>NC_034595.1:10175206-10184494 GCF_900095145.1 Mus pahari | reverse complement strand
TATATATATATATATATATACACACACACACACGATATATATATCGTGTGTGTGTGTGTGTGTGTGTGTGTGTGTGTGTGTGTGTTTAAAGCCCTCCAGTTTACTCCATCAGCCAGGACCTTCAAGTACAATGTACATCTAGCCACTGACTGGAGAGTTTGTTACAATTCAGGGTCCTGGACAGCATCCTTGGAGCTCCTGATAACTCCTGACCAGAAGCTTGAGAAGCTGCACCTTTAACCCACGCCCAACTGGCTTTTCCCACACCCAAGGAGGACTCTGTATGCATAGTCCACCATAGCCACTTGAGTTCCTAGAGCCACTGGAAGCTGACCTTTGAGCTGTCTTTTGACATTTATTTTTGCCCACAAGAGTTCTAGGATTGCCTGTCTCCTCTTACTATGAAAATTGAGTGGTTTTATATAGTACCATATTCCATATCCCAGTGCAGCCTATATTATAGCAGTCAGGAGATGTGCAAGGATCCCTAATCTACTTTCTGACTCACAATTCTGCAACTTTGAATATGCTCCCTGGTGGACTCCCCAGTGGTTTCTGAATTGTAGGTCAGAATGGAATTGAGCATGACCCTGGAAGGATCATCCTTCCATCTAAAACTTCTAGAATAAACTATCTTTCCAGTATTTTGTAATGTCAGGATCTGTTTCTATGCTACCTCTGTCAGCCAACAAAAGGAAACAGGAAGAAAAAGACAAAAAAAAAAAAAAAGGCTCAAGTTGAAATTCTCCAAGTACCATGTACAGAGGTATCAATCCAGGTTGTGCTTTGAGAAGTTCCTGGGCACAAAATTCTAATAGTCACTTATTTCCACAAACTAGTCACATGGAGATCTCTTGGGAAGAAAGCTGTGATTCAAACCTACAGACCCGGCCGTCCTAGCACGAATGTTGTGGTGGTTACCACTCCACACTGCCTTTGCGCCTTGGTTGTTCTGTGTCTTATCCATGAGGCACACAGAATAAAATTAGGGTTTTCATTGTATAAGTGAAGAAAGTGTTCTAAGACAAGATCTTCATCGCCTACCTCAGAGGATCATGGGTCATTTGTTCATTCATTCATTTATTCATTCAAATATTTTTGTAGTATTTACCATGGGTATGGACTTGTTGAGAGTAATAATTTATATTATTCATGCTCAGATTTTCAGTGAGTTAGATAAATTCTGAATGAATATAAACTCGCATTCCTGATAGAGATCAGGAGGGGATGTTTTGCTCAAGGGAAAGCAATACAGTCCATAATGGGCTAAATGAACCTGTGGGCTAGCTTTCTTGTGGAAAGGCCAGGTGTGTAGATAAGCAGGAGATGTCTATTGGGCAAGGAGAGAAAAGCAAGCTCCAGTGGTGGTAGATACATTAACATCCAGGTTGGAATCACTTTGGGACTCTGTGCTCTCCTCCATAATTTAGTCTTTCTCTTTACAACTCTAGAAAGGTAAATAATACATATGATAGCATGAATAAATACATACATATCCAAACTCACACCTCAGACATTTATGAGAACACACAGAGAGGGAGGAAGGGAGAGAGGGAGGGAGGGATGGAGAGGAGGGAGGGAAAGGGGATTTTATTAGCTTGGATCAGAGATGTACTCACTCCCAAGAGCTGTGCCTAACTTTTGATATTAACAGTTCCCTTTCTTCAGGATGCTCAGAATGCTTCAAGTGACGTTATCTCTGGCTAATATCTTGTTAGAAGAGTTTGTAGAGAGTCTCCTGACAAAGGGTGGTCCTTTGTCACAGCAGTGGAGAGGAGACTGGAGAGTTCTGACAGTGACTTACATGACATGAGATTCCAGAGCCTAGAACGTTTTGGTGTCTTCACCCTTTGCTGGCTCTGTCATGTTCTTTTTGTTATTTGGGAAAGACCAGAGAAAGCCTTTAGATGCTCTCTGGTGCTTCCCCAAGCAATATTTGTAGACATCAATATTCCTCTTTTAAGAACATTCATTTTTAAACAGTAGGGGAAAATCTTTTTATTCTGCATAGTGTGTCACCAGTATCAATTACCAATGATACTATAAGCATCTGTATAAGTAACAGTTGGGGAATATTAAAGACAAGTGGTTCTGTCATGCCAACATGTTAGCCCACCTACTAAACTTCTCTGTGTGGCAACCTCTGAGTTTTCAGTGTTGTAAAGGTTTTTAAATTTAATTGTGTGTGTATGTGTATGTCCGTATGTGGGCAAATACACCTGCACGCAGGGGTGCGAGAAGGATATCGGCATCAGATGCTGTGCATCTAAGATACAGATCATTGTGAAGCTGCCAGGTGTGGTGCTGGGAACCAATGTTGGGTCACCTACAAGACTGGGAAGTGTGTGTCACCACCGAGACACCATCCAGCCTACTTCCCAATGTTTTAGATGAAAACCACATTGATCCGGAAAAGAAAAGTGGTTGAAAACTACGCACATCCTGATCTTGCAGAAACAAGATAAACTAGGGGTGAGGCAGACTTTACTGAGTACTAACAACAGCTGCTGCTTTTGGAGGCTTCAACACTGCCAGATAATGTGACAGGCGGCTTACATATTCCACCTCAGGCCATTTTCTCAACGTCAGTCTTAAAGAAAAGCACAGATGCCCAGAAAAGATGAGTAATATGGCCTCAGTCACTTAGCTGGTGAATGGGATTCAAGGAACCTGAATTTTAAGACCATGATATTTTCCAACATTACAGCCTAGTGAATCTTTGTAAACCCTCTGTGTTCCCATCTATAAAATGGATAAAATCAATATTCACCCCTCTATGCACCTTGAAGGAATGATGGCACAATAGCTGTTATTAGTCATAATAGTAGCTTTACTGTGTGTAAGACTTCAGCCTTCAAGATGTTTTTTGTGTCCTGAGTTCCACATGAGTGGCATGACATCCCTGTGACATGGGTATAATCATCCTCACCTGGAAGATGAGGAAGCTGAGGCTCAGAGAGGAAAGGTGATTGGTCCAGGTTCACAGCCCTGAAGAATAGTAGTGTCAGAAAAAATGACAAGGTCATTTTCAAGGTCTGGCCCATCTCTTGTCAGCTGCCTTTCTAATTACTAAGATAACTGTAGTCCACCGGAAGTTGCCCCTGGGACGGAAGGACTCACTGCATAATATTACACAGGCCGTCATTATCTTTGATGCCTTGTTTGCTATGAGTTTCCAAAGGACAGTTGTAAAGTGTTTGGTCCTTTTCCCCTTTGAGTCCAACCACTTCCTTCATCTCTTGACCACAGGGACCACATCACTCTTCTCGTGGCTCCTCTGGGCTATCATGGTCCCTTAAAACCACTCTGTCTGGGTTTTATCATGTGCTTGGCTCTCTTCTCTCTTGATGGACTTGGAGAAAGTTGGAGGTACTGAGAAATTTAATTAACATCTTAGCACTGTGAATGGTAGATATAGTCATTACATTGCCCTCTTATGTAAATTGATGTGAGAGCAAGTGTCCTCCCCACCCCACCCCTGAAAGCTCAATTACAGTTAAGAATATTTCTGACCTTTGGGGTTGACCAAACAGTTAAGTAAAAACTATCAGGGGAAGCATCAAGTGATCTTGGGAGATGGGAGCTGTTTTCTGAGTCTGGTATAAAAGGAGAACTCAAAGCATCAGGCCCAGTATGGAGGCTTTCCTATTGCTGGGCAGTCTTCATAAGTCTCACAAAATAAAACTTGGACACAGGAACTGTTTATTGGGACTTTGTGACCAGGGAAATAGAGAAATTAGGCAGAACTAAGGAGTTAGTTCACTAGGATAGTTAATGGTTTCTAAAGGGAAAAGAATGCAAAAAAAAAAAATGAGGATTATAGTTCAAAATAGAACCGGCATTCGAGGTCATGGTCTTGGTTATAATACATGAGATAATACAAAGGGAGGGCGGGTACTTCTCAGAGGAAGGAGAATAAGCAGCAACCTTTCCTGTCCACTCTGCTTTCCAAATGTTGGACTGAAGGTACAGCCCTCCCAAGGCCTCTGCATAATCCCTTCAACAGATGATTAAACTAAGGCAATGTGCCAGTGGGGAGAGAGCAGAGGGCACGGGATGCACTCTGGAAAACTCTGAGATACAGTTTTCCTTGCATTGACAGGGAGAAGTCTTGGGTGAGTGTGAGGGTCGTATTGAAGGGACCCTTGGAGCTAAGACAACTAAGAGAGATTCTCCAAGGCAGGGAAATGTGTCTGTTTTCTTCAGTGTGAGAGTAACAGAAACCACGCGTAGAGCAATCCTACACAGAGTGTGTAGAGCAATTCTGTCACATGCTGACAGAAATATCAGCATGTCTGCCCTATACTCTCATACTTCTATTGATTATCACACCCTGAGCAGGCACACTGTGTTACAGTGACAAAAGAAAAAGAAAAGAGCATGTGACTAAGGCAAGTTTTCTTAGTCCAGTGAACAGGCAGGAGGCTCTTTTTCTGGATTTCAGGAAGGGAACCATGACTTAGGGCAGGTAAAATTGCTCTGGGTTAAAGAACTTGCAAGTGTGAGAAACTGGGTTCAAACACAGATACACTGATACTGAATTCCATTCCTGAGTACTCTGAAAGCATCCCCCAAAGTCGGGTACCTATTTTTTCCCTGTCTCTGACCCTTTTCTCTTTGCCTGGAAGGAATAACACTCATTCACACATTTATTCATGCAAAAGATATTTGCAGGACACTTACCATGTGTCTGAGAACTGGCTTACCATTAGGAAAATCCGAGGATAGGAATGTGTGACTACCCTCCAAAAGCAGAACATCTAGGGAGGGACAGGCACGGGCAAGAAGAGCTCTGCACAGTGTGGCATGACCTCTGAATGGAAAGCAGGCTGCACACTGCAGAGCCATAGCTAACGAAGCAGCAGACTCATCAAGCAGCTGGGGAGCCAACGGCAGGCGATGGGGAAAGGGCCTCGGAGATTGAGTTTGGGAAATACTATGTGCCAACATTTATCAGGCTGTCCGAAGAGTAACCCTCAAAGGAAAATAAGAGCTCATGATCATAACAGATGTCCATTGGGTGGCTTCTGTATGCCAGCACCACCGTAGGGAGGATCAACAGGGGCTCAAGCCCTTGCTGCATGCATGGAGCTTGTATTTTGGTGCCAGAGTTGAATACACAATAATGAAAAATTCTAAAACACAATGCCTACTCATGAGGAATTTACCAATGAAGGTGGAAAGCAAGCAGGGAAATGGTGTTTCAGGTGTCTACTCAGACAAAGTCCCAGATGAGGCCTTTCAGGGTAGAACAAGGCATTGTAAGATGCATCACATAGCTCTATTGTGGAAGAATACCAAGTGTGGAAGGAGACCAAGGACAGGAAAGTGGGGACTAGAGGAGGAGACTGTCCAGAGGGATGGAGTTGCTGGAGTCTAAGTCATGCAGGTCTTTAGAAGCCATGAAAGGTGTGGGAAACCAGTCAATCAATTTGTATATTTACCATTTATTACAGGAATGTATTCCTGAGTAAAAAGTTGTTCAAAGAGACATTTAGCATTTAGTTACCTCCACAAATGTAAAATAAAATCCATATTGTGAATGGATGAGCTGGCTTCTCCCATCAAAATGGATCTCTAATCTCTTGCTGACATGTTCTGAAAAGCTTGTGTTACAACTGGTCATCTAAAAACTGATCACTGAAAACCTCAAGTTGGGGAAAGAAACAGCCAAGAATCTTAGGTAAAACCACTGGGAAACCTGTTCGACATAGGTCAGAACCAAAGCCTATGTCACCAGCGGCCACCATTGGCTTCTGCTCCAGATTCATTCTGAAAAGCAAATCTTCCTGCCTTACGCTCCCCACCACAGCCTGGAACCACAAGGCCTCTCATCAGAACCGTATGACTCATACGAACCATAAGGTTCAACTCATTTTCTCTTGTTCTGGAACATTCTCTGTGGGGCCTTTCTAGATATGAACATAGACCATGGAGGTGACTCTGGGGCCATTGACAAATATAGAGAGGCCTGAACTACACAGTACACATGAAATGAGCTTGTATGCAAGCCTGATACCCACCCATTGTGAGAACCATGCCCTGGTCCTTCGCTCTGATTCTGCTCCGTGGCAGTTTCAGAGACCTGGGCACCACGAGGCCCAGGCTTTCTGTTGTCACTGAGCAGGCTGAAGCCCTTATGGTCCTTTGAGAACTATTAAACCAGGCTTTTAGCAAAACAGGAGTTAGGAGGAAAGAGCAAGAAGGGAAATTCTCGTTGTTATCCAATGGTTCTGGGTCCTGGGAGAGCCCACGCGATGTTGATTTCCCAAAGATCAGGAAACGTGGGATGGAGGTACCAACCACCCGATTTCTGGCCTCACAAGCCTGTCCCCTCTCACTTTAGAAGATGGGCAGTTGGTGACTTAAAGGCCTTTCACGAGCAGCCTCCTCTCCTGGTGCTATTGAGAATGAAGAAGGAGGATGGGTCTCAGCATGTGAAAGTAGGTAGGTTTCCTGGCCAAAGTGTGAGCTCAGTCTTTTACTGGAAATTTAACATTATTTCCCTCTCCAGATGTCCAGGGTCAAGTGGGTTTGTTACAGCTGCAGTGCTTCTCCCACGCTGAGTGTTTAGGGTGTCAGTCATTTCTCTCTCTAAGAACATGTATCTCCCTAGCTGAAGGTGTCCACTTGATCTTCTGCAGTCTCTGTTTTCCCAGTACTGGATATTGCTCCTATCAGTATCCCCTTCCAACCACCCTGGTTCAGAAAATTGAGGCTAGAAATTGGAAGTGGCTTGTTCTAAATTCCAAATCAATTTTTCCCCCACTTTCCCTTTTGCGGGCTATTTGTCAGAGCAACCAACGCTACAAACTACAGTTTGTCTAGAGTTGTTTTCCCAGGAACATTTTTAAGGAACATCTGATACAACGACTTCCACTCATATGCTCATAGATAAAACAACCAAGCCACACCATTTCCTTAACCCATAGTCTGCTCAAGGGTCCCCCACCTCATCCCCATAGCTCCCCATTTCCATGGGAAAGCAGCAGCCAAACAAACTCTGTGGAGAAGGAATTCAAGGACGGAGAAAAACAGGATTTGAAATGCTCTAATGGCAGATGTGTCCTTCAGAATTGATCTTGCCAGGTTGCCTCAATTCTGTGTTTTCATTAAATGTATTAGTATAATTTTAGAAATGTAATCACAGTAAAAAGTTAAATGGCTTCTGACTCATTTTCTTAATATTAGACAAACACACATGACCCGCGTGTGGGCACACCTCCATCCCCATGGCCCTCACATACACACGTCTTACTCATCTCACATGCTAGATTAAATTTTACTGTTTCGTACATGATCTTGTAATTAAGAGCATTCTCTTTGAAGAGACAATTATAGTTACAGATGGCAGTGAGCGGGCGGGAAGCTCAAAGCATGTTTCCTGGTATTAACCAAAAGCCACTGCATTACTACTTAGAAATCTCACTGAAGTTTCAAAATAGTAAAGTAAGAATGCTTATAAAAATGCCGAGAACACTTTGCCTGAAGCTGCTATAATTATTCAAATAATCGGTGTGTCACTGTGGAACTTCAGAATAGGTCTCCTCTCTCCAGCTCCCTCCACATCCTGTTTGTAAAACATACAGGAGTGTATAGGAGCATAAAGGCGTCCTGGTGTACAAAGTCAATCTATCTAGTTCTGTCACAAATAGGGTAACCAAGTTGCCCAGGAAGAAAAATGACTTACCTAGGACTCTACTACAGCTGGGTGTGGAGGTGGGCCTAACCAGCTAGTCTCCTGAATCTCTACTGGTCCTAGTACCCACCCTTCTTTTATCAGCTCAAGCTAAGAGGTAGTTTTCAAAAGGGTGCTTCCTTGCCCCAGCTGAGCTCTAAACTGGAGATGGCAAGTTAAGGTTTTGTAGCCATAGAAACACCACCTGTATTGAGATAAACAATTATCCAACACAATGCTAAAAGGTGTCAGTGACCTTCAAGGAGAAGATCTCCCTTGGGCAGAGTTCATGCTTTATTTATTTACAAATTCAGTATTCAGGTTAATGCTTGTCTAATGCTTTAGGCATCCCAGTGGTAAAGTGGTATCCCCCTTTACAGATAGGAATATTGAGACTCAGGGGGAAAAAAAATGGACCTTGCAGAAAATGGCTTAGCTCAGATACAGTGGAGATGTGGCTCAAAGCTCCTGGTTTTGCTTTGTTTTTGTTAACTTTATGCTGATGTACTTCCACCTGGGCAATAGGGAAAGAAAACAAAGGCAAAGCAATAATTAACTACAGGCAAACAGAACTATCTAAAACTAAGGTGCTGGCCAGAGGCAGGTTCCTGGGTGTTGGAAGTGTAAGCAAAGTCTAGTTATGCCTATGGTGGGTGTTTTGAAAGATCACTCTCTAGAGGAAAAGCATAGCTGTCCACCCCCACTCCCTATGTGTGTCAGAAACTGTAAGAACTACAGTGTCCTTACCATAAAAGCTGTCTGCTATTACAGCAGCACAATTGTTTAATTTTGGAAAGCAAAGACTTTGGGTGTCTGTACATTCAGTCTTTAGCACATAAGCAAAAGTTTCTATACCTTTTTACTAATGTTGTGTTAGAATGCTTCACTTTCAAAGTTGCTGCTTTAGAGTAAAGAAAGTTGTTTACTCTCCTAAGCAGAAGGGTTTACTGCGTGACCCACTGCAGCTTCCACATTGAGATTTTGCTTCGTTGTGTTGTGTTGTGTTTTGTTTGGTTTTTCTTTCTTTTTCTTTTTCTTTTGGGTCAGAGGTTACAGAGTCAGGGGGTATCAGAGGTTTCATGGGCAGAGGATAGATATGAAGGGAAATGTGTGGAACTGGGTGCATGATATGAAATTTACAAAGAATCAATAAAATGTGTTTTTTGTTTTTTTAAAGTTGCTATTTCGGTTACTGACCTGATTTAGTTAAATGCGTTCTGACTTGAGAGCAGGACAGAATTTCCATTAACTTCTGAAATGTCCTTAAACGAGGTTTCTGCCATCTTGCAGTGTATTTTGAAAAGGAGAATTACCAGCATTGAGCACTCATCACAAAACCCAAGTATTGATCAAGTCTGGAAAGTGGCAAAAGTGCTTTATGTCCACAGCATCAAGTATCCTGCCAAGGCTTAATCTGTTGACATGAAAATAAACAATAATACCTATCTTATTAACACAAAACTTGCTTTTGTCTTTAATAAATGTTAAAATTATAGGTTTTTAAAAAGACTGTTTTAAAGGAAATTTATTTATAATTTCTTTTTACCACTAAATATTTGATTTGTATACCATTTGTGTGCGTGTGTGTGTATATATATATATATATATAT
>NC_034595.1:10154989-10174921 GCF_900095145.1 Mus pahari | reverse complement strand
ATATATATATATATATATATATATATATATATATATATATATATACACACACACACACCTGGAATTGAATAAAATATCTTTGGGGAAAAGGGATTCAAGGTGATGAATTGAAGAAGTGCTGAGTCAGGGATTATTTTCTCTGCATCTAATGGCTTCCATTAGGAGTTCACATAGACGGTTTGCTCTGTGGATACATTAAGCTAATGGACACAGTTGCACATGTGTTCTCATAGGAGACATAGGAGTCGTTACCTTCAGTGGCTTCCCTTTGGTCTTCCTGGTTATGCCTCCATCTCTCCAGAGCTTGCTCTTGACATACTGACTCAGTAAGTTAGCCTTTCCCATCATCTCCAATCCTGCTTTGCTCTGCAGGAATCAGAGAATTTATCATTGGTCCATCGATACTACCTCATTTGTTTGGGGTGCTTCACCTTTCCTGCTTCCTTACCCCACCTCCAGCAAAATTTCAGTTTCTCCAAGGAAATAAAAATGAAAACTTTGCTGTTAAAACCAAATACCTAAAACTATTGCTTGCCACCCAAGAGGAAATTACTAAAAGTATTCCTTAAGTAAATGAAAAGAAACCACTAAAAAGTACTTTAAAATTATTCATTTTTACTACTATTAATATTTGTGTGGTGTGTGTGTGTGTGTGTGTGTGTGTGTGTGTATGTGTGTTAAAGGTATGTGCACCTTAGTGCAGAGGTCTGAGGGAGAATTCCGTGGAGATGGAGTTACAGGCAGTTGTGAGTTGCCAGACATGGGTGCTAGGACCAAACCTGGCTTCTTTGTAAGAGCAGTGCCTTCTCTTAAGTGCTGGTCCATCTCTGCATCCCCTTTGGCTTTATTTTCTTGCACAGGGAGCATATGCAGAAAGAGGGTACCTATATGTCACTCTGGGCCATCTGCTCACGTACACTATCAGATGGCACACTCCACTGACATCTAATAAGGAGAAAATAATTCACAAGGCACAGACACATTGCAGGTGAAAATACTAGGGCTTGTACTGTGGTGGCACCAGCACAGATATTTTAATATAAAGAATAAAATGGAGAAATTTGAGGCTCAAATGAGAGGACCTGAGCTATTTTATGTAATGGTGGGGTAATAATCAGGAGCATATAATACTAGTCTGGAGATCAGAATCTTCAGGACAAATTCTCCGAAATCTCATCTTCACACCCTATTCATCACGTATACATCCTTTCATAATCTCCGTGTCCATCTGTCTACCCTGTCCCTCTGTTCTATTAGCCATAAATCTCTCATCCCCCTACCCATCTACCCACAAAACTAGCAGTCTTTCCCAAGATATTGCTAAACCTCGGGTATTGTTTGAGTTAAGAGCACTGCAGTGGAGTGCTCTTACCTCAAGCTACTAAAGGGACAGTATAGTCAGCGGTTAAAGCAGGCAAGGTCCCTGAAAACACTGCAGACACTGAAGTTGCATCATGGGAAACGTATGGAGGAAAACTAAACAGGAAAAGAGGAAGGGTTTTAACTTTCATGATTTCAAAAACTCCTTCCTTGGCTTTAGTATTTATAGATGCCATTGAAGCTAATTCTTTCTTTTTAAAAATTTCCCCAAATTCAGCCACTCAAGCAACTCTAAATGGAGAAAAGAATATTAAACCACAAAGTCTTGTAAGGAGATTTGAAAATGCACTGTCTCTTAAATAGAACGTGATAAGTAGGTTTTAATTTAAAAATTAATTTCATTTAATTTAACCAATTTAAATCTAATGTAACTGTGACAATAAAACAGCTTTAAGTACTCTGCATATTGATTAAATAAACATTTATTGAGTACCTAGGAGGTGGCTGGCACTGTGCTTGATGCTGGAATTGCCAAAAGGAGAATATATTGGCCTTCCACTCGAGAGCCTGGGTATCTCTTGGGACTACAAACAAACAGTGACAGGAATCACAGCCAACTGGCAAGATCCTTTAAGATAGTGCTCTATGAAGTGCTGAGGGGAGAAAGTGACTAACTCATGGGCGGAAGAGGAGGTTGCAGAAAGCCTCACAGAAGGGCTTCCTTTAAGCTGAGTCTTAAGGAATGAGAAGTCCTTGCCTGTACTTAGCAATTTGTCTGTAATTGAACTAAGTCAGGGTGATGTGATGCAAACATTAATCACTCCACGGGTGTTCTTGATATGGGAATGGGTTGGTCGAGTTTGAAAAGAACACCATGGTCATTTAGGCACCCAACAAGCTATAACACGAGCGTGAAACTCTGCAGTCCTGAAAATGTACAAGGAATGTACGCAACTTCCGTTTTTTTTTTTTTTTTTTTTTTTTTTTTTTTGGAGTTGGTTTTGAAAAAGTTGAATCTCGGTACAAGCCTCAGGAAAAAAATTGCCAAGTTTATAAATGTTTAATAAATGCCTTGCAATGTGCTTTCAACTTTGGAGAATAAAGGTAACCTCTGCCAGAAGTGACTTACAGAGTTCTGGGTCCTTTTTGCCTGGGTAACACATCATTATTTCAGCAAATCCTGGTCAGAGGCCATTTCAGGGTGGGTGGTGAAGCTGGCTAACAGGCCTTGACACAATGCCTTCCTTTGAACCTAAGGATCATAGCTTCAATTCAACCCATAAAATTAAATCCCTGCTTAGTCCCTATGTTGCCTACAAGGTAGAACCATCTTGTCTTCCATTTATGGACCAGAGCTGCGGTAATCTCTACCCTCTACTCATAGAGCTGAATTAGAATTTATGAGTGTTAAAACAAAACAAAACAAATACAAGATTCATTAGGAATTTCAGCAATGTATCAGAAATAATTTATGTACTGACATCTATTTGCAACACTGTGAAAAGGTAGATATGCAGAATAACTTCCTTGTATAGGCAAACTGAAGAATTAGATAAATTGGGAGGTGATTTAAAACATAAGAAAATGTGATTCCAGAGGGATAAACAAGCACAGCCTGACTTCATCTATGTCCCACATTTATAGTTTCAATGGGATCAAAAGGCAAAGTATGGAAGAGAATGGTAACTGTTGCTTCTTCAAGGACCTGTTCTTCCATTCTGCCACATATTGATATTCTGCATGGTATTAGTGATATTAGTTAAAAGGCAATGGAGCCCCCTTAAAGTGCCTACCTTCATTTTTTCCTAGAAAATGTCACCTTTAGCTAAGACACTGCTATATAATATCTCAACATTGTTGATGTTCACTCCACATATCCCATTTTTAAAAGCAAATAGAATATGCATGAAGTTCTAATTTGCATTTTCTTGATGGTTAAAGATATTAAACTTTTTCGTATGTTTATTGACCACTAGTACTTCATCTTTTGTGAATGGTATCTCCATTCCATGAGCTTGATTATTAATTAATTGTTTGGTTTTCAGTACTTATATATTTTTGCTGTCGTTGTTATCCAAGTGCTAGTCTCCTGCCAAATACAAATTTGCAAAGATATTTCCTCTCCCATATAGGCCATAGCTTCACAGATTGTTGCCTTTGCCATACGGAAGCTTTTAATACAATCCCATTTGTCTGCTCTTGGCATTATCTCCTAAATTGCACAGTGAGTGAACTAAGTCAAGGCACAGAAGACAAATATCTCAGGTTTTCTTTCATTTGTGGGTCCAAGAATTTTGCATAGATACATGTACAGACACACACACACACACACACACACACACACACACACACTCATACATATGAGTGAGAGGGGTGAAAACAGAAGAGGGAAGGAAGACACTAATGGGAGAAAGATAGGAGGTACTGAAGAAAGAGGGTTGGAGGGTTGAAGATTGTCCCTGTATGCGATATACTTGAAAGAAATCACCTAATGAAATCTGACACCATATCTCGTGAATATGCAGCAATTGAATGCCCTTGAAGAAATGGACTACTTTCTGTGCCTGCTTGGGCTTGCTTCCCAGAATTGGTGTGATTCCATAGTCTGATCTTCTCTTAGTATGTATGTCTAGTCCTTTAAGGAACATTTCTTTCCCTCGCGGCTCTGTTTGGAATTTAGAGTGAATTTCCTCACCAGCCAGATCTGTATTAATGTAGGACTGAAATAAATTTGTAGCAGGAACGCAATGCTTAGCAAGCCACAGGATCCATGTGACATTTATTTGTGACATTTCTTAGTAGTTTATACAGAACTTCAATTTTGCAAATAGGAGAGCTATTTTACGTGGCTCATGGATGGGAATGGAATGCTGCTTGAGACTACAAGCTCTGTAGTTAGCGGGGAGAATGTGGACACAGGAATAGATCAAAAGGGAATAACTTTCATGGAAGTTGTTGACATTTAAGCTTTAGGCTGTTTCACTTGCTCAAACTTCTTATGCCTGCTCAAGCGATTTTGTAATATTTTCAAAGATAGCTACTTGTAATTTGTGACTTAATTTCTTGCTGTAACCAAAACATAACTTCTATAATTTATGCTCTATTTGGGATTACTTAAAGAGTTCACCCCCTCATAGCCATTGTATAAAAACTGATTGTATACCTGAGCCTGACTACAAATGAAGTTGCCTCCTGTTAGATGTGTTTGAGCTGTATCAAGAGGCAGGCCTGTTGGTACATGTTAGCCTGAGACTGCCTAGGCTGAGTATTTAAATATTAAAATGTTTCCAGGCTCTGGCTGACTCTGCTTATATAATAGCTCATGCTTTGAATCAGAACTGTGTTGCTAACGACTTACATATGAATAGCATAAATACTCATGTCATTGCAGTTTGAGTCTGTGGACAACTTACAAATGAGGTATTAGAGATGAGGAAACTAAGAATTAGAGAACTTCAATAACTTACTAGATGTCACAGTGTTAGGAAATGACAAGCCATAACTCAGCATTCCCTTCTGATTGCCCACCCATGGGCCAGTCGCTCTGCCTTAGTGCTTGAACACTAAAACATTGGTCTAGATTTCTGTGACATTGTTTTTACACTTCTTGTGGTGGTTTCAATGGGAATGGCCCTCGTAGTGGATCATTAAATATTTGCCTCCCCAGTTGGGATAGGATTAGGAAGCTTGGCCTTGTTGGAGGAGGTTTGTCACTAGGGATGAGCTTTGAGGCTTCAAAAGCCCGTGTCATTCCCAGTTAGCATACTTTGTTTGGCCCATGCTTGTGGATCAGAATGTTAGCTTTCAGCTACTGCTCCAATACCATTTCTGCCTGCTGCTGTGCTCCCTGGCCATGGAGTAACCCTCTGAAAAGCAAGCAACCAATAAAATGTTTTTTCTATAAGTTGCCTTCACTATAGTGTCTTAGCACAGCAATTGAAAAGTAAGACTAAGACACCTCTCTATTAAAATAGCAAAGATAAAACAAAAACCAACCAACCAAACAAACAAAAAGACTAACTAAATGAAATACCATGACATTTTAAATGAGAAATGTCTCTGCTTGGTTGAGGCATTTGAACACTTGGTTTCCAGTTGATGACACTGCTTGGGGAAGGTTAGGAGGTGATGCCTTGGTAGAAGAGTTTTGTCATTAGAGGCAGGCTTTAAGAGTTCCTAGCCTTGCCCTACTTTCGTTTCTCTCTCTGCTTTGTGCTTTCAGTTGAGACTATGAGCTCTCAGCTTTCTGTTCCTGCTTCTGTTCCTGTCAGTTGATGTCTGGTTGCCCCAGTGGACTCTTGTCCCTGAAACTATAAGTCAAAAGAAACTCTTTCTCCTATACGTCACTTTTGGTCATGATGTTTTACCACAGCAACAATAAAGTAACACAAAAACCAAACCCTTCAGAGGTGTGTGTGTGTGTGTGTGTGTGTGTATGTGTTTATGGAGAGAGTGTTAAGAGTTAGTAGACAAAATAATGTCCTGCCACTCCAAAGGTGTCCATATTCTACATCCTGAAATCTATTGCAGTTATTTGTCATGGGAAGAGTGACTTGGAAAATTGGTTAAATAAATATCTTAAGATGGGGAGCTGATTCTGACTTACCTGGATGGGCCCAGTGTCTGTAAAAAGGCAGAAAGGGAAGTTAGTTTCAGAGAAAGAGTTTTACTGACAAGTGCAGATCTCAGGGCAGAGGTAGACAGATCCCAAAGACAGAGGTTTGAACACCACACAGTGTTGGTTATGCTGGTGACATTTTGGAGCATGAACCAAGGAATGGAAGAAACTTCTGGAAGCAGAGAGAGCAGGGAAAGGGAGTCTCTCCAAGGAAATGGTTTGTTGCTCCCATAACTTCCATGCCACTGTTGTGTCACCAGACAGATTTTGACCAAATGGGCATTGCCATCGCTCACAGGGTTCACAGATGCGTAAGAGTGATCACTGAGAGGGATGATAGCTTTTCTCCTCCAGGAGTGTGTACCTTCCAGCACTAAAGACAGCTATCCAGTTGGGATGAGCTTTTAAAGCCACTACAAGATCGATTCTTTCATGTTCTGTTAGTCAAGTATGCAGTTTCTTCACCTCTAAAGTCTTATTACCAAGTTCTGGAGAATGATCAAGAGAGGTGACAATAGTCTGTAATGTTTGAGTGGTCTATGTCTATCCAACTGACAAACAAGTCCAAAAGATGTAAGTCATTTCTGGCCCTGGGGGCTGTATTTGTTAACCTGTGGGGTCTGGTGGGACCATTGTTGTCCCATTATGGGGTAAAATACATTTAAACTTTTTATGTATGTGTGTGTGCATGCATATAATTTAGTAAGCTTCTACAGTAGGAGGTTTCTATACTGTCACTTCAGGTGTTCTCTGTTTGCTCCTGTTCCCCACGCCATTTAACACCCCCAATGTATTACTCACCTATGTGCCTTAATACTATTGCATTCTACTTCTGTTCACTTGAAAGTCCTCTGTCCATGGCTCATTACCAATTTCCTGACTTCTATGGATATGCCAAATGTAACAAGATGGATCTTAGGCCTGGCACCATCACTGGGGCCAAGAACCCATGGCTAGATATGCCATAGGCCATAAGAGAGAGCTCACTATTATTCTGATAAATAGACATAGTATTAAACCAACTCCTAAATGACTTATTGTTCCACTTATAGATTATTGCATTCTCAACTCTCATCAGAAAAAAAATCTCTGTAGTAGATGGCAATTAACACAGAGACTGTCAGTTGGTAAAGGTCTGAGAATACATGATCTCAGAATGTTCAACCATGAATAGGATCATTGCAGAAGCAGGGACAGAAAGATTGTAAAAGCCATAGGCAGTGGATAATATCAAGAAAATATCAGTTGAAGAAAGCTCACAAAGATTGTGACAGCAAACACAAGACCTGCATAAGCTCAACCCAGACAAAGTATCAGCATGGAGCGAGGAGGTGGGCCCTAAAGCCCTTGCATAGTTGAGAAGCCACTGGCCACTGATAGAGGGGATGAGTTTAAGGGTGTGGCCCGCTGGTAGGTAGATCCCTCTCCACTGGCTGTTCATACACTACAGTATTAACACAATTTGAACTCAGCATTTTTAAATGGAAGACATAGATTCCAGTGGGTCCATCTTCTTTAGATGGGAGTATGGGCCTGAAAGGAGTAGGTGAGGGGGATGAATATGTTCAAAATAGTCAAAATATGGATGAAAAATGTCAAGGATTAGTAATAACAGTAAACAAAACGGTGTTTTTCTTAGAAACCCCAGAAATAATAAAGCAATTACATGTTAGTTTTGAGTGTAGTATTTCTGATTTCTAGAAATGCATAATAATAATTGTGTTGCTCTTTCAAATTTTTATATGTGTGTGGTATATGTATGTTTACATGTTTGTGTGTATAGGCATGTGTGAGGTATGCATGTAGAGGCTAAAAGTTGAAGTTGGCTTCTTCTTTAATCCTTCTCATTGTTTGAGGCTGTGGTAGGTTGAAAAAGAAGCCCCACCCCCAACCCCGTAGTCAACATGGAGTAGAACTATTTTAAAGCATTGTAAGGATTAGGAAGTTTGGTCTTATTAGAGTAGGTGTGGCCTTGCTGGGGGAAGTATATCACTTGAGGTGGCCTTTGAGGTTTCAAAAGCCCATGCCAGGCCCAGTAGTGACTCTCTCTCTCCCCTCTCCCCTCTCCCCTCTCCCCTCTCCCCTCTCTCTCTCTCTCTCTCTCTCTCTCTCCTGCTTATAGGTCAGGATGTAGAACTCTCATCTACTTACCCAGTACCATGTCTGCCTGTGTGTTACCATGCTCCCTGCTGTGATGATAGTGGACTAACCTCTGAACTGTAGGCCAGTCCCCAGTTAAATGCCTTTTTTTAAATGAAAGTTGACTTTGTCGTGATGTCCCTCATAGCAGTTGAACCGCTCTGTCTCTTTAGTTTGTAAGATATATCTGTATTTGTGTGTATGGAATTTAATTTGCTTGGTGAATGATATTGTTCACACAAAAGTGTTGCTATACAGACAAATGGGACTAGTTCTTAGATGTCTGAACTCATTGTTAGCAGGGAAAACCAGTTGGCATCAGTAAAGTTTTGCCCATGTTGGACAACAAATAAATATATGTGCATGAAATGAAGAGCTCTTCAATGCTATTGTAAGATCAGCCACAGCCAACACATAATGAACTACCATGGTTGTGTTCGGAGGAATATTTATGAAAGCCTGAAATTTGAATTTTGAGCAATTTTCATAAGACCTGAAATAGTGTTTTCTTTTGATATTTTCCTCCCAGTGCTGAATGGTGAACTTAGGGACTATGTGTGCTGGCAAGCGCTAGACCACTGGGCTATGTCCCTAGTCCTACATTTAACTATTTTCAGCAGTAGAAGGACCTGGAGATGCACAGGTTTGCCAGTTAGAAAGGGAAGTTCTTCAGACCCTCTCCTTGCCCATCTAGACTTCTAGAGGAGAGTGAGCCAGAGAGACAGGTATAGTGCTCACTCTCTATAAAATAAGCTTCATAATGAAGCAGATGGAGGCTATTCCAGAGACCCACAACTGCTCAAAATGTTGACAATACATGACTAAGTGACCATGGAGTGCCCAAGCCCCAATCGATTCTGTAATGCAGACCTTATACCAAAAGCTCAAAGAACAACAGAGGTGAAAAACAGGATGGAAAGAGATAAGGACCAGGACTCCTATGAGAGCATCTTCTAGACCATGAATGCTGTACCCATGAGATGCCAGCCATATGGTTGCCTAACAAGACCTCATGATGACAACACCAGTTGACAGATCAGCATGTATAGAGGAAATTCTACATGGCCTCACCCATAGATAAAGGCTTGCAGGCAAACAATGGCTGCTGAAAGAGAGAGACTTGGTTTCTTCCAGGACTAAATTCCCTGGTAGGTTATCCAATCCCAGTTGTTAGTCCTAAATGCATGTACATTCAAGAATCACTGAATGGACTTGGCAGGTTTTTATGTAGACATATATTTGTAAATAGGCATGAATGTATGTATATATATATATATATATATATATATATATATATATATATATATATATATATATATATGTATATAAATATAAGTGTATATACATGAATGTGATCATCATAGAAGGAGAGGTCACAAATTTGAGAGGGAGTGGGAAGGCACTGGAGACATTGGAAGGGAATGAGCAATAGGTAGATATGATGTAATTCCTGCAATAGTTTTCAGACATCTTACAAAAGAAAACTTCACACTAAAAGGGGTGTGGGAAGCAATTCTAGGTTATGGGCCATATTTTTAAAAAATAAACTAACAAAGCCAATGGTATACTGACCTCTAGAATGGCAGTATGCTGATCGGAAAGACACAGAATATCCCTCAGGCTCACAAGACCCTGATATGCTAAAGTCACTGAGCTTGCTGGTAAGATAATGCACCGAGAAGCAAAGGAGCTTCCAGGCCCGTTGGAGCTGACACTGGTCTCTCAGTGACTCAAACAGCATTACTCGAGCCAATGATCTCAGACTGGCACTCAGCTCTTGAATGTTCATTTGGTAATGGGCAAGGATCGCTAAATCTATATCCTTCTTTAAAATTAAGAATACTTTCCAGATGATGCAATACCTGCTTATAACCCCAGAAATTTTGGGGAGCTGAGGTATGGAAATACTTACTTGGAGGCTGACTTAGGCTACATCACAAAACCTTGCCTTTGAAAAACAATACCCTACCACACACACACATATATATATATATATATATATATATATATATATATATATATGCAGATATAGTACATAGAAAGCACTACATAATAATTTTTGTTTTCTATAAAGCCAGACACACATATATGCTTACATACACCGCAGCAGTATCTATTGCAATAGATCCCTCTTGTGCATTGTTTTAACACTGGAGACTAGATGAAGTTGGGTGACAACATGGCTTCTGCATCCCGCTGCTGGCCTCACGTATTGGTTCCCTTATTGTCAGAACTTTGCTTAGTTCTTTAGGTTCTCAAGGTCACAAATCTTTTTTTTTTTTTTTTTTACAATATGATGATAAAATAAGTACCTACCACCCAAGATGTGTGAAGACTGAAGAACAAAAATCAGTGGAAACCCTTAGCATATTCAGATCCAAATAACCTAATGCAATGATAAGCACACAAGCCGGTTTATAAGAAGTAACCAGTGTCCAAAACTAAAAGGTTTATGTGAGAAAAATTGTAATGATCTGGAATGTTCCAGCTTTCTCACAAAATTCTTAGCACTGCAAGAAAGAGAAGAAGATGTAGAAAAATATATTTGAGGAGGAAAGGAATAGTTGCAATTTCCTGCAGTGGTAAAGGCCGTGGGAGCACACGCAGGGTGAGGGTGTCAGTCATCGGAGAGGCCCATGCCCAGCGACACAGCAGAGTTTCTAGAGGTGATGCCTTTTAAAGACCTTGCTAAGCATCATCTGGGACCTTCTCAAGATTGCTATGCTAATTACACAGAGAAAGGCTTTCAAACGGCAACTTAAGGCCTATTTCAACCATAAATTATTCACTTTTGTAACCATCTCTAATATATGGAAATTTCTTCATGACAAAGATGCTACCACTGTGCATGATTTATGAAATCATTCTTGAAGCCGAAACATTGGTGGGTTGATTTACTGCAGCTTGGAATTTGATTTGTGTTTCAGTTAATTTCAGAAAACGTGTAACGTGTATGGAGGTGCAACAAAAGAGAAGGTGTCAATGCCACCAGAAGAGTTCTTTGAAGAGAAAAAAATTTAAATCATTAATCACTGGCCTATAGGAATTTGTGAAGTGCTGGGGGACTTCTGGGGACAAAACTTCGTGGAGATGAATTAATTAGCCAAAGCTATCAAGACAGTAAATGAGAGGTAGGCAGCTCCCGCAGAGTGCTCAGTTAACGTGTCACTGCCACTTGAATCATTTTCTAAAGGATTGCCATGTCCCAGCAGCTTCCAGTGGCAGCCCTGGTTAATCTAAACCAACAAAACCCTAAGAGAAAGGTGACGTTGTCACCCTATTACAACTGGAAAATTCGGCAGTCAAAAGAGGTTCCTCTAGAGATCACAGAGATGGAAAGGGGTAAATGAAAATTCAAGTGTGTGCCAGTGTGTGTGTGTGTGTGTGTGTGTGTGTGTGTGTGTGTGTGTGTGTGTTTGCATGGGAGTACATGTTCCTCTTTAAAGAAAATGCCAACCTCGTAATAAGGCCAACGACTACATTAATCTCTATTAAAAGCATTTTAAAACACTCATTTTCTTCAAAGAGAAATAAAGGCAGGAATTATGTGTAAATTCCACTAGGCTCTGTACTTATTATGTCAAAGATGGTTTTTAGGTTTTACCACACATGAGAGGGGACGCTTCACTGAGTACCATTTTTATTATGTCCAAGATGCTTTCCGAACTGCAGTGCTCATTAGATTTGTCTGCGTACTGTGGGTACTTAGTCAAGCGTCTGCTTTCCTTAATTAGAAAGGGATTTCTTCATGTAGAAAACCATGCCCACATCTCTTACCTGTTTTAGCATTAAGTTGAAATACACAGGATTTTAAGAATAGGCTGACCTCTTGATAATTCACTAGGTTTCAACTCTGACAAACACATTGTTTCTCAGTTCTTCTGTGGATATGTAGCCAAGACAATAGAGCATGTGTGAACAATGGAAGATGTTTCTTTCCTCCTTGGGAAGAGTGCATGTTTGGAGTGAGGATTGTTGAGGATGATGAAAGGACCTTACCCAGGTAATAGGACAAGGTTTAGCACACAGTGGGACTGTAGAAAGCATTATTTCAAAATAAAGAACTCAAGGTCTTAGTGACAGCACTAGAGGCATGGTGTATCCTCATCCTTGGTAAGCCTTGTTATTATTTGTAAAATAAAGTTCAATGTGTGGAGTCCCAGACCAGAGGTGACTCAGTCTACCCTCTCAGTTTCCAAAATGTAAGTATTTATATCTAGCAGCATCAGCAGCAGCACAATATTGAAAAAGATAACTTATCATAGGCCTTACTGTAAAGTGACACTACACAAGAAAAAGTGCTATTGGTATAAATATCAAAACATAGTCTCAAGTTGGGCCAGGCCGGTCGTTGGTTGGCCATTCCCTCAGTCATTGCTCCATCTTTGTCCCTTCACTTCTTTTTTTTGGAGACAGGGTTTCTCTGTATAGCCCTGGCTGTCCTGGAACTCACTTTGTAGACCAGGCTGGCCTCGACCTCAGAAATCCGGCCTGCTTCTGCCTCCCGAGTGCTGGGATTAAAGGCATGTGCCACCATGCCCAGCCTGTCCCTTCCCTTCTTGTAGGCAGGACAAATTTTGGGTCAAAGGTTTTGAGGGTGGGTCGGTGTCCTTATCACTCCATTGGGAGTCCTGAGGTAGCCACTTCAGGCTCCATATTCTCCATTGCTAGGAGTCTGAGTTAGAGTCACACTCATAGACTCTCCCCATCCCAGGTCTCTGGCACATCCTAGGGATGCTCCCATCACATCAACACTTGCCAATTTGCATTCCCTCTCCTGGTTCTCCCTCCCTGGCTATGCCCACACCTTATGGCACATCACTCCCCCTCCCCATACCCTCTCCAACCCAGTTCCCTCTCTCCCTTCACCTCAGATGACTACTTTATTTCCCCTTCTGAGTGAGATTCAGCCATGCTCCCTTGTGCCCTCCTTGTTATTTAGCTTCTTTGGGTCTGTGGATTATAGAGTGAGAATCCTGTACTTTATGGCTAATATTCACTTACAAGTGAGTTCATACCATGCATGTCTACACCTGAGTTTGACTTCAAACTTAGTGACCTTTCTGCTTCAGGCTCATAAGAGCTGGGATTACAGATGTGCGCTATCATGTCTGACCATAAACAGTTTATTAAGGTTGTGAAACTTCATTAATCAGGGGAAAACCTTGCTTTGAAGGAACTTATATTCTTATTAACTTATGGGAAAGTGGCATTTTCCTAAAAAGCTATTTTACATAATGAGGAAATGTGTTGAGAGAGTGATTTGTTCTGAAGTACAAAGGAAGGAGAGAAAACTGTCATCAAAGACAAGGGGTTCTTTTCAAGAGTCAGTGTGTGTGCAGTGGGTTGAAGTGGTAGGCCGTGTCCATCTTGGCAAACCTAATTTGGGGAGGACCTTAGCACTATGTGTCAAGTCCCCGTTGGAAGTCAAGCGTATGTATGCGCACCATGTCCAGTTCTGTAGCATCAAGTGGCACTCAGTCTCTACGGTATGTACTCAAAAAGGTTGTCAATCTTACTCCAAATCCTGTGCAGCTGAGTCCATGGTCATCCTGGAGACACTTTTATAAATTGAGTCCTAGGTTGTTTTACTTGACTATTCAAATCATCTAGCAGGCAGTCATCACAGTTATGGATTACACTAGAGTGGCTAAGCAATGATTGTTTGTGGTGAATGTGTGTGTTCATCCTATTTTCAAAATCTTGAGACTCTCCCATTGGAAATTCTAGGATATGCAAACATCAGGGAGACAGTTACTGTAGACAAGCTAATGCTGTTGCTGGCTGGGAGGGGGATGGTTTGGGGGATTTCTTCCAAGTTTTCACATCTCCTGGAAGGGTCAACACCTCAGCAAAGCACCTATATAAACTAAGAAGTTAGGTCTTTTATATTGTTATCATTAGTATTATTAATATTAATATATAATTTGACTAATAAACCATCAAAGTTACAGAAGCTTTTGATAAGGAAAAACAATGAGTATTCAATAACAATGTTGACTCATTTTGTCTGTTAATGAAATTCTCTCATATCCTATGCCCTAAAACAATGGACACACTTGTTCAAGTTGGTATGGATTTATGAGTCACATAGTTATATTTGACCTAATTTATTCTTTTTAAAACCTTATCTCTGTTATGCAAAATTTAGTTCTATAAGAATAGTGCATTCGGTAGTTTATTAACTCTTCTCAGGCAAGAGTTGACTCCTAGAGGGGACAGCAGGTTTTATAGAGTGGTTCCTTGTTGGTGATCTGAAGGAGAAATGTCCCCCCAGCAGTTTAGGTGTAAATCACTTGGTTACCAGTTAATGTCACCGCTTGGGAAGATAGTACAACCTTGTTGGAGGAAGTATATCTCCAGGGTGGGCTTCAGAGTTTGTAGGCTTAATCTACTCTCAGTAGGCTCTTTCTGCTTCGTTTATAAGGTTGTGTTGTGAACTTTCAGCTCCCTGTTCCAGCCAGCCCTGACTGCCTGCTGCCCTGCTTCCCCTCTCCCCGACATTGCGATGGATCTTCACCATTTAGAACCATAAGCCGATAGACCCTTTCATCTATGTTTTGTCTGATACTCACACATGTATGTATGTATGTATGTATGTATGTGTGTGTGTATGTATGTGTGTATGTATGTGTGTATGTATGTATGTAAGTGTGAACAATGTTGGCACAACTGTGAGAACACCGGAAACCAGACATCATGTACATATATATATTTACCCACATATATTCTCAGTTATAGAGATCAATCACTTCTTTTACTAAGATATTTAGCTGAATACATGAGTCAGGTGGATCAAACTACTTCTTAAAGGTATTGTCATTTGTCTTGTTTTGTTTTTCAACCTATATTATTAAATGTAAACATGGAAAAATATATTAATACCAGTCCTCTGACTGTTATCACTAATCCCTATTAGTCAGGTTTTCCTTCCTGTCAAAAAACATCTGAGGCGTAACTTCATAAGAGGTTTAGTTTTAAATTCTTACTGAATTAATTAATTAACTAAATAATTAAATATTGTACACTGTGTATGTCAGAGGACAACTTAGTGGAGTTGGTTCTATCCTTCCGTTATGTGGGTCCCAGAGATCTAACTCAAGTCAGGCTTAGTGCTAAGTGTCCTTGGCCACTGAGCCACCCTTCTGACCCTGAGGGGTTTATTTAATACACAATTCTGAAGATATAAGCTTCAGAAAGAAACCACATCTGGTAATTTGTTTTTTTTTTGTTATTATTGTTTGTTTGTTTGTTTGTTTGTTTTTAACTAGCATTATACCAGGGCAGCATGTGGCACTACATAGCAAGAGACAGGAAGTCTGTATGTCACTTGTGGTCTTACTCCTTTGAAAGGCACTGAGACACATTGTGAGGGATCGACTCCAGTGACCTCATCTGACCCTAATCAGTCCTTGGAGGGCCCATCCCTAAGCACACTGGATTGTTTCTGCTCTCTTTATTATATTAACATATAACTTTGGAGATTAAAGTCTTGTGTGAATTCATGGGACACATCATGGAGTCTCTAACACCATAGGATTTTTGCCAGGAGATGTCACAAATAGGTCATAACACACCTTCCTCTCTGAGCCTGCATCTGGCCTCAGACTCTTCTCAGCAGGAACTTCCAGAAAACTGCCTGCCACTGACCAGACAGACATGGAGCACAAGAACAGTTTCCATCTTTGTTTTGAATGTCATTAATGTTTGCTATGACTCATGCCATTTGTTAAAGGGCTCATTCTAGTGACTTTTTCAGCTTTGGGCCTGATCCAAGTGGCTTTATGTGCCGGTGGCCCAGTTCTGCTTGCTAACTTGTTTTCCTGTTTGTGCTCACATTTCTTACTTTGAATTTTCCCCAGAGAGGCTTCTAGACTTACCTAAAAAAAGCCAGATTCAGTAGTGTTTGGAAGCATTTTGTTGTGTTTGTTGGTCCCTAACAATGTAACCAGAGTACATCCATTTAAGTGCAATTGTGCTAAATTCTGCTCATTTAACAAATGATTATTGCACACATAGCCTTCGGGTGTTGCACTTTAGAAAGAACATAAAAGACTGGGTTTCTGCCTCCCCAAATTTTATATTTAAAGAAAAAGAAAATGCATTTAGGAAACTATTTATTTGGTCATCATGAGATCTGTGAGCTGTTAAAACTCTTTCACAATTTTTACTTTTTGGCTAAGTCACAATCTGAGATATGAGATTTGAAATCAGTCAGTTGGCAGCATGTGTGAGCGACACCAACTGCTGCAAAGCTCCGGAACATGGCGGGATCCTGTGTGTGATCAAGTACTGCCTATGTGCTCCAAGTCAATCCACTTGCTCATAAAACAGAGCCGCTGTTTGTTTATTGTTTGGCAATTCATTTTCTCCAATTTCAAAAAAGATTGGAAATCTTGCCCACTTTTAAAATTATTTTTAAATGCTTCACAGTATTTTGGCAGAGCAGAATGCCCAAGCAGATCATGTGATCAGGTCTGAAATTCCTATCAACACCTGACCTCTCCTCCACACTCATCAGTCTTTGATGTTACAGGGGCCTGCCAGTCTCTTTCACGTGAGCCTTGGCAAGTCAGTTGACATCACGTCGATGAGACTTGCTTCTTTATCTCCTCATTGAGGATAATGCTATCTACCTACCAGCAACGTCACGAGGGGTAAAGAGACAATGCCAACTAAAGCTGTAGCATATACTAAAGCTCCATTCTTCTCCTTATCAATACTATAACAACACTGTTAAGGAATCCAACAGATGTTGTCTGTGCCTGACTCATTTGTCTGTCCATTTGTCCATTTGTCCATCCATCCATCCTTCCACCCGCCTCCCTACACAATCAGGAGTATTCTCCATTCCTGACCTGCTGTACACAGGCTCTGGTGCTTGACACTATCCAAGTACACGGCTTTCTCTTTCATTGCACTTGGAAAACAAATACCAACATAATTAGAATACAAAGTGCCAAGGAGAGACACATTTTCATAGCTTGCTTTCCATTGCTGGATAAAACTCTGACCAAACCAACTTGGGGAGCAAAGGGTGGTTTATTCCACCTCACAGTTTAGAATCTATCATCGAGGAAAATCAGGGCAGCACTCAAAACAAGAACCTGGAGGTATAAAGGTCAGCCCATAGAGAAACTCTGCCTAGTTGCCTGCTCCCTATAGTTTGCTCAACTTGGATTCTTATACAACCCAGCACCACCTGTCTAAGTGTTGGCATCTAATGCCCCCTCCCACAAATACACACACCGATCACTAATCAAGAAAATGCCCCACAGACTTGTTTACAATCCAGCCTGCTGGAGGCAGTTCCTCAAGTAAGGTTTCCTCTTTCTGGGTTTTCTGGAAAAGATAAAGCGGTATTCTTCATCCTCCCTAGATAACCCAGTCTTTCTACAGTAGCTCAGGAAAAGAGTCCCTGGAATCTTTGCCTTTCCACATAATTATGTTTTCCAAAAGGTAGTCATTGTAGCTCTCCTGGACCCTTTCACTAAGCTTGCAGAATCAAAAGTTCATGAAAGGTAAGTTCATCCATTCCCCTTGAAGGATTCCATAAGTCTGGAAAAGAAACAACTGAATATCTAGCTCACCTGCCCAGGGCCATCTATATTTTGATTTCACACTAGAAACCCCTGGGACAATGAGGCTTGAGGTTTTCCACTCAATTATTTGATATTTGTTCAATTTCACGGCCATCATTCTGGCTTTCCTTAAACAGTTTCTATGTCATCATTCTTTTTTTTTTTTTTTTTTTTTTTAAGTTCCCTGAAGTTGTTTTTATAACATGGTTAAAATTGAGAGCGCTGGAGATGTGCATTTACAGACCATGAAACAGTATAATCAAGGCCATCCTTGTGTGTGTGTGTGCATGTGTGTGGGTGCGCGTGTGTGTGTAGATGTGTTTATGTGTGCAAGTGAGGGTGTGCATGTGTCCATATGAATATGGGTAGGTAGCTAGGCCAGAGGTCAACCTTGGGTGTCCCGCTTAGTTGGGAGCCATATTTATTGTCTAGTTTGGGGATGGGGAGGGGAGTCTCTTGTTTTTACATGAAATTCACTGATTTGGCTAGATACCTGGCTAGCCATCCTTAGGGCCCTGCTTGTCTCCCACTCCCGATCTCTGCTGCTACAGGTGCATTCTACCATGACACCACATTTTTAAAAATGGATTCTGGGGAGGTGGGGAACTGAAGTCCGCATGTTTGTGTGGCAAACTTATTGCAAACTGACAGAGCAAACTCATCAGTCCTGTACTCTTTCTCTTTAGAAACTCTACCAAGTGCAAACTCAATTACAGGAATGACTTCTCCATGGTGCATATCAAGATGAGATTTATAACATCTGCCAATTATTATTTAATAGGAGATAAATTAATATTCTATTTTCTTTATGTGAATGCACATGTGTATATACATACATACACATACACATGTTATATATATATATATATATATATATATATATATAAGCTCCAAACAAAATATATTACCATTTATATCACACACGTTTTTGCTGTGATTACTTCTCATTGCTCAAAAAAAAAATATCAAAAAAAAAAAAAAATCTAGCCATACAAATCGCCAAGAAGATAAAGGAACACTAATACTGAGAAGTAATTTCCAATTTTGTAAATTATTTTAAAGCTTTTATATCTCAAAAATCAATAAGGTTGCTTGTTTGAAAAACAAATAGGCCATCTCTCCTTAGCTTTTTGACTCAAGTTGAGTGTAAGAAGGGAATATACAAACCCAAAGTTACCACCCAATGACGAAAAAATACAACAGGGAACTTTTCAGTGTAGAAATATAGGATAATAAAAAAATGAAACTTTGTATAAGTTGAAATGATAAAGGTTCAAGATTTTCATAATAATTGTTAGACTCCGTTGGAGACTATGAGTGGGGTGTATAAATGAGAGTCATGCTTTGTCCTTGGGAGCTTCAGTTGATACTGTTCTATTCTCTCAAGTAATTTTAAGTTTAAAACCTATTTTTTAAAGCTTAAATTATCTTACATTCTTCTTGCAGTTTATTGACCCTAACTGAAATCCAAGTCATCTCACTTTTGTGTTTTGAGTTGGAGCAGAGTACTCTCTTGCACTCTGGGTCACATTCTATGCCTGGCCAGCATGTCCTACAGAGTCTGTATTTCAGCATCTTTCATGCAAAGACTTGATGCCTTGGTGTTTTGTCTCCCAAAGACTTCATGTCTGGATTGTGAGCACCCCCCTCCCCAAGAAAACATTCTTTCTTTTGGCTCCTCTTTCTTCTCCTCCTTTTTCTCTTTCTCATCATTCTTTTCTTCCTTTTCTTCCTCATGTTCTTCTTCATTTACCCCCCCCCTTCTCCTGATATTCCTTCATCCAAACAATCTCAGGATTCAATTCATAGTGATGAATTTACATGCACCATACCTCTTCTTGATTGGTCAGCAAAGCTCGGAAGCTTCTCGGCGGGCTGGGGTTACTGTTCTCCCAGTCAAAGCCACCATATATATGTTCCCAAGTGTAAATGAAATTAATAAGAAAGCTATCGCTGAAGGAGTGGAGAATGCTCCAGAAGACGAGCCTTACACCCTCCTTAGGAATTATACTGATGGGAAACTCACATTTCCCTTCATAGCAGAGCAGAAGCAGTAACTCCTGCATGACAAACACACCCTAAAATACAAAACAGATGAGCTCTGTAAACTCCTTGGCACTCTATGATTGCAATAACTGACAGATAAATTTGATAAGGCAGACAAAAATGAAAATAATAGAAAATGATGGGCAAAATTCATTTAGTTTTGAAAGTTTACAAGGGCAAGGGAGAGAGAGAGAGAGAGAGAGAGAGAGAGAGAGAGAGAGAGAGAGA
>NC_034595.1:10134990-10154931 GCF_900095145.1 Mus pahari | reverse complement strand
AGAGAGAGAGAGAGAGAGAGAGAGAGAGAGAGAGAGAGAGAGAAGAGTGCATACGTAAAGGAGACCAACCCTGAATAAATTAACTTGCAATTGGTAACACTGTAATAATACATGGGGCCCATATATTTTAAATGCACATCTTCAAACCCAGCACAGAAACTGCTCACCCATGATTCTGCAGCTCAGCTCAGTTTCCCTTTACTCCCGATTTCTACTACTCCCCCCTCGCCATCTTTTCTGTGACTGTAAGTATTTTCAGCAGGTTCTCATGCCCCACTGAGTGATTAGCACCTCTTAGGGTACTTCATGACTTCATCTTCTTGCTATGTGTTCTCATAGAAACAGAATACAGTGTAACACAACTGAGAAGACGCCTGTGCCTTTCCTGTATCTTCCAGCCTGATATTAACTAAAAAAGTGAGGCCGAGGGTATAAGCTTTACTGTGGATTTTGGTCGTGATTCCCCTTACATCTCCCCAAACCTTCTGTTTTTAATAAACTTTACTAGAAATGTAACATGACCAAAAAGTATAATCAAGTACATTGTATACGCATGAATCATAATAAATGGGGATTAGATAATGCTTTTGCTTACATGAAGAGGCTGTTTCACAGTTGATATTTATTTTTTAGTGGGAAAAAATGTTTTGGTGAAGCAAGCGAGTCTGGATAGAGGAGAATTCATGATTATCCATGGAGTTGACCACACCATTCTCTCTAACAACTGAACGCTATCTTTGCCCTTGCTTGGGCTAAGTTGGGATCTCTGTTCTCTATAAATGGCATTCTTCTGAAGACACAGGATGACTCTCTGTAGAGTCCTTTGCTTCTGGGTCTTGGACATCTACCTTTGCCGAGTCCTGAATTTCTTCTCCACCCCATAGCTGTGGGAAGTAAAGCTTTTGATACGCAAAGGCAGTGTGCTCATGGTGAGAATCTCTCATCTATGGGACACGCAATGATCTTCACATGTGACACATGTGAAGTGGGTGGGCAATGCTGAGCATAAAAGAAATTCAGACAGGAAATATTTTTCCAAGGACACATAAAGGAAATATTACCTTGCAAAACAAGTAAAGCGATGAATAGATCAATTTTTATACATTGATGAGTATTTTGGCAAAGGAAAGGCTTATACTGATAGATTAATATTTTGAGTCCTTAACAAATGGGTCAATGTCTTCATCAAACTTGGTTTTCTATGCCCACTTAATTTGATAGATAGTTAAACTTTTAGATCTATCCCTCATGGTTGATCAAAATGTAGGCATTTTATTCATGTTAATTTAGAAATTTTTTTTCCAAAAGAATCAATAAACACACAAACCTATAATATGTGGATGCATTTTCCTGATTCACAAAATCCTAAAATTTATTATTTCACAAGGAAGCCTAGAGTCCTAGCCATGTCTTTGTTTCTTTGCAGTCAAATACTTTGGATTTCAAAGTTCTTTTCCCCCCAAGCTTTAAAGGATTTTCCCACCAAACTACCTTTACTAGAAATATGTACCAAAAATACCTACCATATCTTGGAAAATCTATTTAAAAACAAGAAAAGGGACTTTATGGTAGCTAGTATTAATGCTACTTGACCTATGGCTTAAGAACAGGAAAATATCCAGTTAGTTCTTCGTAACAGTAATGGGGCAGCTGAGTATTCTGTATCCTTTGGATATTTCCTGGCAGTGTGGGTCCAAAATCGTTGATTATTTCCCTTATCATTGTCTGGAAATTCAGATCTTTCACATTACAGTCTAGAATAGCTAGGAGCTGCTCAACATTTTCTCTATGCTGTATTTTGAGGAAAAAAATGTAAAAACTGTGATTTTACTGCATTTTTATGGGGCTGATTCTGATCTTATTTGTAGATAGGATTATTTTAAGTTTATTAGCATTATACAAAACCTTGTCACATCAGAAAATTCAAGTTCATAACACCGTGCTTATGAACTAAAATTTGTACCTAACAGGAGCTGAAGAAATGGCTCCGTGGTTAATCACATGTGTCATTCTTATAGGGGATCTGGGTTTGGCTTCCAGTACCCATATGGTGGCTTGTGGCCACCTGTAACTTCAGTTTCAGGGTATCCAATGTCCTCTTCTAATCAATTCAGACACTAGGTATGTAAGTGGTGCACACATACATGCAGATAAAACACTTGTATGCACTAAGCAAAAATAAATCTTTTAAAAATTCAATCCTACAAATAAGAACATAATGCTCTGTACTTTCACTCTGGTTTTAAAATTGAAATATGAAATAATTTTTTTAGGTAGTCATATAGTGTCAGAAATAAGCTGTCTCTAATTCTGTTATTAGATCTTCTCCAATCATTGGCCCATCACTTTTATGTAGCATCCCCTGTTGTATACAAGTGCTGGGACCTGAGCCACACCTGAAGCCAGCCATGAGGGCTCCAAATGTCATAACGTCTTACTTAAGAGCGAGCATGTTGGTGGCTGATGGAAAAAACTTCTCAGAATTAACTTCTGCATATGATATGATTTTGTATTAAAGAATAAATTTAAAATGTATTTATTTAGAACACACCTATTTATTATTAAAAACTCAATGATAACTATGGCAATTGTTGAGAACTTCCACTAATAGTAACACATTCTTTCTGCAGGAGATTATTTTATCCTAGACATTGTTTATACTTTCTACTCCATCATGATAATAAAGATGACAGTAGGCCTTTTTCTGTTTTCAAGTTCGCTATACTTTCTCTGTACAGCCCTTGGAGTATGGGAGAGCACATGGCTCATACTAGTATCATTCCTTTGGCATCAGACTGGCAATATATATACTTGCTGCATGCATTTTCTGAGTTCTGCGTTGATGCCTCTACTTATCTGGGAAAAGGTGTTCCAAGATGAAGGATGGAGAAGCCCCTGAGCTAAAGAAGGAAAAAAAAGTCTTCCAATAATGAATGAATTCTCTTTCAAAGTTTATGCTATCAGTGAACATTTCTGCTTATTTTAAAAATAAAGCCAAATATAACTAGCACAAATGAACAACACAATGGCTCAGATTTCAAAGTTACTTCTTGTTAGGCCAGTGGCTGCTTAGAGGCCTGAAGTCTCAGCTTTGATCTACAGCTAAACAATGCCACCAAGGACACTGATTCCTTTGATCCTTTGTCTCTACCATCTTTAACAAGTTGGCAATTTATCTCCCATTGTCACAACGTGACTGAGGTGGCTCTAAGCATTGTGTTCTTACAGAATAACTTCAATACTCAGGAGGAAGCAATGCTGACGAGCAAGGTGACACTCTTCCTCTGTGTGCCACATGGATGGACGTGCGGGATCCTCTTCATGGTGCTTCCCAGGGACTTCTTACGTCATATTGGCCATAAATGGTTTGCTTACTCAACTCTGGGTAAATCATTCGTAAGAAAGAAAATAAAACAATAACAACACCAAAGAATCAGAATGGGGTTGTTATGATCAGTTCCCACAAGGCATGCTCATCTGTGCTTGAACATGAATCAGTTTTGTTAACCTAGAAGTGGGCTGTGATAATAGACTTAGGCAGCCCCACTGTCTACATTCTGACGTAATAAAGAAATGTGCTCAGAAGCCCTGGGAGGCACCATCTGTGGGATCCTTGCTTCAGTTATGGTTGTGCATATGAAACTCTTACCTAATCCTATAGTCTGCAAAGTATTCTGAGCCAACAGTTAAACCTTAGATGACAGAAATTACAAATTATTATTCCTTAACTTTATTGAGTTATAATTGATACATAAAATTATGTTTTGTATAACAAATTGCATATTACATATAATATATAATGCTATATTATTGTATGTAATATATTTAATGTTAGCATAATATCAGTTATATAATATATATTAACTATGTATAGTATGTAATGTTACTCATAATACTAAGTATATAGTACATCATATCATATATAATAAATGTAATCTGATATGCATATTACATCTGCAATTAATGAGACTACAGTATGTAACTATAGCTGTACATATGACTTTGATAAATTTTATGAAGCAATGGGTGAGTTAACTTCTTTATCACCTCACACAGCTACCTATACCAATGGTAAGAATACATAAGATCTACCTCTTAGCCAACTTAAAATCTGCATTAGTTGTTGTCTTAGTTATATTTCCATTGATGAGAGAGGTCATGACAAAGTCAACTTACAAAAGAAAGCATTTATTTTGGGAGCTCGTGGTTTCAGAGGGTCATAGAATTCTAAACCATAATCTAGGAAACATAGCAATAGGCAGTCAGGCATGGTGCTGGAGCAGCACCTGGGAGATTACATCTTATCTGCAAGTTGGAGGCAGGGGAGAGAGAGAGAGAGAGAGAGAGAGAGAGAGAGAGAGAGAGAGAGAGAGAGAGAGAGAGAGAGATCTGGGAATGGGGAATGACATGGAATTTTAAAACCTCAAAGTCCATCCCCAATGACACACCTCCTCCAGCTAACCACACCTCCTAATCCTTCCCAAATAGTTCCATCAAGTAGTGACCAACCATTCAAATGCATTAGCCTGTGAGGGTCATTCTCATTCAAACCACCACATTCATTATTAAGTATAATCATTACACTATATATTAAAACAAAGATTTGTTCAAGCAAAAATCTGCATGCTTACACCATCTTCGTTCTCCCTTCCCCTTTCAACTTTCAGCCATGCAGGCTGGCCTGGAACTCACAGCATAGGTCAGTGCTGGTGTGACTGAAACTTGTGATCTATCTGTCTCATTCTCCCTGGAGCTTGGTTTCCAAGTATGCACCAACAATCATGCTCATAGCTAGCTCCTCTATGAGGGCAATCACCATCCCACCGGAAGTGCTTCCATACTCCCTTAAACATTTGTTTGTCAACACTTAACTCGTGTTCATATTTAGGCTCTTGTGAATAACTTTCCAATGAACTCAGGTGTGCAGCCATCTTTATGCCATGTCGACTTCATTTCCTTTCACTATACATGCAGAAAGGAGGTCCTCACTTGTCGCTGTAGTTGTAACTTCGGAAGGAGCTGCCATGCTTATTTCTAGCATAGCCATACAGATTTACCTTCTCACAAGCAACATTCAAGGATTCTTTATCTCCACTTCCTGAGAAAGTTGTTACATTTTTGGCTTTTTGAGAACAGTTATTTCACCAGTTTAAAGGTATATTCTACTGTGGTTTTGATTTCATATCCTTGATTGTTAATAATATTCCCATGTATCTGTTGATTGATGGTATGTCTGTATAAGGAACATGTTTATCCAGGGTTTTGGCCATTTATATCATGTTATTTTTAGTTTTTGCTATTGAGCTGTCTGAGTATATATATATATATATATATATATATATATATATATATATATATTAGATACTACTCCTCACTGCATGTGTGGTTTCTAAATACTTTATCCTATTCTGTAGGCTTCTCTTTATTGTGTTGGTTTTGTCCTTTTCTTTGTAGAAACATTTTAGTTTAGTACAGTCACTCATGTTTAATTTTTTGATGCACCTTTGCTGTCATGTCCAGAGAGTCTCAGCCAAGACATGTGAGTTTCACCCCCCCCCCCCCTTATTTTCATTCTAGGAATTTCATGATTTCTAGCCTTCGGTTTACATTTTTAGTGTACATTTGTTAATATATTTTGCATATAGTATGAACATCCAATTTCTTTGTGTATGATATATGTATCCAACTTCCCAATATTATATATGGGAAGAGGACATATATGTTCCTTGTCCTGTGGTGACCAGTGGATCATGTACTCAGGTTTTATGTCTATTTCCCCCCACTTCTGCAGAAATGGGAGTGGGGGTTACTGGAATTTCCACAGGGATTTCATAAAATTTGTGGATTACTTTTGATAATTTGGTCACTTGATTGTGAATTCTTCATCATAGAGATAATAGGTTTTAAAGCCTCTTTGTTATATAACCCAATAGAAAACCCTCTTCATAACTAAGCTTACTTCAACTTTTAAATGAATAACTGAAGGTTAATGCTCCTAGGTCTTTTTATTTGGGCAATGCATGGACTAGTTTACTGGTATCCAGTGTGTATTAATGATGGAGTATATACTGCCAGTGTCCTTGTCATCATTCAGGAAGTACTTCATTGTGACTCTACTGCATTCCTCTACCAACGGGTATCTAAGCCACTTGCTCCAGCCATTTAAAGAACTAATTGAAAGCTTTCTACTTCATGGTATTCCCGTCAGTGAAGAAAAAATAGGGCTTGCCTCTAAATTATTTCAGTCTAGCTACTATCAAAATGGCATAAGCCTGTGACCAATTTTCCCAGCTATGTGAAGAATCACACCACTGGATGTAATTCAAACACCATAAGTCACTGCAGCAAGGCAAAGACTTCACTCTGCCTGTGGCATTCTTGTTATATGATGCATAATCTTGCCATACAAAACTCCTTGAAAAATAATAAACAACTTTTCCCTATAGAGCTATGCTTATTTACCTGGGGAGTGAGCATATTATGAATGATTGTTTTAGATGTTTAAGCATGTATCAAGGTACTCCTACTTAGAAGTTTAAGAATACTTTAAGGTGTTTGAGAGATGTTTCTTCCAAGAGACATAATTGGTTCCTTGCATTGACCTGTTCTAGCTAGATTCTTCCTAGGTTTTCAAATAGAATGTAGTGGGTTAAGAAGCATTGCAAACCCCTGGTTTAAATTCACCCATTTGCCATGTGTTATCTCTCTGACCATAGTGGGGGTGCTAAATTTTCTGAAGATTTATTCTGCCATTTTTAATGATATGAACATTCACAATGTTAGACTAGATATACCTAAATGGAAGGATAGCTTTAAAAGGCAGGGAGATATTTTAGGAAGAACAAATCCCGTCCCAGAATGTATATTCTTAATGAAGTTCCATCCCTTGGTCAGGGTTTAAGGTCTTATATGTGTTCAATGATTGGCTGCACTCAGCTCAGAAATAGCAACCCATATCTCAATGCAACAGTAGTCATATAAACTATATTAAAATGAGGCCACATATAAAGGAGAATATCTTTAGATGCTAAAGGATATATTAATGTGATCAATGGTAACTTTAAAATAATTTTTTGATAGCCTTGACATGCAGAACATGGAGCATCCTATCTTGACTTTAAGCTTTGGAAATTCCCTTTTAATCACTACAAAGTTCTCATGTCAGCCGTTGGTCTCATTATAGAGACACTACAGGCATATAAGATTGCTAACTTTGCCACACTGAGAGTCCAATGAACAAAACCATCAAGTCACAGGGGTGGGAGCTGGAGGGATGGCTCATCAGGTTAAAGTAAGCACTGCTGTTTTAGAGGATCCAAATTTTGTTCCCTGAATCCATGCTGGGTGCCTCACAGCCACTTTCCCATAAACAAAAATAAAAACAAATTATTCTAAAAACAGTTAGGGGCTTGTTTCTAGCTACTACTACAGAGCACCAAGTTTGAATTCCGTCTATTGAGCTCCACCTCCGTTCAGCATCAACTAATACAACAAAGAAGCAGATTACCTTGCTTTTTCTGTGTATATGCTTGCATGCTGACTTCTTCATCGAGCTGTGCTCAATTGTCTTCATTGACTGTTTAGAGTCTAACAGGTAAGAGCTCCAATGGGAAGAGAATTCTGGATCTTTAGAAAATTTGAATGCTTCCAAATTGTCTTCATATGACACATATAGACAAAATTCTACTAATTAATTAACCTACTAATTCCATTCTTCTTATAAGCCTATCTCAACAGCTCTTACACCTACCTCTTGTCATACTCCATCCCAAAGATGTAGTCATTGGTTATCTGGGCATCTGTACATATGGCTATTGATATGACATGTAGCAGAGTGTAGACTCATTGACTAGCAAATGGCTACTGTTTGTGACTCTGATCCAACATGACAATGTTCTTAAACTCCTGGAACAATGACTAATTCTACATGCTACACAGGTTTCAGTTTTGGAAACCTGGACTAGTATACCACAAAATACTTTCTCAGTTGGATGGACATTCTTGTGTTGAACACATTCTATTGCCGGAAACGGACATAAAGAATTTAGTGGATGACAAGCTGATGTTTTGAGGTAGGTTCAAAATGAAGAATCTAAAAGCAAGTAAAAATTGAGATCGTGACTACTTTAACAACTGCTATATCAAATGTACACACACACACACACACACACACACACATACATTGTATGCCTCTTAAATGTATGCACATATTTATATAATCATAGATTAAAGCTGGTGGGAGGTGATGGGAATTTCAAGAGGTGTGGCTTGGGAGAAGTAGTTGAGGTCATTGGGAGTGTGACTTAAGTTGTATATTGGAACTCTTCTCTCTTAGATTCTTGGCCACCATGAAGAGAACAATGTCCTTCACTATATGTTCTTCTACCATGAAGTGCCACCTCCAGGCAGGCCCAATACAGACTTGGCCAACTGAGGACTAATCCCTCTGAATCATGAGCCAAAATAGACATTTTATTTTTTAAAGTTGCTCAAGCATTTTACAGTAGCAATAGGTAGCTATCTAACATACCCACAATTACCAAGTACACTGAACCAACCTGCAGACAGTAGAATCTGAGAATTGTTTCCTGATTAGGACCAGAGGCTGGCTATCAGCAGGGTAAAATCAAGCTCACTTGATGGGGTGGAGAAGATGAAGGCTGTTGGCTTTTTAACTCACCTTTGTGCCTTGAGAGAATGCATGTACTTTGGTCATAAACGTGTCACAAAAAGCTGAAGCTGAGTTTAGTGAATAGGTTGTTAAATTTTAGCATCAAGAATGTTTGCACAGTCCTTTGTGTCTGAAAGAATCAGGAAACCCACTTAAAGGTGGATTAATATATTTTTTTTTAGAAAGCTACTAGTAGTAGGCACTGTTTTTATTAGTAAATGATAAATATACAATATAGCATGTTAATTAACTTGATTTAGCCATTCCACAAGTTATCTGCATATGAAAACATCTCTTCAAACGTCACAGACAAATGCCCACAATTCATTAAGAATAAATAATCACCTAAAGTTTGAAAGCTGTGTTGACCTGGTTATGCACACTCATTTCACGCAGGAAGAAATGGACTGACGGCTGATCCCCCTGTTCAACAGATGTCTGTGAACATTCAGAGTGAAGAACTGCAAAGTTTTAGTCTTCAAAGTTGTGGTTTATAAACTTCACATTGAAGGGCTAGACCTGTCTTTCAGAATACTTGCTGGATGTTCATAAAGTCACAGGTTAAATTACCAGCGATACATTTTTTTTTTTTTTAAGATTGTAGAAAAATTGTTAAAGCTTCATTTAAAAACGCAGTGGTCATTTTAAGCACGCTTTTAAAGCGAGGAAGACAGTGGAAACAGTGAGTGCAAGCTAAGCTTTCCGCAGAAAGTGAACGGCTGCAGCCTTTAATGCTTTTCTGATTGCAATATTCTTTGAAGAGTTACCTTTTGCCAAGAGAATGCACCTAGAGTGCACAGGGACTTAGAACACTGGGATGATGGAGTAAGTGAATATTAATGAAGATTTCATCTCAAAGAACGTATTACAAAATTATACATCTGAACCATGCTTGCCAACTAATTAACACGTGATCGGCAGCTTCAGTTTTTCTTTTAGAAGCAACCCTAGACTCAGTTCAGCTCCTCCACTCTTACTCGGATAGAAATGCCTATCATTTCTTGACTGCACTTAACACCTCGCAAGGACCCTCCAAGGGCACGTGTGCCTGGTAGCTGGCCAGGGATCTCGGTGTCCTGAGAGAGTAGATCGATTTCCACTCAGAGACTTCCACACAGCTGCTGTCCAAACCACAGCCAAAATGATAAACTGTGCGTGAGGCTGAACTCCTGCTGATTGCCTGGGATAGATACCATCAGAATCTATTTCCAAATATTCCAGAAGTGACCGTGTGGAATCTTCTGGCTTCTGGGGAATCACACTGACTGAGAAACCTGTTTTGTATTATGGTTGGGAAGTGTGTGTGTGTGTGTGTGTGTGTGTGTGTGTATACACATATACTGTTTAACTATTCCTTGACTTTAATGGAACACAGATTTGGTTTGTCTAGAATGACTGTTAGGCATTATAATTACAATTTGCTCCCAGCGTCAGTGACAGACACAGTGGAGCTGGCTTCCAGACCACAGAAGCAGAGAGCAAAAGGGATAAGCACCGAGATGCATGTGTGCACACTCGTATGCACACACATACACACCATCCATTGGTTCATTTGCAATTCATGATACAGTGGGACTGGGAGGATTTTCCTCCTCAAAGGCAACATCCGTTCTTTGACAAACTCATAAATCATTTTATTTCTTTTCTATAAAGCAAAACCCATTTTTACGGCCAGTATGAACTTCGAATCTGTTCGTTTGGCAAATGCGTCTCATGCTAAACTAAAGACGTGTCAAACTTGACAGGAAGTCCACATTCCTGCATGGACATGCTCCATAAGGCCTTTCCAGAGGCCCGCCATTTTGGTTAATGCCCTCATGCAGAGTCTTGTGCCAGACTGCTGCATTCAGCATTTTTTTGTTTATCTCCTGAGTCTTTGCCAATAGAGCCCTTTCACCACTTGTGGGGCTTTGACGTTTCACCCAAGGCTTAAATGTGATAGTAGGTTCTGGAAAGGATCCAAATGGGGCAGGAAAATGAAGCAGAAGATCTTAGCTAATGAGGAGCTGCCAGGTACCATGTGTTAACTCTGGGGCCTTCGTTGCTTTGTCTTAGAAACTGTAATCCCAGGCTGAGTGTGTGTTGCTGGGCTGAAGACTCTGAATTATTCAGCACCTCATGTGTCATGGGGGGAGGGGACGAGAGGAGACTTTTTGCTTACTACTCTTTCATGCATTCTCCATGACTTTCCATGGCTGATTCGTCATCCTTTATGTCTCAACTCATTTAACTCTATTGAATTTAGTACTTTTATTATTTTTAAAAATAAAGAAACTGGGCAAAGACTCTAAATTGCTTGTGTGCTGGCTAGTAAACAGGGGAATTGTGATTAAGTGCACAGATCTAAACTCAGAGCCTGTATTCTAAGTTCATATTATACAGCTTAGTGCTTGGCTCTAAGAAGGGTCTTAGATTAATGCAGAAAGAAAATTTGTTCTTGGTGATCAATGACAGAATGGGACCTTTGAGATGGGGCTTAATAGAGTCACCCTAAGATTCCTTAGGGTACTAATTCTTTAGGTGAGTATTGGAGGAGTGCCAGACGAAGAGAAGACATTTAGCACTAAAGAACAGAAAGCCTGGCAAAGTGGCTTTGTGTTGGTAAAATAGCAATAACTGTAGAGAATGTAACTGCTTAGAATTGCTGGGGGGAGGGGTTGTCATGAATGGAGCAATACAGAGCAGAGGTAGAGAATCTGGTAGGAATATATGTATGATGACATCTGTTTTTTGTTTTTTTAGTTTTGTTTTGTTTTGGTTTGGTTTTTGGTTTTTTCGAGACAGGGTTTCTCTGTGTAACCCTGGCTGTCCTGGAACTCACTCTGTAGACCAAGCTATCCTCGAACACAGAAATTTGCCTGCCTCTGCCTCCCAAGTGCGTGCGCTGTAGCTGTGATAAAACACTCTGACCAAAAGCAAATTACGGAAGGACTTGGTTTATTTCAACTTACAGGTTACTGTCTATCATGGAAGAAAGTCAGTATAGGAATTTAGGCAGGAACTTGAAGCAGAAACTATGAGGGAATGCAGCTTGCTGGCTCAGTCAGTCTTATGTTTTGCTGCTTTTCTTTTACAGCCCAGAAATGCTTGCCTAAGGAAAGGTGCCACCCACAGTGGGCTTGGCCCTCACACATGAGTTAACAATCAACACAATCCCCACATAGGCATCTCCAAAAGCTAATTTATTCTAGGCAGTGTTTTATTTGAGACTCCCTTCTCAGGAGAATCTAGATTGTGTCAAGTTGGCAGTCAAAACTTACTAGGATGCTAAGTTTTCTTGCCTACAATCTAGGATACTGAGTGAAGGAAGGCAGCAACTGGTTAAACTTACCTTTTAGGAATTTCACTATGGCTGTCATGTGGAAGGTAGCTTGAAACTGGGCAAGGCTCAAAAGGCCCATTAGGAATGTCTTTGTATGATCCCTGAGAAAAAATAAGATAACAGGTAGTGTAATATCTGAAATGTCCTGTTCAATTCCCAAGGCTCAAGACAAGCCAAGGAAGCAATCAATGAAAGAGATTAAAGTGCAAACATTCTGGTTTGCACTTTCAGGTGCAAATCAGAATGTTTGCTTAAATGGGTTACCTGCTTAAACAATGTTACCTGGAGGGTCATTGACTCCTTCTCATGCATTCTTGACTGTGAGCATGCTAGTGTTACCTAAAGGAGAACCTGCTCCCTCCACGCGTACTCAGTGAGCAGTTCCTTGGGATGCTGGCTGTGCATTCCCAGCTGGCAAATCAATGGCATCACTGCTTAGGTATCCTAACTTGTGAATCCTCCCTACCTGTGATAAGCTTTGCAAGAAAGGAGCATCGTGCAGCGGATTAAAGGCTTTTGTTCCACCTAGACCTCAGCAGTGTTACAGAGTTGATAAGCATGATCGGACACCATGGAAGAGAGGTGCTACTGGTATAGCCTAGAACTTTTCTAGTAGTAAAATCTCTGAGATAGGTGCTGCTTGCATGGACTTCCTAGTTAAAGAGGTATTTTCTGCTACCACTGGATATTTGACCTGGTTGGTAAGTTTGTTTCCTTGTGTGCTTCCCTCTTACCTCATGTTCTGCCTCAGGTGTTTCATCTACCTTTTGGTAATCTAGCCAGCGTTTGAATGCACCTGGGCTGTGGACAGTACAGTATTAGATACAGCACAAAGGAGGGACTGTGAGCCTGAAGCAAGATGGTGATAGGAAGCCTGGGTTTAACTCATGAAGAATTAGAAGATAAGTTACTAAGACCAGACTTGGGAGATAGGGGGTGTAAAATGTGAGTTTAGGTCTACTACCAGTTTCTGATTCATGTTCCTGGGTGGATCAAAGTGTCACTTTTGGAAAACTAAGCCAGGTATAGTGAAGAATGTAAAAATCACCTTCTTTTAGTATATAATTGAACTTGGTGTCTAAGTGTCTACCATGGCCTGGCATACAGGGTTCTGGAGAAATGCCAAGTATGGGGAAGTGATTTGAATTCATAGCCAGGTGAGTTTGTTAAGACTGATAGTTCAGGGAGAGCGGTAGAGGGGAAGTAGACCCTTACACAGAGATGCCTCAAGGTCATCCATGCAGGATACACTTGAACACTGAAGCAGGCAGAACACCTTGGAGCAGGAGGTCACAGCCAGAACCTTCCACGACTTCTGTGCATCACAGATCAACTTTTCATTGGGGGAACAAAAGCTACCACCCAAAGAACCTGTGACATTCCTATGAACACATCACCTTGGATAGTGTCCACGTTTCCATTTTCCTGAATGTTTTATCTTTCATTGAGTCCAGTGAGAGCATCCAGATATTAAAGGAGTGGAATGTGTAATGTGCTTTCCCTAGGACAAGCCACAGACTTAGGGATTTATTTTAAATGACACCAGTGTTTTGAATGTAGCAATTCATTTTGTTTTCATTAATCATTGTAGCAACCCTAAAAATGGATCAGCCCTAATTCTAACACTCTGTCTACCACGGAACAGGAAAGAAGCAAAGGAGGTTTTTACTTTTTACTGTCAACCATTCAAAGGCTTGGTTCATGGAATTATTTTCTCTCCAGGTTTCTTTGGAGCAGCTTTTCTCCTCCACAAAGGGATTTAATGACATTGGGTGAATGTTTGCCATCTGCCTAGAGGTATTTGAGGCACGCTGATGGGCACTGTTCCCCGTAAGCCTCATAACATGGCCAGAGTAAGTTCATAAGACTTTGGTCCATTGTGCGGATTAAAAAATTAAGGCTTTAAGAGGTGAAGAGATTGGGTTTCTTGAGCCAATTAGAGGACAAGTACTTGAACACATGTGCACATAAGGACACATATTAAATTCCAAGTCTAACTGTTTTTTCTGTTAATACAATGGTTCTGTTTTTAATACTAAAATATGGTTCACATCTTGGTGATTTTTTTTTCAAGTGAAATAAATCTTCTTCTCTTTAACTCCTGAGTCTCCCAAACTGGCTGAGCCAGCAGAAAAGAAGTGAACAAATGAAATGATGACCTTTCTAATATGGTCATTTCTAGATCACGTGCACCGATGGTGTAACCTACACAATTAATCTCACAGGCGCTGGTGACTAGTAGACACTTTGGATTTCTACCCTGAGAAAAGTCAATGGGTAAAATTTAAAGTCAGTATCGGTGATGTTTCTCAGCAGCTTTTTGAAAAAATATTCTCAATAATTACATATTATCTTTGAGGCTTAGAAGCAAGACACCTGGACACAAGTTTTGTTCAGGGAGGTAGGCATTTGTTCCCGCAAAAGCAGGCTTTGGCTCACAGGGTTTGAGAGTCTTCAGTATTTAAAGCAGTCCCTACACTTAGCTCACAAAAGAACAAATCATTGTTGTTTACTGTCCCTCCTTGTGTTCATATTCAAGTAGACATTAAGTCCAAACATAGGACGGAAATTCCTGGTTTTTATTTTTTTTAAACTAGGCTTGTCAGGACAGAAGAGCAGGAGATAAAACAAACAAACAAACAAACAAACAACCCAAAATAGAAGTGAGATTGCCACATGGCAACTACAAAGACAAATTCTATACAATGAAAGTTTTGGTAAATACAGTGGTTTTTAGAAAACTTACCAGTAATACTCTAGGAAGGATTTGGCTCCTTGGCTAAAGCATTCATTGCTAGGAGACCTGTTCTAAGCTAGCCCCCTCTTAGATATGGGAGGCATAAAAATGCACAAAATAGAAAGGTCGCTGCTTGTACTCACAAAAATATCAGGCAAGTCACTCTGCATTCCCACTAAGTGGCACACAGTGGCTGTGCCTATAGCCTCACAGAAGAGGCCCTGGGGAGGATATCAAGCCTGGGTTGGAAGTTCCTCTCTGTAGCTTGCTCCCTAGGGCATAATAACTGGTGGAGAATCTCTGCTGTAAGACCTGGTAGGTGGAGTAGGCAAAGGAGATAAAATTGAAGGATGTGTCTGAAGAACACATCCCCAGCAGATGCCTGAAATAAATTCTGCATACAATAAGCCATATATACATATATTCACATGTACACACACACACACACACACACACACACACACACGCATTTTTCTTGTTAGATCTGAGTCTCTAGCATCATAATTGTGTGCTTTGTGACTTTTCTATTATTTTTGTCTCTGTGACCAAATTACTATTATTGATAGGAAGCAACCAAAGCAAGGGAAGGTTTGTTTTTGTTTACAGTTTACAGAGATACAGTTCATCATGGTTAGGAAGGCATGGTGGCAGAAATGTGAGGCAGATGGTCACACTGTGTCCACAAGCAAGAAGCAGATAGAGGATCAAAAGTGGACCAGAACTATTAAATGTGAAAGCCTATTCTTCAGTGATTCACTCCCAGCAAGGCTCTACCTCCTAAAAATTTCATAACATTCCAAAATAGCACCACTAATTGTGGAACAAGCATTCAAACACACGAAGTCATATTTAGAATGTCTCAAATTCAAACCACAACAGGGATTCTTATTAGCAAGGTGTGTAAGGATACAAGCTCTGCTACATCGTCATAACTGATTTGATAATGAAGACAGCTATGAAATCAATAACAAGTAGTATTAAATTGTCAACTTGACACTAGAATCACCTGAGAATTGTCTAGGTCAGATTGACTTGTGTGTATAGCTGAGGGGAATCATCTTATGTTAGTAAAGGTGAGAAGACCTGCCCACTAAGGATGGCACCATTCCCTAGGACTGTTTAAGTATGGAAAAAAAATAGAGCCAACATGTATACATTTATTGCTCTCTCTTCTTAATTATGTGATATAAATAACTTCCTCAAACTCTTCATGGTGTGGTGTCCCTGATAGGATGGACTATATCTAACGTGGAACAAAGAGCTAAAACAAACCCTTTTTTCCCTAAATCGCTTGCGTTGTGCTCCTACCACAGCAAGAGGAAATAAAACTAAGATAAATAGGTACCATGTACAGCAGAGATACCTTGAAAAAATGGCTGGCTCATATGCTGGGCAGGATCAAGTGAAGCAGCACGCAATTACAAATGTATGAATTCTTTATATTTGTATTTTTATCCTTAATATTTGGGACATAGGTGATTATAACTGAGAAAGAAAGAAAGAAAGAAAGAAAGAAAGAAAGAAAGAAAGAAAAGAAAAGAAAAAGAAAAAGAAAAGAAAAAGAAAAAGAAAAAGAAAAAGAAAAAGAAAAAGAAAAAGAAAAAGAAAAAGAAAAAGAAAAAGAAAAAGAAAAAGAAAAAGAAAAAGAAAAGAAGAGAGTCTATGATCAAGAAGGACCAGTGGACTAGGAAGCAAAGCCCTTAGGATCATTTTAGAAGCTGGCCATTGTTCTACATACTTGTGGTAGCTGAGCTCCTTGGTTGCTCTGTGTTTTTAAATCGGGATAACATCCCTGCTCTGCTGTTGTGAGAATTAAACAAGATGGACTACATTAAGCCTCTGCCATCTCCACACTGCCTGTGTGGATCTTGGCCTGAGTTAATCTATTCTGGATGATCCTTCATTTGCTAACATAATTTACTTAAATTAGTTCAGAAAGTATCTCCTATCCTTGAATTATGTGCAGCGGGAGAAAAAAGGTGGACACCTTTCCTTAACTATAAATTCAAGGAAGCCTTCACAGGGGACTTTTCATTGTTGGAGTCTTTAGCTCTTCTCCTCTGACATTTTCACGTTAATGAAGCTCCCAGAGGGGTGATATCATTGATAGAATACTGCTGCAAGCCTGCTCTGTGCTCTGCTGTCACCAGAGGTGCATAGATTCATCTTCTCCATGTCAGAAAGCTCAGAGCAGACCCGAACTGAACTCTGCCTTGAACTGAGGAAGTTTCCTTTGAAGAATCATGGGACTGGCCTGATGAATGAGCTGGAAGTGCAGTCTTGGCCTTTCAGATGCCTGAATGCCATTGGGAAGGGAAAAAAAATGGGAAGGAGAGTGAAAGTTCTAAACAAGTGCCATGTGAGAGCCATCTTGCGATCATGGACTCTGCATTTCGGCAAAATCACATATTGTACTGGAAAGACTGTGGGCTACAGCGTCAGCCAGAATGAGCTGACTGGACTTCCAGCCATGCCTCTCTCTAACTTAAGGAGGCCTGGAGCAGAAAACGTCTTGAAGACTCTTAATGATGTCCAACATGAACCCGAGTAATAACCACTGTATCAGAAGGTTGCATAGAGGCCAGGGACCACACCAAAGGCTCTTAATAAACTCTAAATCCCTTAGAGCTTGCTTTCAAGATGCTGGTGGTAAAGAATTAACAACTGAGTCTCCAAAGGGGGTCTGGGGAGCCCTGACTTGCAGTCTTTGCCTGTGTGTCTGTGTTGTAAAATCTACTTTGGTACTGATGTCAAGTACTTAACCCAGACTAGTTGAATGTGAGATGGGAAGAGCTGGGATCAAGGTTGAGAAGTTCGCGGTGTCGCTGTACCTTGGCTTGTTTTTCCCCTTCCTCTTATGCTTGTTTATGCCCTTTGGTGGCAGCACCTATAACTAATGAATAATAAAACAAGTTAAATGTACACTTGTTGTGTCCTGTCCCTCAGGCAATGAGTGGGTGGACTACATCCTCTCCAGGTTAAGACTTGGTAATCCAGGATTGTCAAGAAAAGGGAACTCCTTTTCCATCCTCTGGAAGGAAGTAGCCTTAGTTCAGAACACATGTCTTGGCCCGAGGATTAGCATAACGAACTTCACAGCCCTCTACTGCCATGGTCGATGCCTGAATGGAAAAAAACAAGAAAAGAAAAAAAAAAAAAACACAATGGAATGGAGACAGGTGCTAAACAAATGCTGTGTGTGAGCTATCTTGAAATCACAGACTTTGCCTCTCAGCAAAATCAGTCTGTACCTGAAAGATGGTGGGCTCCAGAGTCAGCCAGAGCAATTCGACTGGACTTTCCTAGAGTAGAACATGAACAGCTTTTAAACATTATTTGGTAGCCTAGCCTTGTGCCCTGCTGGAAGGCTTCCCTAGACCCTGAGACATTCTGCTCACGGAGAGGCTGCCTTATTCTCAAGGTGAACAAAGCAAACAGAGAGTCACAAAAAGAATTCTGTGATGCTCAGAGGTGGCGCTTCTCTGACAGACATGGTAAAAAGAAACTAAGAATGTCATGGCCCCATGGTGTTTGAAGTTTAGGTTGCAGTGAACACATGGACATATAAAGATGGAGACGTCAGGAAAGATGCATGTGTATGACATTGTCCTGATCATTACATTTGCCTGGGAGTCAGCCATTGGATGGAACTCTGAGATGATTGCTGCCTTAATGGACGATGCTCCCATTATTACTGTACGGGACAGATTATAAACCACTTTTAGAAATGTTACCTCATTTAGATCTCACTGCATAAAATCGGAAGCATTATGATCAGATTTAAGAGATGTGAAAAGTGGCTCAGAAAAGCTAATAACAGACGGCAGAGCGTGGGTCTGATCAGGCTTGAGGCTATTTAGGGCATTGGCCTTGAAAATAGCATTATCTTGGTTCTGAGCTGTTAATTCATCCTTCTAGTTAACATATACTGCCTATGGTTTCTCTCCTGAACCACAGAATATAACATATAATTTAAATGTCCATGAGTTATGACTTGTAATGTATCTGGGTTATTTCGGAGGCCCTAGGGAAAGTTAATTCACTGCAGTGAATAATTTCAAGCAGTTACAGGAAAAGATACATAATCTATGACCAGATGCTCCCCTAAAGCCTATGGGTGAAGTAGAGAGGCCAGGACCCATTCAGGCCTCTACTCAAGGACATTGTCCTGCTGGAACCTCCACTGCTTCATCCTAGTCATCAGTACACAGTATCCAACTCCCTTTTGGGAAAAAAGAGATGAACACATTGTGCTCTTAGAAAATGACTCAGAGCTGGAGATGACTCAGTGGATAAAGTGCTTGTCTACAAACTTGAGGATTGGAGTTCAGATCCCCAGAGCCCACTTAAAAGCTAGATATTAGTGGCAGTCCATTGTAACCGTAGTGGTCAGGATGTAAAGACAGAATCCCCAGGGCAAGCAGGCTAGAAAGACTAGCTGCACAAGTGTACTTCATGCTCAGGAAGAAACCCCCTAACCAGGAGAGACTGATCATGCATACGTCTGAGGTCAACTTCTGACCTACACACACACACATACAAACACCTTGTATACTTGTAATTGCATGTGTACATGTGTGTCAACACACATACACACACAAGTATGTAGATATGAAATAAAGTAATTAAAAAGAGAGTTCTTTGAGTTATACATTCTCACCTGATGCTCTAGTCTTTGTTACTGTAAGCCTCCATAACCCTGACCCCCAAGTTCTCCGTCAGTACAGTGACATCTATGCAAATCCATGCCCAGAAGCCTAGCAAACACTCAAAAACAGTAGCAACATCTAGATGGCTCACATCTAGAGTGTGGCTATTCAGGCATCAGGGGGCATAGCCTGGCTGTAGCCCAGTGCATACACTAGGGTGTGAGTCACTCGTGGTAGGGATAGTAAAATAGGGAACAAAAGACTGAGATGCAGAAGTGGGTATGTGTAATCCAGATACCAATGCACATGCCAGCAAGATTCTGCTGAAGGGACCCTGATATAGGGGCCTCTTGTGAGGCTATGCCAGTGCCTGGCAAACACAGAAGTAGATGCTCACAGTCAGCTATTGGATGGAACACAGGGCCCCCAATGGAGGAACTAGAGAAAGTACCCAAGGAGCTGAAGGGGGATGCAACCCTGTAGGTGGAACAACAATATGAACTAACCAGTACCCCCTGAGCTCATGTCTCTAGCTGCATATGTAGCAGAAGATGACCTAATC
>NC_034595.1:10118265-10129348 GCF_900095145.1 Mus pahari | reverse complement strand
AGATTAGGTTCACTGGTGAGCCTTCCAATTCTGGATTGTAGTTCATTTCAAATANAGTCAAGTTGACAACCAGGAATAGCCACTACAGGTCCCTTCTGTATTGTTGATTGACACATACCATGTACCATACAATGTGATGCCAAATACCATACAGATAAGGCACTCGGTAAATGGTGAATAGATGGGCCACCTAATCTTGGACTTTCAGACTCCAATACTGTGACCTAAAGAAATATTTTCTTAAAAAAAGAAACTCTGCAGTGTCTAGGAATTTGTTACAGTGACACAGAATGAATTTTATTGTACATCATATGCCCGTTATATATTTATTAATACAACTAAAAGTTTTTTATTAGCTTCAAAAACATTGTATGAATCAGGGGAAGCCAGTCATGGGACATGCCTTGTAAGTATACACAGTAAATCTTGAAAAGAGAAAATTAGCAAGAAAAACAAAAAACATAGCTTTCACATGCAAAGATAGAGGAGTTGCCTGCACAGAAAAGGAAGGCACTGTGGGCGAGGGCTGAGATGCATTTCATTTCATCTTAGTCTTATTAGCAATTTGTGTCTTTAAAAGCAATGACTTTTTCTGAGTGTAAAATCAGCTGTAGTCAGTAAAGCTGATTTTTAAAAGCCCTTGGAGTGACACGCAGTGCAGTAACACAGGGAGGAAATCGGGGGAAAGGAGAGACGGGTTGGAGGGAAAAGCAAAAGGTAAGAGAATCATACTTTTGCTGTTTTTTACTTGCGAGAAAAGTCTTTGCTATTTCCATATGGAGTTAGCAGTGGCCCCTCCACTCTTTGGCTGTAATTCTATATATGAATTATCTCTTGCTCCATCCAGATTTTTAGTCATAAATACCTGTAAGGGTCCCACTGTCCTCCTTCCTGCATACGCACTGTCTTTTCCCCCCAGTCTTTTCTCACTTCCTCAGTTTTGTTTCCCATTTCTGAATCCTTTCTCGGCCTCTCAATGCACAGGCAGGAATTGTCACTGTTGACTTTATCCTTACCGCTCTAAAAGCGACTTCTCACTCTGCGATTGCATTCTAATATCTCAGAATTTTCTCATTCTGTTGAGCTCTTGTTACTAAGCCTGATTTTAAACCTGTCTGAGAAATGAGTGAAAAGGACTATCCCATGGAGAGGGCCAGCCCATCTGTCTTGTGGCTGTGGACAGCATTTGACTGGGTTACAGTCAGTTCCTCTTTCCTCTTCTGCACCATTGGCTTAGTTTTCCAGGAATTTCCCCTGAATTTAATTGACAGCACAAAGCAGACACGGTTCTTTTCTACTTATAATACATTTAGTCTGCGATGCACATTTCCTTTTGTCTCTGCAGTGCGATATTACCCGTGGCCGTGAGTGGGCTTTTATTCCATCAGGAAGGTTCTCAATTTACAATTATTCAACCTTGAAAATAGGTGAGTGGATGAACCCAGCTTTTCACTGACCCTCAATCACAGGTGAGTAGCTGCCCCTGCTGCCCCTCCCTGTCCACCTGCTTTCTCATGCTGTAGGCTCCAGGGGGCTTTGTCACAGTTGTTCATTTCCATTTTCAATGGACTGATAAAGCAGCCAGAGAGGAGAAGAACAGGAGGGGAAGCCATGGGCTAAGTCACCGTTGCTTATTCTTCATGTTTGTTTAAACCCTTGTCCCAAGGCTTGTCCTTTTGTATTTGAATTCTCATTTGTTCTGTTCCTTGTTCAGGTACAAAGGGGAGCTCTAAACAAACACTGGAGCCTTGTGATGAAAATTCCACCCATAGAACCATTTCCCTATAAAAATATCATGTGTTTTCTTTCATCTGTGCTTCTAAGATTTAATATGGGCATACAGTCATGCGTGTATATGTGACACAAAATTAGAAGCAAAACTGTCTAGGAGAACAAAGGAGACTACACAGAGGGTTGGGGAAGGAAAGAGAGCATAGAAGGAAATTCAGGAATATGTATGATGTACAATATACACTCATATGGAAACATCTTTATGAAATAAAGTGCCATATACAATGAATATATACTACAGATTTTAAGACAACATACACATACACATAAAAGAGAATGGTTGAACATTAGCAGCATGTAGCCCCAGCAGGATGAAAGAGTGATCAAATAGAACACTTTTTATATAATTTAGAATAACTTGCCCTTGTGATTGAGAAATTCCATCTCTGCTCCTGAACACAGCCTACTGGGAAGGTAGCTGGGCTATGAAGGACCAACAGCTTCTTGTGATGTCATGGTGGACATCTTGACCAATGAAGATGTTTCATATTGAGCAGTAGCTCACTACAGTCATTGGATCCCCTTTATTGGGGTACAGTTGTAAGTAGTTGACACTCCCTTAACTCTGGCTACCACTACAAGAAGTCCAAGCCAATCATCATCGACCCCAGCTTTGGAAGTTCTGAGACCCAAGAGGTTATTTTGGCTGTGGCTCAGAACCCAAGTGTGTAACTTTCCCGGCAGCAAGATTTAACCAAGCAGGCCAAGAGTTTTTCTGATTCCTAGAGATCTTTGCATGCTGCGCAGACACGACAATGCTGGTTGAACACATACTTTACTTCTTTGGCAGAATAAGCCTCCAACAGGGATTCTACTTTGCCCACTCCTGTCTGTTACCATAGTACAAAGACTTATTGGAATCTAGCTGAGTAAAATCCAGGCGAGTGTGCTGTTGGTCTTGTTTTACAGTGTTACCCGCTTCAGATCCGGAAAGCTGCCCCTTGTTCAGATGAAGATAGTTTAGAAAGTTGGCCTTGGTTCCTGTTGACAGTATTAGCTTGGCGCTGGATGCCTTATTACACATCCAAGCTTTGGAAGATTGTTTTATGACTAACATTTGGGTTAAATCTATAAAGATTGTTTATCTCTGATATTACTTCCCATCAAAAAAAGCAACATCAGCTGTATTTGCCCCCTGCCACGTTGCCTGCACTGTGGTGAGGAGGATGGTGGGAGGAAGGAATGATGAGGAGATGCAGAGATCTTGTCATTCCCGGAGTCTTCCAGTTCTGTTGCTAGAGGGGAAAAATATTGACATGACACAGAAGGTCTTCCCTCGGGGAGTCCAGCGAGTGAAAACTGATGGATATTCACCACCAAATCCCTTTCTTTCGGGTATGTTATCATGTCACATTTCTGAAAATATAGAATGCGCTCTGGATAATATTTTCACATATGCTGATGAATGCGGCTGCCAAGAATAGCATGCTTTAAAGCAAGAATCCAGGGGATGCTGAGGTTGCCTCTCAACAGAATTCATGTGCTTTTGGTCTTTCTCCATTCGTTCAGTGATGTTCTAAGTCTTACCTGCTTCCCTTTGCTGCACCCTTCCACCTGATGACTGCCAATAACTAAAGCATGATTCTTAGATTGTGATGATCAGAGATGAAAGAGATAATAAATTTGCTTCATTTTGGATGAACCTTTCTTAAAGACACACAGCACCCCCCCACACACACACACATACATTCTCAGAGAGATGGAGAGGGAGAGGGAGCGGGAGGGAGGGAGGGAGGGAGGGAGAGAGAGAGAGAGAAAGAGAGAGAGAGAGAGAGAGAGAGAGAGAGAGAGAACATAGAGTCAAGCCAAATCAAAGACATTATAAAATGTAGGAGTCAAAGTCATTATACTTCATCTAAAATAAAAATAAATTTATAATCTTTAACTTATTTTACATGTCAGTGAAATCCTTTTGAATTCTACCTTTTAAGTTTCATCAGAGGAACTGTGCTAGTTTCATTTTCTGTTGCTGTGATTAACACCATAATCCATAGCAACTTTGGGAGAGAGTGTGCCTTTAATCTGACTTATACTTCCAGGTGAAAACCCATCCATCACTGAGGGAACTCAGGAAATGAACTCTAGCAGAAACTGAAGCATAAATCATGGATGTATACTGTATATACCACCCCACCCCCACCTGACTCCTGCTCAGACATGTTTTTTAATATACCCCAGGCCTACCTGCCTAGAGATAGCACCGCCCACAGTAGGCTGGGCCCTCCAGAAATCATCAGTTAGGTTAATCCTTCACAGACATGGTCGCAGACCTTCCTGATAGAGGCAGTTCTTCAGTTGAGGTTCCCTCTTCCTATGTGACTTTGGATTGTGTCAAGTTGACAATAAAATCTAACTAGGGCAGTTGTGATGATCATTTATCAGGGGTTCAAAGCAAATAACAAGATATTTATCTTTCCCTTAATTATTCCCCTTTTCTTGCATACTCAGTTACACATAAATAAAATCAGGAGTAAGAGGTACAATTGCTAAGGCTTTGTTATTCCTTGGCCTTTGTTTTTCTTTTGATCACTGCATGAGGAACACACTTAAGAGTGGTGGATACTGGTTGTTCACATTTTTACAAATTTTGTGAAATTGCCATCACAAAGAGATTTAACAAGATATATTACAGAGACCAGCACTTGCCCCTTAATGTGCCAGGGCATCCTTTCTTGGGAGCTTCTGAAACACTTCACAGATATAATGAATGGATGTTCGCATTCCCTGCCATTCCTGTGCAGTACCAATGGAGAACACTTGAAAAGCCTTCAATAGCCAATGGCTCTTCTCTTTCCATTTCCTCCCCCCTCTACATACTTCCTCCTCCTCCTCCTTTTGCTACCCCTTCTTCTCTTCCTCCTCCCCTTCCTCCTTCCCTGCTAACCCTCCTTTTCTTTTTCCTCCTCCTCTTTCTCTGTGACAGACTGTTACTATATCCTCCAACTTGGTCTAAACCTTGCTGGGTAGCCCAGGCAAGTCTCCACTCAGGAAACTCATGCTGCTTCTCCTTCTAAGGGCTGGGACTCTAAGGATACTCCACCAAACACAGATGCACTGTTATCTAAGAGTTAGCGCTATACCAATTTTATTGTACTTTGAAGTTGAATCTTTTTATTTGTAAGTTATCTTATGTCTGGCTTCATTTAACTTACTACTTTTCTCATTTTTTTCCTACCCTTTCCTCTCTTTCCTTCCTTTCCTTCCCTTTCTTTCTTTCTTTCTTTCTTTCTTTCTTTCTTTCTTTCTTTCTTTCTTTCTTTCTTTCTTTTGTTCTTCCTTCCTTTCTTTTTCTCTCTCTCCCTTCCTTCCTTCCTCTCTCTCTCTCCCTTCCTTTCTCTTTTCTCTTTCTTTTCTTTCTTTCTTTCTTTCTTTCTTTCTTTCTTTCTTTCTTTCTTTCTTTCATTCGTTCGTTCTTTCCTTCCCTCCTTTCTTCTCTTTCTTTCTTTCTTTCTTTCTTTCTTTCTTTCTTTCTTTCTTTCTTCTCTTTCTCTTTCTTTCTTTCTTTCTTTCTTTCTTTCTTTCTTTCTTTCTTTCTTTCTTTCTTTTTCTTTCTGACTTAGGATTAAACCCAGGACATATAATATTTGAAGTATTGAGCTGCCAAGTCTTCTTTTAATTTTCTTTTTCTTAATTTTTGACACAGGTCCCACTGAGTTGCTCAAGATGGCCTTGAACTCACACTAGAGCCTGCACTCACCTTGAACATGTTATTATTTTCTTTTCCTTAGCCTCCTGAATTTTAGAATTATAGGCCTTTACTACCAGACCAACTTCTTTCATTTTTATTCGATTCCTAGCTATTGATATGAAAGTACCTTTTGAATGATAAGAATAATAAAACACCTGTATAATATATGCTTATTAAATAACTGTCAAATAAATAATTATGTATATATCATCTAGATAGCTCTTGAATGTTTAAAGAACATTTGATTTTTTTCTTTTTTTTTTTTTTAATATATCCTTCCTGTCAACTAAAGCCTGGGCTTATAAATCCTGGTTTGCTAATTTAGGTACTCACTAATTTGAACTTTTCATTATGCTGTTTGATTAACTATTTCCTTATTCAATTCACACAACAGTCTTTTGAGAAGACTACATAGCTCTCTTCATTTCACAGGAAAATTTACCAAATTCAAGAAAGCAAAGAAGTGTTTGGGGACTTTGTTGAAGACTATGCCTGGTAGGAAGGCTTTGTCTGGGTCAGTCTACAGAAAACTTTCCTTTTCTGCTCTTACTAAGATATACCTGAGAGCAAGGAGAGACCCCATTAACACTTGCTACATTTCTAATATGTAAAATAAAATGCCTTTATTCCTATTTGTACTGTAGCATTACATGTTGTATTAAAGTGTTTGTTATATATATCAACATTTGCTGAATGTACATATGATTACTTTCCAGCAATCTTAGTTCCAAGTGTGTACCTCCAAGAAGTGTGTGCACATATGTTCTATGAAATTATGACAAAGATACATTTAACTGTACTTGCACAAACAGTTCCAAATTGGAATCAATGTGTGATGTTCAATGGTAGATATAGGATATCTACCCAGTAGGACATTATATACAGAAAAAAAACACATCAAATATAAATATATAGAACACCATAAAAGAATCTTTGCATACATAATACACATGCATAAAATATTTACATTTTCATTGATGTTTCACTTTAATAATTCCATAGCAGGCTAACCTGAACTGTTATATGGACCAGGATGGCCTCAAACTCATAGAAATCTACCTGCCTCTGCCTCCCAATTCCTGGAATTAAATGTGCCTGGCTGTTACAATATTTTCTTTTCATGTCAGAATTTGTCAATTTTTTTCTCTTCATACACTGAAAATGTGGAAGTTTGGTGAATTATAATTCTTCACATGCTCAGACCAGGATGTGACCACTCAACATGAAACAAATCCAACCTACTAAATCCACTGTCTGCACACTGCACCTGTGATTAAAACTCCAGCCATGCATTTTTCAGAGTTGTAGAGTCTCATTTCCATAATGACAACCAAGGTCCCAGATGTAGCTAAGAAAAGTCACACCTTCCTGGGATCTTGAGATAATGGGTGGGTACACAGGCCTGCTAAGCCCCAGCAGAAGAATCCAGAGCCAGGGGTGCCACACTATTTGCTTTGGCATAGCCATTGAGTTTACAAATAGAAACTGGGGCTGCATAGCCAAAGCCAACACAATATAAAGGCACAGATGGACCAATGCCCTTCTATTGTTGTCTCTCTGTCTAGACAGGAGAACCCACCAGGCCTGCACCCTAAGTATCCAAGAGGCTGTCTCCCAAAAGCTTACCCTGGATGATGGAGGTGATCAGCTGAGGACCATAAGGGAATCTTGAATGCATAGCATCATAACATTTGGCAGAACCCAGACTCAGACAACACAGAAAACTTGAGTCCATTTATATAAAATGCGTGTGTGCTTGTGCATGTGTGTGTATGCCTCTGTGTGTGCCTTTGCACATGCATGTGTATGTGTGAGCATGTGTGTGTATGTCCATGCCTGTGTGCATGGCGTGTCTGTTTGTATGTCTGTGCTTGTGTGAATATGTGTATGTTGTCTGTGTGTCTGTGTGTCTGTGTGTCTGTGTGTGTGTGTGCACATGTATGTGCATGCACATGTGGTATATGTGTGTTTAGTCCAGAGGACAACCTCAGGTGTCTTTCCTTGGACACTATGAACCTTGTTTTATGAGACAAAATCTCTTACTAATCCTATCGATAACCAAATAGGCTAAGTTTGATGACCAGTGTTTCCCAGCTCTCTGCCCGTCTCTGGTATGATAAGTACTCACCACCGTTCCACAGCCAGTTTCGTTACATGAGTTGTGGGGCTTGAACTCAAGACCTCATTCTATCAAGGCAGGAAACACAGACAGAGCATCTCCCCAGCTCAGTGTATCTGAGGGTGTAAAATCAGGCAAAGAAGAGCTTGCTTTCGAAGATATGGAAGTCAATACATAGAAATGAAGTTGTGATTAAACAGCCAGAAGGTGGGCCTTTGGAGTGGGGCATGTCATTATGTGGAAGGTCCCTTTTTAAGGTAGATGAGTGTCATATCGTGTAAGCAATCATACTAGATACTATGTGGCACTTTAAGACCTATATGTCTTTATTTAGATACCTGTGTCATTTCACAATAAAAAATGTCTATAAAAGTGGAATAGTGGTTACCAGAAAAAAAGTAGATGGCCATGTGCCCACTGCCCAAAGCCACTGTTGGAAACACCTCTCTGCCTCTTTCTGCAATTAAGAACACATCCTTCCCCCTCCCCAGTCTGTTCATTCATGGGCTGTGTAAAGTACAATGGGGCAGCCCAGGGAGAGCTTTTGTTTGGTTACTGTTCGGGATTTTCCCCCTGTATTTGAATGAACCATATTGAATAAATAATGACTTGATGGAGCAATGTGTGTCTAATTAAGCCCCTGCTTCCCTCATGCCTTTCAGGGCTCTAACATTTACCGAGTTAAAGCTTCGGTCCTGTTGGTGGGGCCGCGCACCTCTCTTCTCCAGGGATTTCCTCTGTTTCTGAGGTGGGAAGCAAACCATCAGGCTGCAGATTTTATTAGAAGCAAGAAGTAGTGTCAGGAATATTAAGCAGGCCCCGTGTTGATCCCTCCACTTGCCTGTCAGCTCGGCTCTCCTCTGGCTGGAAGGTCTGGACCTTGCTTCTTCTGTGTTATATAAGCTGGGAGACTGAATTGGTCTGCATGGATGGGCTGCACAGGCCCTCGGCTATCCTCTTGCCAAATGTTCCAAGGCATGTAGCTGCTCGTTTAAATGAGCCCCCAGAGGAGAACTGAATACACACTCCATGTTTCCTCACTGACCCCTGCGCATATCACAAAACATTTTTGGTACATTTGGATTAAAATGTCGCCCTCACATGTGTCCTTCTTTTCATAAGACGCGTGGAAACTGGATCAGACCGAATATGAAGCAAACCAGGCCTGTCTGATTCATCCAGGGTACTCATTAATATCCTCCCATGTTGCTCTCTCTATGACCCACTTTGAGTCATTTTTCTGGTGACTAACAGGGACATACAGCAATAGGCAATGGATCCCAAATTGCTAGTAGGACCTTTTACCAAAGCAAGGGATCTTCCCACACTCTGAGTGACCATGAGCTGCCTTTCCACGTCTGTCTTCCAGACTGTTTAGCTGTTCTCCTAAATTAGACAATGCATCAATAGCACAAACACATTTGTGGCTGATTACATTCATTCAGAACCACACTGAGACACCACCCACCATGCACCAGGCCCTGCAGTAGGTGATGGAGCTCAGAGGGGGTTCAATTTCACAGTTGTCATGGAAGTGAATTCATCTCACTCAAGTGACACAAATGCAATGTTGGGGATGCTTATAGGACAGGAGGAGAAGATTTTTAATGATTGACACTAAGAAGAACACAGACTAGGGCTGGGTGCAGGTTAGTTTTCCATGTCAGAAAGAGATTCATTACATCATTGACAAGAAAATTAGATCAAAACTAAACTTTTTTCTCTTTCTTTCTTTCTTTCTTTCTTTCTTTCTTTCTTTCTTTCTTTCTTTCTTTCTTTCCTTTTTTTTTTTTTTTTTTTTTTTTTTTTTTTAATATGGTTTCCAATTTCTTTTTTTTTTTTTTTTTTTTTTTTTGCCAAAATAAGTAACTCACTTCAAGATGGTAAAATGCCAAAAATACTCTTAATTAAGAATGCAGACTGGGGAGCTGGGCAGCACTTGGGAGGCAGAGGCAGGCGGATTTGTGAGTTCCAGGCCAGCCTGGTCTACAGAGAGAAACCCTGTTTCGAAAAAAAAAAAAAAAAAAAAAAAAGAATGCAGACTGGGGTCTGGAGAGATGGCTCAGGAGTTAAGAGCACTTGCTGCTCTTACAGAAGTCCCTTGCTCAGTTCCTAGCACCTATGTCAGGTAGCTTACAATCACTTGAAACTCAGTTCCAGGGCAGCAGATGCCCTCTTCTGCCTTGCTCAGACACCTGCACACACGGGCACACACACATGGGCACACACACACACACACACACACTCAGGCATACTCACACATACAAATAAAATAAAGACTGTAATAAAAATGAAGCCCAGAGGTGACTGAAAGCCATGTTCTCATCACAATGATGAAAGAACAAAAAAAAACAAACAAACAACAAAACAAAACAAGCAAAATAACCCCCCCCAAATCCCCAACCCCCAAACCAAAATCCTAACAATAAAGAAACAAGAATGAGAAAATGCCTGCCAATTCCCTCAGAACAGAAAAGTTGCACTCTAAATCCTCTGCCACAGTGTGTTCAGCTGAGATCTAAGCACACTGTACCTCACTGAATGCTCAATGCTCCTCAATGGACCAGATGAGTTAATGACTTATTATATAAACCATGTGTGCACTTATGTAGAAAGTGTGAGAGCTGGTGTTTCGTACAGAACGTGTAGAAGTGAGCACACATGGAAAACTGGCTTTAGCTGGCCCCCAGTGAGACAAGACGGTGCTAATGATAGCTTAGTCTCATCACTGGCTTTGTACAGTTTGTACAGCATTTGACCCACCCTGGTTACTCCTTCATCATTGTTTGAGGTGGAGACTGCGGGAATGAAGAGACATACTGATGCGTTTCATTCTCTCTGTTCCACATTTGGCTATAGGTCCCAGGACCTATAGGAGGAAAAGTGAATTACAGATGGGGCTGAAAGATGCAGAGTATAGAAATACCCACCCACCACAGAGCTGGGGTAAGTTTGAAGTGCCTGCCTCTTTCCGACAGGCGCACGGCATCTTCCCTAGCACAGAGTGGACGCTGCCACTGTACAAACGCCTGGCTTCCAGTTCCTACGTTGACTTTAGATGGGGTGAAGGCGGGCTCTTTCCTGTCTCTGAACTTCAGCACTTACACACTGACTGGTTTTATATGTTATGGTGTTTCCATTTGTTATCATCTATTAAATTTCAGAATGCTCTCTAAGATGTTGGAGAGTGGGAGGAAGAGTATGAAGATAGGGGGTATCTTAATCAAGAGAAATATTCACCCTTATTGCCCTTTCAGGGTGGTTCAATCAAGGGAGTCAATAATAATATGGTGACCAATAAGTAAGCCAATTTTAAACACTGGGAAACTCATTCTTTGAAGAAAATAACCCGGAGCTTTGTCATTGAATGTAGAATAGAGATAGTGATAGTCAGAAGTGGTGTTGGCCAAGGCTTGGATGATCATCCAGCTCTGCAAAGATCCAGAGAGATGAGAGAGAGAGAGAGAGAGAGAGAGAGAGAGAGA
>NC_034595.1:10077348-10118250 GCF_900095145.1 Mus pahari | reverse complement strand
AGAGAGAGAGAGAGAGAGAGAGAGAGAGAGAGAGAGAGAGAGAGAGAGAATCAGAGTCACAGAAAGAGGAAGAGTTAGAAAGAAAAAGACAGAGAAAGAGAAAGAGTAAGAAAAGGAAGAAAGAAGCATGTAGAGACAGACAGAGACCAAAAGACAGACGGAAGAGTGATCTCGGGATTGGAGGATTATTGGGATGAGAGCTCCAGTGTTTGGAGACAGAAAGGAGTGCTCAGTATAACACGCCTCACAGAAAGGAGACAGGAGGGTGACAACGGAGTCAGGGATTTTCATGTCCAGGGTAAGGAGTTCAGACCTTGTTCTCACAATCATCTAAAAATACTAAGAAGTAAATACCAGCAACACAGTGCAATTTTACAGCACTCAGTCGAGTGGTGTGCAGGAAATGGATTGAAAAAGAAAAAAACATGACCCCAGAAAGAACTTAGAAATGGTTGATTGTGAAAATCTATATAAAGGACTAGAGTCATAAAATGGAAGAGGTAGGATGTCCAGGGATTTTTTTAAAAGCTGTTTATGGAGTGGTGTGTGTGTGTGTGTGTGTGTGTGTGTGTGTGTGCACGCGCGCGCGCGTGCGTACGCACATTCATATGTGAATGTGTAAACTATGATAAATGCCAGAAATCAAGGTCATAGTGTTCATCTCAAGTCTTGGCAAGCCTGCAGCTCAAAATGTATTGGATGCATTAAAGGAGTGCTTTTCTCCATGTTTAAAAATGATCACTCTTTGAATAATGGCTTCATAACTATGCAGCCTGTGCATCATGCAGGCTTAATGAAAGTGCTTTGAGAGGTTTTTCAACAAAATCACATTTAGAAGTAAATATTTACTCCAGTACAACTCATTTGTAAAATTGAGTCATCTTTCTGAACCATACTCGATTATTTTTGTAACTAGCCAGCAGCATAATATCTATGAAATTATACCATGTGAGTTTCTGACTAATTATCTTACTTAGAAAACATAAATACGGGCTTCTTTTAAGAGTAGCTTTAAGCAAAACAAGTTTCTTGGTACTTCATCAGTATCTAGCAGGGGTATGTGCTGTGGCTGATGAGGTGACAGTAGCCCACTTTGAAAAGTGGAAAGCTATAACATCTTTGCTGTTCTTTTCTGGTTACAAAGCAAAATTATGAGGTTTCTTGGAACAAAAACATGCAGTAGCATTAATAGCAATAATTGATATTAACATCCACCATTATAGATTTGCTGAATGAATAAATCTTTTTTTTTTTTTTTTTTTTTTTTTTTTTTTTTTTTTTTTTTTTTTTTTTTTTGGTTTTTCAAGACAGGGTTTCTCCAAGTAGCCTTGGCTGTCCTGGAACTCACTCTATAGACCAAGCTGGCCTTGAACTAAGAAATCCACCTGCCTCTGCCTCCTGAGTGTGCCACCACGCCCGGCTGAATAAATCATTTCTATCAACCAAAGCCAGTGCATTTATAAGTAAAACAATGAAATGGTAGGTATACTGTGAAACCTAGAGTGGGGGTGGGGTAGGCTTGGCCATCATTGGCACCAGTCCTGAGCATCTCTTGAGATGCGTTAATTCCCACAAGTCCGATCACTGTCAACTTTCGCAGAGTCCCCTGCTCAGTCTGAGGACATTTTGGTGAGCCAAATCTCTGTTTTCCTATCTCTCCATCTTCTCTGTTACACCCTCATTCCAGCCTCCACATTTCACACCCTGGCTTGTTTATGTTTTCTCTAACACATCAGTTAGGTGTTTCCATCACCTGATCACATCCGAACTGATGCCTAAGGATGCAAAGCTAATGTTGGCTCACCTTGTCCTTGTAAATGCTCTCTCACTTCCCGTGAAAACAAAACAGAAACCCTTTCTGCTTCTCTACAAAGCACAACTCCATGAATCTCAATTCTGTCTCCAAATGAGAGTCATCCAGGGATGTTTACCATCTTTTTGTCCAAATCCTACTTAAGCCCAATTTGTCTGGTCCCTACCTAGAAGAACAACAATAGGATTTCAATATAATTCTTTCCCTCATATCTAACTACCTTCCCTCTCAAAACAAAACAAAAGCAAAAACCTCTGCTCAGACTAAAGTCTACAGCCTTGTGTTTTAGAGTTTGACAAATATAGACCCTAGAATGTCTCACTTTGGTTATAAGTCTATTTATTTGGCTGGCACATTAAGTTTCTACCCTTGTACTCTTTTGTTAAAAGTACCTAGGGATCCACTCTGCTTACTCTCTTTAGTTTTAGCTTCTCAGAGCTTGGTTATTAATCTCATTGTCCCTTTATTTATTAAATTTTAATTGAATAATTTATTATAAGGTTATTTTATTTGATGCATCCCTTTCTCTATAGTCTGTGGGCTCCTTGAAGGCAGACACCTGATCTGGTTGACCAGCTGGAGTCAATAAAGACTGTGATTGGCTTAACCATTATCGCTGTCTTGCTTACCAAATATAAATTATCTTTCATCTTTAGGAAAATGTTTGTGGGACTGATGGATGCTCAAAGACCCTTATACAAATGTCTTAATATTTGGATATAGCCTATACTCACCCTCCTTTCCATGTTACATAATTATGCATTTCTTAATGCAACATAAATGTTATGTGAACAGTTATTCTATGTTATCTGAGGAATAATGACAATAAAACCTGTATATGTACAAAAGGTTGTTATCAAAAATTGACTCACAGCTGGGAAAATCTGTAGACATGGAGCCTTTGAATAGGGAAAACTGACTCTCCTGGGGAAACTATTGATCGACTTGAATATCAGTTTAAAATGTGAAGATTAATTGTCTCACTGATAACTTCAGAGCCACTGAAGACTCAAGGAAGATGATCAGGAAGAACCAACCATGCTTACTATAAGTATTACATAAATAGAGTCAAATGTCCCATATTTTCTGCTAATTTATATAATCCTTTTGAAACTAGGGTCTTTTTTTTAAATATACATCAAGGAAATACTTCAGGGAGCAAAAATGATTTGTCTCAGGTGCCAAAGGTAGCAATTTCCAAGAAGAGAGTAACTCCCTATATGGCCTGCTTCTTATCTTTCCTGCTTCTCTTTCTCTGCATCCTTCTCCATCTTTCTTGGCTCCCCATTGTCTCAACCCTCACTCCTAACTCTCCACATAATTACTTTTAAGACTGACAATCCTTATTTGACCTCATCCTCAGAGAGATCATGCCATAAGGGACTGCTTCAGACATTAACCTTGCTGTAGGAAGTGATTTGAGTGCCCCATGGATGTGCCTTTCAGAGTCCAAGCACTTGCCCCAGAAGATGGGGGAAGACCAGACACTAAGAGCATCTGGCCTCTGAACAGTCTCAAATCACCCACTGATCCTGTTCTTCAATTAGAGGAACAAGGAATCAGATCAGAAGAATTGACTCACAAGAGGGATTTACGGTATCGATATTTTTGATGAAGACAGGAAAGACAGAAAATTATATTATATTATATATGCTATAGTATTATAGTATATTGATATGTTTGTTTACCTGAAATTCATGTTGACTTCACTATCCTCTTTTGGTTTTTACTGAATCTGGCAACCTGAATCCTGGCTCAGTGGAGAGAGGCTGTGGGGAGAGCTTGTGTGATTGGAAAGCCCAGGCATGGGCTTTGTCATGTTCCCACTCCTCGGTATAATCCCTGTGCGAGCGTGTCTTTCTAAGTGACTCACTTTCCCCATCTGTCCCATGAGAAGCAGGTATCCTTCAAGGATGTCACTGGCCTTCCTGCCGGCACTGGAGACTTACCTTCTGTGTCTCACCTTCCTATCAGCCTGTGCTGTCTACAGGGCATACACTCAACCCCACTTAGCACACTCCCACTGCATTGAACCTTTTGAGAATTGGTATTGTTTCCATTCACAGGAAGTAGAAGAACAGGGGAAACAAGACTTGAGCTGAAGAGTTGGCAACTTTTTTGTTTGTTTGTTTGTTTGTTTTAATGATTACTTGATACATGTGACCTTCACTTTCTGCACTGATACCAACTGAAAGGTTGTTGTGAACTCCCTTCCTAGCACATAAAGACCCATAATAAGCATGATCTATTACTGCTGACTTTGCATTTCTAGAGATGCCAAGATTTGTGGTCCAGCATTGGCTCTGTAAAGTATGAGATACAAAAATAAGTGTTATGTGGTAGTAAGAGAGACAAAGATCACAGATGAACTGGCTATCAGCACCGAGAAGAGTCTAGACCTATTATCCTTTTTGTATGTTCCACAAGACTGAATCTACTTGACTATTTAAGAAGGCTGTTTCTTTAACCTGTGTATGTTGACAGTCAACTTGTGTAGATGTGGGCATTGATATGGATATTGACATGGATGGATGTAGATGTAGTATGAATGTGGAGGGTGTCACCAAGGCTCAGCCAATCAACTCAGAGAAATTGATTCTCGACCAGGTTACTCCTTGCAGCTGCCAGAACCTGGTTCTTGTGGACACACCCAGGATGCTTGCGGCGTATCACAGACAATTGGAAGCATTCATAGCAGTCTTTTCCTTTAATATTTGTAAATAAATTCTATCCTTTGATTATGTTCGCTTCCGTCCCCTAACTTCTAACTCTTCTCAGATCCTACCCACCTAATTCACCAACTCATGGTCTCCCTCCTACTCTCTTCTCTCTCTTTCAGGGAGATAAAACTTAAAATCAAAAGAGACAAACAAAATAAAAAGATCAGAGAAAAATACAAAATAAAAAGCACACCTAAAACCCATCGTGTATGTTTTGTTTTGGCCAACTACTTCTGGATGTGGGGCTTGCCCATCGTCCAGTATATTCTTGAACACAGATTGTCATGTACATGATGAGAAAGGAGGCACAATCTATCCTTTGGAAAAACTTGCTGGCTAATGGTATAGTAACCCAGCTTTCTGATTCCAGTGTCTTCTGGAGAAAAGAGCTGTAATACTAAATCCAGGAAAGGTATAACTGAGATCACACCCAGGAAGAAGGGCGAAGAAAATTGAAGGAATGCAGCAGATTGGGATTCAAGGGGAAGACGACAGAGCATGTATTTGCTGTTGTTGCGTGCAGTAAAGCCAACACTCCCCCAACACAGCTGATGTCTAGTCACTGAGATCAGTAACTACTACTTTGTATGGCAAAAGAGAGCTCACAAATGTGATAACTAAGGATCTGGGGAAACTTAGTAACTCCCAAGAGCAATCATGTATGTCTATTTCCCACATCTATTTATATGTGTAGAATGTAGTTTAGTTAACAGGTGTGTATGTGCGTGTGTAATTACACATGCATGTGGAGATCAGAGGTCAAGCTCTTTCTCAATCATTCTCTACATTTATTTATTTGTTTGTATGATTGTTTGCTTTGAGACAGGGTCACTCCCAGCTGGCCAGTTGAGCTCCAAATATCCTCTTCTTGCTGCCCTAGTGATGGGATTCCAGATGGCACTGCCAGTCCCAGAAGGCAATCCTAACTCAGGTTCTCAAGATTGCACTGTAAAAGCTTTACCAACTTAGCCCTCTCCAGAACCCAAATCACAAGTCTTTATCAGAAGCAGGCAAAAGCATATATGAAACAAAAGGCTAAAGTTCATATGACAAGGAAGCAGAGAGATTTGAAGATGGGGTGCTATGCTCTTGCTTTGAAGATGGACCAAATGGATAGAATACTGGAAATGCAATGCTGAAAAATACTTTCCCCAGGAAATGGAGTTCCCCCCTTGAGCTGCCAGAAAGAATACAGGACCCATGAAACCTCCATTTTAGCATAATGGAACTGAACTCCACTGGAAACCAAACTGAGCAAATCGAGTTGTGTGTTCAAGCCACTGAGTTTTTGGTGATTTTTGAGACTAGCTCAAGAAAATGAAATGGTTAACTTTGCCAAGAGTAGTCCAGTGTGGAAGACGAGACTAGAGATGTTAAGTGATTTTGATTTTTTTACTTCCAAGGTGAGGGTCTGAGTTTGATTTAGGCTGCCTGACTCCAAGATGCCCCGTATTAACCACAGCTGCTTTCCAGTATTGCTTCGAGCAGTTCACCACAAAACCTACTTCCAGCATTTATCCCAGAGATTGAAGGAATCCTGTGACTTTGAGGGCGAGCCTAAAGGACAGAGCTGTGTTTTCCAAACCATCATTATGATGTGTTCTGAATATCATCTTCCTGCTCTGTGGCCTGGAATGGACCTTGGAGTCTGTCTGGGAATGCAGAACTCACCCAAGCTCACCTAGTGTCGAACTCTGAAAAACTCTCTCCAACAGCCAGACTCTCTCCACAGCCTCCTGTCTCTCTCCAACAGCCTCCTGTCTCTCTCCAACAGCCTCCTGTCTCTCTCCAACAGCCTCCTGTCTCTCTCCAACAGCCTCCTGNCCTCCTGTCTCTCTCCAACAGCCTCCTGTCTCTCTCCAACAGCCTCCTGTCTCTCTCCAACAGCCTCCTGTCTCTCTCCAACAGCCTCCTGTCTCGATGGCATGTTGCAGGTATCTGCTTTGGCCTGGTGGTATGGCTTGTAAACGTAGGTGGAGAACCTTCCATTTAAGTTGCTGTAAGGATCCATGAATACCAGGATTTGCCCAAAAAGGGAATTGAACAGAAGCAAACTTTTGTCTCTGCATTGTAGGAGGTTTGTTGTTGTTGCTGTTGTATGAATTCAACAGCAACCACAGAAGTTATTGTTCCACTAAACACTTGTGACACCCACCGTTAAGGCCTCATGGGACTTTCTTGGCCAGAGTCTTATGCCTCTGTCTCATCTAGCCCTGGATTCTGACAGAGATGTCCTAAGGCCAGATCACTGTGAAGAGCAAGGTCAAAGAATACATTTGGAAATGAGTTGGTGAAAGGCTGCACCAAGCTCAGAGTAGGATAGAGGAGACCAAATGAATATTCTTAAGTCTCCCATTGCTCTTGCTCATTTTCTCCTGACTACAACATCCATAAGGAAGAATAAGACACAAATAGACATGGAAATCAATTTGGGGGTATGTAGAAGAAGGGATGGCCCTAATTAGTGGAGCCAACACAGATCATTATCTAAAGGTGTTATTAAAAGTGAATGTAATCACTTATTGACTGAGCTGGGCCTTCCACAAAGACGCAAACTTAAGTCTCAATGCTTTATATCTGTGAATGTGACTTTATTTGGAAGTAAAATTTTTGCTTATGTAATAAACTGTGATGAGATCAGCAAAGTAGGGGACTTTAAATTGTTTTAATTTATTTTTATTATTACTATATTTAATAATAATTATCATTTGCAGTTTGGAGATGAAACCTAAGATTCTCTCATGCTAAGCAAGTACTCCATCACCAAACTACATTCCCATTTAGTATTTTTATTTTGAAATAAGATTTCATTAAACTGTGTAAATTAACCTAGACAGGCCTAGAACATTCAGTCTTTCTGCTTCAGTCTCCAAGTCGCTGGGATCACATTCTTGCATCACTGAGGCCAGAGGTCTGTTTAATTTTTTTCTGTATATATGTTTACATTTTTGAGATAGAGTCTTATATAGCCTGGGCTGGCTTTGAACTTGCTATGCAGTCAGGGATGGCTTTGAACTCCCGATCCTCCTGTCTTTGCTTCCATGAGTTCTGAGCTTATAGGTGTGTTCCACCATGCCTGCTCTGCCTGGTGTTGTTATCAGAAGGCTCTCTTGCATCTTCAGAAGCTCTGAAGAGGACATTCAGTATGGTAGGGCGTGCCTAAAATGATCACTATCCAGCTTCCAGTCTTCCGACTTCCAGAATGTGAAAAGCACATTTCCATTGTTTTTAACCTCCAAGCTGTGCCTTTTTGTTCTGATATCCTAGACTATTAATATGGACCCAGGTAGTTTGTGAAATTAGGTACCCTGTTCTTCAAGTCTACTTCAGACCTGGATCAAGTTCTTCATGGCCTTGCTTTGGCTAAGATGAAGGAAGCCTTGAGAAGATCCGTCTGAGCGAAGTCCTGACGGCTAGAATAGTCATGGTGAGGAAAGCTGGAGAGGCAGGAGTATGCCAGACTGACAGCCCCATTCCTCCAGCTACACACAATCCTCCTAGCTTTGGACTTGACTTTCTCTTTCTCAGTGGGAAAAGACATGTGAGTCTCACATAAATTACCCACGCAGACTGCACAGCAGCCAACCTCCCTCCTCTTCAAGTCTTACACAAAGATACTGCCAATTTCTGTTTTGGAAATTGCTTTGTCCCTGTTTGTTCTGAAGAGTGGATAACCTCCCTGATCCCCACCTACACTTGGAACACATCGAAAGGCAGGTATCAGCAAGATGCTATCGAGAGATGACTTTCAATGTGATAAAATCTTGCTGGAGTGCATGGATTTTCATGAGATCCACAGGCACCCAACACTGGCACAGCTCAGCTAAGAGAAGGCTGCACTTCACAGAGCAGATGTACCAAGGTGAAATCACTGCCTTGCTCCACCCCAGGACCAGAGAGAAGACATACATACCCCCAGGCTTGGCCGGGGTTTTGGATTGGGATGTCCACGTTGGTCCACAAAACCACATCTATCCCCATCACCCCCACTTCAGAAGACAGGCATGAGAGTAGGCAGGAGGCCAAAATGCTTAAGGGAAGCATTTGTGACTTGCAAATGTAACACCATTCTTGCATATGTGCCTGCATGAACCATCCTGGGCCATGGAGGTCTTTAGCACATGATATGGAAAATGACAACCTTCAAAAGCCATATCAAGACAGTAGATGTCTATGGTTTGATCATCCAAACTGTGGTTTGCAGAATTAGAGCTCGGAAGAGCTTTAGGGTTAGTGTAGAGACAAGATATTGTTAGCTTCTCCATAAACTCTTCCTGCTTCTAAACAGCTCCTTCTCCTTTGGAACATGAACTTTTAAGTTAGAACAAACCATCAAATACATTTCTTACACAGGTTGCATATTGTATGATATATGTCATAAATATTTACATGTGTTACATGCCTTATATGCAAAAATATAGGTCTCATGTGTGTGACTTACCTAAGCCCTGTGTGTCTCCTTAGCTTGGCATCTGCAGAGAAGAAAAGAAGCCCATGAATAACAATTTACTTGGATGTAAAGAGAGAAATTCTGGCTGTCACTGAGTATCCTCCTTCATTCTGTGTGTGGTGTTATTCTGGTGTGGACTAGAATATTACTCAGACTGATGATACACAGGAAAACCATTCAGGTCTCCAGTTGGGGCTGTTTTATAGTAGAAACAATGTTGTCCTTAGTGCTTGGCCAGAGTAGGTTGTTTCTTGTCCTCAGCAATGGACTATTTTGTATATAAGACAGAATTCCCCAGGGCTCTGGGCCTTTCTGGCTTCTGTGTGTCTCTACTGGACACTGAGAGTTCCCAGAACCCTACTCTCAGCACAGAGCTCTTCTCCCCCGCCCTTTCCCACCCACCTCTACAAAACCAAGGACGTCAAGACCTGGACTTCCAGGATGCTCCAGGCTTGCCTGTCCTACTGTTTTGGAGATCTCATTATCTACATGTCCCCAAGAAGCCTCACAGCCATTGAAGTTCCCATTGACTTTTCCCACACCTGAACTTGCTACAGTGCAGCCATTACAGGAACACATGGATAGGATTTTGTTTCAACAAGCCTTTTCCTTTCAAGAGCCTATAAAGAGTGATGGGCTCCTACATGCTTGCTGGCCCCTGCTCCACACCGGCATGGTAGTGAGAGCTCTACAAGGTGAGTGGAATTTCATCTGGTTTTTTGTTTCAAGGCCTTCAGTGCTTCTCCACGTTCTTCCCCAGCTCTCTGGGATCTGGCCCTGTGCCACCTCTCATACTCTGTCCCCTGCATTATCTGTACCTTGATCTTGATGTGGTTCCCAGAACACTTGGTTCTACTTGTCAATTCCATACCTTGACACACCTGCCTGCTTAGCTGGAAAACTGTTCATCTTCCCACAGTCCAGCTTCTGTTGTCGTGTTCCTATCTGTAGACTGAACTCCTGTGCTTTCCTGTGCTCCCATCTTCATCCACGTCTTCATTGAGTCATCACCTAAATATTTGTGTATTAGTCTTTTGGTGAGCCATTGTGATGTGTCAAGAGGTTTGCAGGGAATATGGTAAGGTATGAGCTGGGACAGAGACTGCTCAGCCTGGATATCAGGCAGGTAAACTGGGACTGGAGACATTTTTATTTCTAAATGAAATCACCTAAAAGAACACAAGTCATTTCTTATGCAATTTTAAATTGATGCCCTGTTGCTAGAACATACTGTCCAAGCACACTATAACAGTTGTTTTAAAATACTGGAATTCTCTTGTGACTAACAGGATAACTCCAGTAATCTGTCTTGGAGATATTGGTTCGTTGCATGAAGATACTTAAAATAAAGCATGACTTTTGCAATTTCATTATAATATTGCATCATTTTTAAAAATCGTATTAGAAGTTTAGAAAGTAAATATAATCCCATCTTGACATTCAAAAAACCAGGGGGCAGTGGTGTCATGGTGGGATAGACATTTTCAGTTGGTGTTTTACGATGTCCAACAGTCTCCCCACCAAACCTAGACCACGAAACTGCATGCTCATGGACACGAAAACCTGGAGCTTGCTATGAACCTAGAGATTCGATCATTTTTCCATTCTATTGCCGATGGCTGCCCACATACAGCTCTGAGGTAGGAATACTGAAGGCACCATGATGCTCTGAGCTTCTCAGAGTCAAGCTTGGCTTTGAATGGTAGACACACCACAGGGATGAAGAGAGACAAAGTGTCCCCACTCCCATAGCTTCCATTACAGTATACCCCACAAGTAAATACGATGGCAGGAGCTTCAACAAAGTAGGATATTGTGCAAGATGATGTGACAGAGAAAGACAGATGGTGGAGGGGGAGCTGGGGGAGGGGGAGAGGGCTGGCTACTGTGTATAGGGTAGCCACAGAGTTGTTCCTCCATTGTTCCGACTCTGGCTGGGCTTACAATGCTCCTTTAGCTTTCTGGTTAAGACTGCCATATGCAATGTATTTGTTTACTCGTGTTCCCTTGTCAACTGCCAGCTGCTCATCCCAGAAACCCTTACTAAAGTCTCCATGTCTCCCTCCTGCCTGGTCCAAAATTACTTCTTCATTGGAAGTTGCTGACTGAGTGCATCTCCTCACACCCTCCAAATGCTGCCTGTGTCTCAAGCGCCAAGCAACCCTAGCAATTGATTTAGGGAGAACGTGTCCGAGATTGGGGAGAACCTTGACATTCCTCTGTCTGGATAGCCCACTTCAAAAGGAAATGACTGAAGAGACAGGGCGACTACATGTGCATTCCATTTACCTTACAAGTCAGATTTCCCCACTCATCAACAGAATAAGAGCATTACGACACTGACCCCACTTGTGTGTGTGCGCATATGTACACATACACACATACACAAGGGGAGAGGGGTTGTGGTGATGCCTTAATGCTGTTAGATAAAAATAACCACGGTGTGGTCGGATTCCTTAGGGAAGACAAAGCTCTCTCAGTTCTGATGGGGGGGGGAATCTTTTAAATCTATTCTTCTTCAAAAAAAAAAAAAAGTTTAATTATATTCTTCATCCTGAAAGCATGAAAGAAACACTGGCTCACTGCAGAACATTTGGAAAGTACAGAGAATTGTGAAGACCCTCATTGGGTTCCTCGGCACTCACCTTCAGCTCTCCACCCCACCCATGCCGACAGTCCTCAGTGGACAGACATATCAGGATGAAGCTCTGTTTTATCCCAGCACTCCTGAAAGATTAGCCCTGCTTTTTTTGGAGTCACTTTTACTTTTATCTGATTAGAGAAGTAATGTATTCTCATTTTGGAACTGATAAGAAGCAAGCGCCTGCCATCAATTTCCCACCAAGAGATAGCAATGTTCTGCTCTGACACACTTTTTCAGCGTCTGCATTCTGGGCAAAGCCATACAGATCGAACCGCTGTGGGTAAGCAACACTGCAGCCTATGTGCCTATTTTCACACACTCACCTTCAAAATGTTTTCCTATCCAGAAAAACATCTGACCAGATGCTTACAATAATGCAGCAGCTGGATTTGATAGATGATCTTGGAGTTTGTAATTTAAAAAATATAGTAACCTTTCTAAATGTTTACAAATGTGTGTGTGTGTGTGTGTGTGTGTGTGTGTATTCAGATGAGTGTAAATGTTGTTGTGTTGTGACCAATACTTTTAGGTAAGTTGTGTGTATCTCAGGTTATCTCTTTAGCAAAATGAAAACCTGTTTTTTGTTGTTGTTGTTGTTGTTGTTGTTGTTGTTGTTGTTGTTGTTTAATCTCCATTGAAAGATACTTCGCTGAGATTCTAACTGGTACTGGGCTCTAGGTGTGGGCTAGGTGCTCTCTCAGAAATGTCCTGTCATCGTTGCAAAAGCACAGGACTAAGCACCCGTTTAGATGTTCGTGATCAAAGCCAGAAAACAAGTGACTGAGAGTGCCATACAGAGAATGCTTGAACCCCATCACCATTGTTGGGGGTGTAAAATGGGAGCAGGTGATCCAGGAAATGGCATTGAGATTCCTCAACAATGGAATTAGAAGGTGATCTTCCAGGCCCAGGTTTGGAAATGGATGCAAGAGATTTGAAAACAGACCCATGAAGAGACATCTGGGCACCCAAGGGAATGCTACAGTGTTGCTTGCAATCGTCCAGAGGAAGGAGCATCCTGTGTGCTCACTGGGGGACAGATGAGTAAGAAGGTGGCCTTTGCCGGGACCCATGTTTTTTCACTGCCTCCCTGGGATTCCTCTCTTCACAACACACTCTGAAACTGGCTTCAGCTAGAAGTCATTCTTTACGTGAAAGGCTATTCTGTTATACAGAGTTTTATTCTAGGCATTTATTTGAAGAACACACACACACACACACACACACACACACACAACCCTTTCATCCTTTCAGACAGCTCTCAAATATGAGACTTCTGCTTCTCAGATTTTTATTTAATTTAAAAACTGTGACGCACTGATGTGTTTGTAGGTCATAATAAAATTGATTCTGAGAAAAATAAAAGGGAAAAATGTGTACTATAAACTCCAAATTTTTGTTATTAGATGCATGACGGAAGTTGCTCTGACAATAGCTGTCAACATTTATGTACTTTCAACTTCTATACTTACTTTGCAATGTAGTCCTTGTGCCATTTGCAAGTCACATGTTGAAGAGCAGAAACCTAAAGGAGAGACATGTCTTGAATTTTAATGAGCCAACGTGACTGGGCATTGTACATTTGTAATACCAGGCTTCTATTGATCTCTTTTCATGAGACAACTGAACCTAGAACACATGGCACATCTCAAACACTGGAAGTGTGACTTCTAGGAACTGTCAAAGAATTATAATAAGCTTTGGAGCCAGACGTTTCTGGAATTAGACTCCAAAACCTGCTGCTCTGAAGCTGGGGATCATGAATAATTCAGTTTTCCCCTCTCTTATCATCCTAAAAAAATAAATATCAGGCTACGGGCTAGGGAGACCACTCAGTATACTGTTTGCTTTGTGAACATGAAGACTTGAGTTTGATCCCTAGAATTCATGTTAAGACACTGGGTATAATAGTGCATGCTGTAATCCCAGTGGTGAAGAGTCAGAAACAGGAGGATGATCTGGGCCTTTCTAGACAACCAGTGTAACCTGATAGTGAGCTCTGGACCAATGAATAACCCTTCATCAAAGAAGGTAGACTGTGATTCTAACAATGACACCCAAGGTTGTCCCCTGGCCACAAGGCATGTAAATAAATATACCATATACTATGTATCTGCATGCATCCTAACACACACACACACACACACACACACACACACACACACACACACACACACACACAGAATGAGAAGGATCTCATCTCACAGGCACACTATTGAGATGTGTTATCATTAACTGTGTGCCTTTGTTGCTCAGTACCCACCCGTTAAGAGGCATTCAAGAAGACATACTTACCCCTTCACTTTATTTTTGTCAGTGTTCAGAAGCTGCAGACCAAATGCCAGACCACAGCAGCCTAAAACTTCTCAGTCATCATTTTGTAGACCAGCTCCTTTAAAGCCCCAGCAGCAGTAAGTAGGTCCTGGTTCAGACAAAGACAACGCTGGGTCACTGAGCATTCTGTGGAACTCAGATTCTTCCCAGCATGCTCTGCACTGTTGTTGCTGCAAGAGGGTCATTCAGAAGCGGCAGAGCCAAAGTCTTGCAAACTGACCATTTTATTTGAAAAAAGCCTCATGTTAGGAATGCCAAATAACAACAAAAAGTAATTTATAAAACAAAGCCAGCACTTCCCATGAGCTCAGCTTCCCTTCAAAAGAATCAAGTGCTCTCCCAAAGACCATCACTGAAAACCTGCTGAGGTTCCAAGATCCCTTTGCTGCTGTTGGCAGGCAGGTTTGGAGACAGTACACAGTAGGTCTATGTCTGCTGGACCTGAATGAGTGAGTGAATGGATGGATGGATGGATGGATGATGAATTTAGGTTCATTAAGAGAAGCCTCTGAATGATCTTGAAAGAATACTGTGCAAAGTGGGGGGTGGGGTGGGGAGTGGGGTTAGTTCTATTATTTAGTGCTATCATTCTAGTTCACCAAAAACAGTACAAAAGATCCTAAATCCATGTGATGTGTTGAATCACATGCTCACCTCTCCACTCCATTTCATCTCCAAGAGGCAAATGATGCAGATGTCCAATGGAATGTTCTGGGGCATGTGGCTCTGCACAGAGCACCAAGGCTGTTCAACTCCCATGCAAGATCCCAGGAGTACCTCCAGGCAGGTGTATTATAAACCACTAATGTTTAGAAGACAAACCTCAAAGCTTAGAGTGACTGACTACCTGCACCCCATGTAGCTTCCTATCCTGAAATATGAGCATAGCCAGGGAGTTTTGTGTAGCAGAACAAGGAAAAGATTTGTTCATCGTTCTTTAAAGGGACTCTGAACTCTCACCAAACACCAGGGTGTGTTTATCTGGAATGCTTTTCTAAAACATTTACAACCCAGCACAAGCCTGGAGAAGAGGGATGGTGAGTGATAGGGACCACATGGTTTTAGGAACGCAAATGACTTTGGGTCAAGTTACTGCATGTAAAATATTTTATCCTTGTTTCTTCAGTTGTATGCCCTACAGTGAACTCCTGAAGGTTTCTTATGTGGCTGTGTTCAGCATGTCCAGCTTTGGACCAGTGCTCCACTGGTCTCAGGAAAGTGCTCTACCTCGTTGCTACCCACCATACACAATCCACAGTATTTTTCTATTATTTTCTTTTAAATTCATGAACCATTTTATTGTATTTTATTTTTGAGAATTTTATGTGAGTACACTATTTACATTCTTTCGGTCCTTCTCTTTCCCACTCCAACTTCTCCCATGTTCCCCTACCACATTTTCCTCTCCTCCCTACCACATTTTCCTCTCCTCTTTTAATTGTCCTCTTCTGCATATAATTATTTTTCTGTACTTGCACACATGTGCAAGCACACACATACACACACACCCTACTGAGTCCAATAAGTGTTTAGAGTTGACTAATTAGATTTTGGCATCCTATCAGGACCCTCATCTTGATGAAAATTTAGCAACCATTGACCATATGGTAGGGACCTTTAATGAGGGATAAGGCTTTGTTAACCATGATGGCATGTTGACATGTTGACCTGGGTGCTCTTTTGTAATAATTTTACTATCTATTCTCCTATTTTAATCAAATGAACTTTTAGTTCCTTAGAAATAGCCCTGACAATGTGGCTCAGTTGCCATGGCCTGCTTTGTGCAACACTCCTTAGTTTTGACCTTAGCTGCAAGACGACTTCTTCTTCTTCTTCTTCTTCTTCTTCTTCTTCTTCTTCTTCTTCTTCTTCTTCTTCTTCTTCTTCTTCTTCTTCTGCGCATAAAGCCCACATCCATCTGGTCTACCTCATTCAGGGGAATGTGGCTGGGTGGCAAGTAGAAACATTCTTGAAATTCAATTGGTAAGCACATTCAGATGCTCACAGGGGATGAGAAGCTGTGTATGAGGGGGTGGGGGACCACACTCCCTGTTTTAAAATTAACCATAGAATAAAGTGTAAGAGTGGCTTGATCTCTCTGTAGTTGGCTGATCTACAGTGCGTGAGAAAGAGTGGTATCTAAGAAGTGCCACCTTCCTATTTTCTATGCTAAGAGAAGAAATGTGATATAAGTCCAATAATTATATATACTCTCTATAACTTTGTTTCATGGTCATAACAGTATAATGGGTAGAACTGGATCACTGAAAAGATGCAAACTAGTTGCCTAGGTTGCAGAGCCTATCACCCTCAGTGGGGCACTGCAGGCATCCCTGTGATCCAGGTGGCATTTATCTCCTAGGAGCCCAGCTGGAGCAAACAAAGAGGCAAAGGGGGCAGTGACAATGATGATGATGAAAGGCTTCTACAGAAAACCAGCCTTCAGTTTCTCGACAGTAGGGTCCAAGGGCCAGAGTGTGGAATCTTGGACTTTTTCCATGTAGCAAAACTGAAGAGGGAAACAGGGTTTGTTTGTTTTCTTTATTTTTTTTAAATTTATTTATTTATTTATTTATTTATTTATTTATTTATTTTATTTTATTTTTTAGGAACTTGACCGCCTGTAATCCTTCTGGACAGTCCACTGTTAGAGGAATCAGTTGCTGTTTTGGTATTTAAAAACATATTCATGGAATTTTGGTTATTCAAGTTATACAAGGCCCTGGACCTTGTATAAAGGAGATATGTTATGACAATGGGAAGATTTGTTTCTGAACATTGAAAGCCAAGGGAGTCCCCATTAAGTAAAAGCAGAGTCGGTGGACAAATATACTTGCCCCCAAGGCTGACATCCCCATCGGTTAGGGGATCCGCACAGTGAGAGGAGAGAAAACACTCTCTAAGCCTGCCTTCTGTCTTACACATATGCACATACATACCTACAGACATACATTTATAAACACACACTCAATAAATAAATAAATAGATAGATAGATAGATAGATAAATTGTAGTTTTTCAGTGAAGAGAAATTGACTAATTTCTACACCTTCTAAAGGTAGAGAATTTGGAAACTGAGTTGTGGATTTGGGAAACAGAGTGAAAAGGAGACTCAGGAAGAAGTCAGGCATGATGGGAGTGGGTTTGCATCATGAAGACAGGCGGGTGGTAGACGGGGACAAGGCTTGGCCGCTGCTCAGACTTTGTCTTCCAGCAGTGTTAGGCAACATGCTAGCCCATTTCCACCTGTAATGCTTAATACTGAATTTTATCTTCAAATGATCTAGAATCACCCAGGAAACAAACATCTGGGTATGCCTATGAGAGATTTTCTAGATTGGGTTGAATAGGCAAGAGGAGTCTCCTCAGGTATTTCTGGCAGCATTCAGTGGGCTGGGGTTCTGGACTGAGTAGACATGTGGAAATGGAGCTGAGCGACAGCCTTCATCTCTCTCTGCTCCCTGCCTGCAAATATAACTTGCCCAACTGTCTCAACCCCCGTGTCTATGACTTTCTCTACACTATGGGCTATATCTGCACACCCTGAGCCTAAATAAGCCCTTTCTTCCGTAAGTTGCTTTTACCAGGCATTGTGTTGCACCTACAAAAACAGTAACAACTCCAAAGGCATCCTTTTCACTGGATCTTAGATTATTCTAGAGAAGAGGGAGACTGACTAGCAGAAGAAAGCACCTGAGTGAGCTGAATTCTTACCTTACACTGGGTACATTTACATAATGAAGCAATTGCAGTCGCCCTGATTTTGATTAAATTTCATTAAAGCAAAGTCTCAGCTTCTCCCCTCATTAAGTCAAGTGATTCTGAGAAACAATCACAGTGATGGCATCTGCTGAGGCTGCATCTAACCTTGGTGATGGCCCTGGTCCTTTGTCTCCACACCTTAGCAAGTTAGAATGGCTGTATGCTGCCAACTGCCTGTTTCCCCACCCTTGCCTCTTCAATGGTGACTCGCTTTTTCCTTGGGCTTCTTCAGGCAGAAAGCACTTCCACTGCTGTGCTCCAAGCTCTTAACATAGTAAGCTAATATAGAATGGGTGCTAAATAAGGCCTGCACAGCTGCAACTCTCGCTTTATCATTCCAAACTTGCCTTTAGAATGCTCTGTCAGCACAAGGGCCCTCTGCTTAAAACCCTAAAATACACCTTCTGGCTGGCAATTCTAGCATCTGCCACAGCATCTTCTTGCTTTTGAGCTGTCTTTTCAGGGGATGGGGGCTCGCTGAAGGATTCTCATGCAGTATCTTGGAGAAGTATTTGAAGATCTTCTAAAAGAATAAACCCTCCTTGAGTGGGTCAAGTCTCCCTTCCTTACGGAATCTGATATTAAAGAGACATGGAAATAAAAGCACCAGGAACAAACTGCAAGTGGTTGAGAAACAATAGGCGAGCATCATGGGGCAGGGACGTGGGCAGATGTGGATATGCAAAGAGAAGGATGTGATGACAGCTAAAGGCACTGCTCCTGGCAGGGATTTGTCCTCTTTCCCCATCCTCTCTTGCTGGATCTTCCGTGTTGCTGCCTATCCACTAGTGAATAACTACAGAAATACCCCCCCCCCCAGTGGTGACTGGGTCAGAAGGGGCACTAGACAAATGGTCGCACTAGACAAATGGTCGCTGGCATTGCATTTGACCTGTTCAAGTGTATTCAATCCCAGCCACTTCCATTCCATTCGTTCTTCCTGATCCTTGCTCTTCAGGCTTTCCCACCTTTGGCTCAGTTCCAGTCAGTGTACGCAGTGTTCAGGGTCAGTGGTATAATGGGGCTGTGGTGAGAAGATTCACTAGTGTAGAGTCTGGAGCAGATGGGCACAGGGTGGTTGATAGGATGGACGTCCAACCTGAGGCTCCTATGTAAATGGCTGCTTTCGTCTCTTAGGCTAGTAAGGTGTCAGGCCATGATCCATTTGCTGATTGAAATGTCTGTTTGTATTTAAACTGAACATAGAAGTATAAATAAAGTTATCCATCAGGTTGATCTATGGAATCTAATCAAAAGACCCAGAAATAAACCCACATACCTACAGACACTTGTGACCAAGGAGCCAAAACCAGACAGTGGAAAATGAAAATGTCTTCACTCATTGGTCCAGGAGACAACGTCCTGAACAGAACACCAATAGTTCAGGCCCTAAGATCTACAACTAATAAATGGGAGCTCATGAAACCAAAAAGCAAAGGACACAATCAGAGGAAGAGATATCAAAGGTGACCTTTTTCCTTCAGAGAAGTAACTCTGTGACCATGTTGCCTTACAACTGCAAATCAAATGGAGAAAACTGCCCCTACGTGTGAGTAAGACATTGGAGGACTTTGCCTTCCAGCTATTTTTTGTTTTTTTAAAAAAAACTTTACCCAGGCCGTGGGACTTAGGCACATTCTCATGAAAGTCATATGTGTGCCATACCACCAGGTGGGTGGTCCTCGTGCACAGAGACACTAAGCCCACCCAGCGATACTGGAAGAGGGGCTGAGCTTGGCTCCTCAAGATGCTAGTGGATTCTGCTGAATCACCTACATTTGTTCCAAAGCCACATTCTTAGACATAATTTGTGCAGGACACTGCCCAGCTGCACTGGCTGTTAAGATGTCCTACAATACCGCCAGTTTAAGTCTGGTCTTCACAAGTGCACACACACACACACACACACACACACACACACACACATGCTACACACGCTGGAATCCTGTGTCACATGGATTCTGGAGACCACCCAAGCACACAGTTCTCTTGTCTGCATCCATAGCATTCCTTCTACTTGTATTTCTTTTTCCCATCTTGTAAATGTGCAAAACTCCTACCCATTCCTCAAAGCCCAGATCCAGATATCTTTCATTTCAGTACCCTTTTTGAAAGTTCCACACTCTAGCAGTAACAAACAAAAGCACAATTATTTTGCCTCATTTGTTTAACTACTGTTAATACAACGCTATGGTAGCAGTAAAACTATGTGCGCTTATTAATGTTTTACTATATTTTGCAAGCGCACTCTCCCATTTGACATTTATTAAATAACCTCTATGGGGTGCTTAGGGTAAAAAGTATGCATATTCCCTACCGATATTATTCATTACAACCTCTGATTTCCTAGAAGTTAGTACAAACTTGTTCTCTGGGTGCATAGGATAAACAAATGCATGAATGGAGGAAGGAACAAACGAATGAGTGAAAGCAAGAGTCATTTCCCTGGTCTTCAATATCTCCCATCTCCAATGTGGTATGAAATAATATGAAAATGTTCTGAGCTCCTGGGTGAGATGTGACCAGCACCTTTCCCAGGGATAATCCAGCTTTCTATAATTAGATATCAACCAGAGTTTATCTTGTTCAAAGAGCTCTCTCTCTCCTTCTGTCTTTCTCTGTTTCTCTCTGTATGTTTCTCTTGTTTCTCTTTCTGTTTGTCTGTGTGTCTGTCTGTCTCTGTCTGTCTCCCTCTTGCTTTCCCTGCTTCCCTCTCTTTTCCCCCTCCTTTGCTGGTCTCTAGGACTTTTCTATTCTGAAACCATGTGTTCCTGTGGTTCCCGCAGTTGAAATAATGCAATTACATCATGAGTCACTGTTCCTTCAGCAGACCACGAATGGACTGCTTGGCACAAGCCCTGCCAGTGAGAAGGCTGCCCATGGACCTGTCCTGATGCCTGTCTGTACCCTGCTGGAAACCTCAGCGGAGGCTGCGGCACTTTGGGGTTTTTCTAAAAGTACTCTGCAAGCCAATTTCAAATACAATTTTCAGAACGGGGTTTGAGGACTAAATAGGCAGTCATATAATCACACTCTTTCCTTCCTTGGGAGAGACATAATAAGCTCCCGTTTTGATTTGATGATTGGTACTTGGTCCATGTGATTCCCAGGCCGTTGGCTGTGATGAGGACATTTCTATACTGGGTAACTACAAATCAGGATGACAGATTGCTTCTCAACAGCACACCTGAATGCAGACGTCAAAATAAGTGTCAGGTCCCCCCAGACTTGGTATACGACTGGACCATTGGTTGAGAGTAAGGATACTGGTGTCTCTTCTACACTCTGTCATTTACTGAAGGTGGTTTTATGTGAGTCACCCATTTTATTTGTAAAGGAGAGAGAATGTTTGCTTCTCTCAAGAGAAGGATCTCTTTTTTTTTATTAAGGCATTTTTATTAGATATTTTCTTCATTTACATTTCAAATGCTATCCCCAAAGTCCCTTATGCCCTCCCTCCCACCCTGCTCCCCAACACAACCACTCCTGCTTCCTGGCCCTGCCATTCCCCTGCACTGGGGCATATGATCATCGTCATACCAAGGGCCTCTCCTCCCATTGATGGAGGACTAGGCCATCCTCTGTTACATATGCAGCTAGAGACACAGCTCTGGGGGGTTACTGGTTAGTTCATATTGTTGTTCCTCCTATAGGGTTGCAGACCCCTTCAGCTCCTTGGGTACTTTCTCTAGCTCCTCCATTGGGGACCCTGTGTTCCATCCAATAGCTGGCTGTGGGCATCCACTTCTTTATTTGCCAGGAACTGGCATAGCCTCACAAGAGAGAGCTATGTCAGGGTCCTGTTAGCAAAATCTTTCTGGCATATGCAATAGTATCTGGGTTTGATGGTTGTATGTGGGATGGATCCCCAAGTGGGGAAGTCTCTGGATGGTCCTTTCTTCTGTCTCAGCTCTGAACTTTGTCTTTGTAACTCCTTCCATGGGTATTTTGTTCCCCATTCTAAGAAGGAGTAAAGTATCCACACATTGGTCTTCCTTCGTCTTGAGTTTCATGTGTTTTGCAAATTGTATCTTGGATATTTTACGGTTCTGGGATAATATCTGCTTATTATTGAGTGCATATTAGTGTGCTCTTTTGTGATTGGGTTACCTCAATCAGGATGATATCCTTCAGATGCATCCATTTGCCTAAAAATTTCATGAATTCATTGTTTTTAATTGCTGAGTAGTACTCCATTGTGTAAATGTACCACAGTTTCTGTATCCATTCCTCTATTGAGGGACATCTGGGTTCTTTCCAGCTTCTGGCTATTATAAATAAGGCTTCTATGAACATAGTGGAGCATGTGTCCTTATTACCAGTTGGAAGATCTTCTGGGTATATGCCCAGAAGAGGTATAGCAGGATCCTCCGGTAGTACTAGGTCTAATTTTCTGAGGAACCGCTAGACTGATTTCCAGAGTGGTTGTACCAGCTTGCAATTCCACCAGCAATGGAGGAGTGTCACTTTTTCTCCAAGATATAAGATATACATTAATGAATGTGTGTCTTTTACATTTCTAAGTAAATGATGTGTTCTTTCTAGTATTTGTATATTTAGATTTCTCCATCCCAATAAAGTTATATACAGAATGGTACTATTTGAGATAGCATCCTATGCAACCGTAGCTGGCCTAGAACCTGCAGTGCAATTAAGGATGACTTTGAACACATTTATCCTTCTCCTTCTACCTCCCAAATGCTGGGGTTCTAGGCATCTACCGTTGCTTCTAGTTTATAAGGCACTGAGTATCAAACTGGGGCTCAAAATAAAAAGCAATCACTCTGTACCCCCAGACTGAACAGTTTGCAAAGTGACGATCTGTTCCTTTTGGCAGAAAGATAGGCAATGTTCAGGGACAACCCACTCCGGCTGGATTCACCAGTTTGGTGTTTTTCATGATTTCTTCTGGTTTTTTTTTTCCAGTTTATATTTACATTTCGTTTTTGTTTTTATGACTTCATAAATTAATTAACTCACTTTCACTTTTTTGAGAAGTGTCATGTAGTCCAGGCTAGCCTCTAAATCATTAGCCAAGGGTGGCTGTCAACTCCTAGTGCTCTTGATTCTACATTCCATGTTCTGGAATTACAGGGCTGACCCAACACCACACCTAGCTTAGATTTGGTTCCTTAACTGAACTCTTGAGTATTTCCTGGCTTCACATTTTTACAGAGGGACCATTTCAACCTACCCTTTTGTCCCAGATGCCAACAGCTCAGAATCTTCAGGCCCCAGCTGGTAGAATCCTCACCAAGAAGATTAGACTTCAGTGACAATGCCTAGAGTTTGCCTGGAGCCCTGTCAAGAAAGAGAGGTCCCTTGCTTCACATTGGACTCTCACCTCCTGGACAGTGGCTGTGAAGGCTGTCCTTAGGAGGATTAGCTTGATTCCTACTTTAAAAATATTGGAAAAGGTATCAAGTCTCTGGAGTGTCTAACGGTGAGAAATGCTATTTTCTCTGGCATTCACAATTATCACTTTCCAGGAGTGGGATCTGCATTAGCAAGACCACCATCACCTTGTCCTGCCATGTCACAGCAGAGATCCCATGACATGACTGTTATGGGAGTGATTGTGCCCTTAACATTTTCCCTCATCTCCTAGTTGACAGAGAGAGGTTCTAATTGATGTTGCCTTATCACATCTTTTACTGATAAACAGAAGTTTCTAGTGGATCAGAAGCCTTTGGGTTGCTGTGTTGACTTTTGCTAAAGCCTTAATAAAGGTATTCCAGAAGTCTTCAGTCGAGGGAGGAGATTGGAATGTAGGCCCATCACTTCAGAGAATAGGAGGATGGTAAGACCAGTGATCAGCTCAGATTTGGGATATGTTCCCTAGGGAAAAGACCAAATCTGAGAGAATTTGGCTGCATAGGACATTAAGGAATGTACAGTAAGAAAGATCCTTTGAAAACAAAGACTAGAACTACCATATGATCCAGTATACCATGCTTAGCTCTGAACCTAAAAGACTCTTAGTGTAACAGAGATACTTGTGCATCTATACTTAGTGTTTCACTGTTCTCAGCACCAAACCAGAGAAGCAGCCTAGATGCCCATCAATAGATGCAATGATAGAGAAAATCTGGTGTATATACACAATGTTCAAATATACAGACACAGAAAATTATAACATTTGTGAAAAAAGCTTGGTAGAACTGGAGATCATTATGTTAAGCAAAACAAGTCAGAAACAGACAAATACCATGTGTGGATTTAATTTTTAACCGCGTCAGTAGAATGTAGATTTAAATGTATGTTTAAATGAAATGATATGGAAGTAGAAAGGAGAATGTGAGGGAAGGGGAGTTTGAGGAGATGAAGGAGGATAGAAAGAAAGAGAGTATCGGAATACACGTCACGAAAGCAGAAGTGGAGGCTATTTGAGGAAGGAGAAGAAAGGAAGTAAAGAATGAAGACAAAAAAAAGACTGTGGGCTCCGGGTGCTGAAGTAGAGTGTTCTGTGTTCCCATGGATGCCATGAAAACAGCTGGAATTTGGCTACTTCTGGCTTAGTGACCATTCTTATACGGACAGTGAAAGATCAGAGGGCATGCCTCCCTGGGAAGCACACAGGAAGACATCTGAACCCTAGTGTGGTCTTGAGGAGAGAGCACACCCCTTCACTACTGAGAGTGGACATCTTGAAAGCCTGGTTGGATGACAGCTCTGAATCATGTTTAACTCAATTCAAAGAAAATACGGAAATATGTTCTTTCTTGGAATTTGGAGATGCACATGAAGATTTCCACTGTCATATTGGAAGTGACGGCTCAAAGAGGGCAGCTAAAGGTTTTATTGCTATAGCTATACTGTTATAGGTTGTACTATAACAGCCTATACAAATCACAAGAAATGTTATCATAGAAACATGAGTCTGGATTTTAGAACCACCTTCAGAAGGATTTTTATGCAGCACACCACCGTATATGGAGCTGAGGCCACTTGGAAATGATGACACCAGGAGAATGTTATTTGGCTTCTCCCTCACACTGATTGGCGCCTAGGTGACATTGGTGATGTCTCATAATTCAGAGGGTGAGTCTGAGGCTGTGCCATATGATATAGGTAGAAGACACTTTCTTCAGGGTCCTTCTCTATGTGTCTATTCCTCTATCTGTATCTTATACAATCTGTATCTTATATCTCAATTTTGTCTCCTGTTCTGAGGGATCACTCTCTTGGCAGCCTCAGAAACTGCTATGCTGTAGGTCTGATGCGAAGGTGAACTGATGCGTGCTCATCACATGACAGAAACTCACTCATTGCCCAAAAGTGGTAGGGAAAGACAATGAAACTTCCTACAAGAAAGGGAGGTAGCTTCTGTTTGCTTACTGTTTGGTCAGTTTGCAATGTTGCCAACATAATCAGACTTTAACACATTACAACTACTGCATCTCCTTTAAACCTCTGCACTGGACATGAATGCACACACATATATATGTGCATCCTGTTTGAAGTCAGCTGAAGCAAAGATGGGCACAGCAAAATAATAATTCTAGGAATGCTGTGCGTGACTTATACTGGCTTCCTCCTTTTTGTTCCTCGATCTAGACGTTGGGATGAGCTGTTTTAGCACAGTGAATCAGTTAGCTGACATAGCAAGCCAACTTAGTTAATGGCAACCGCCTCTCACTTGAAAGGACTGAGTAAAACTGAAGTCTTGGTTCTCCTACCTTTTGGCTCTTACACAGGTATACTTCCCCTTGCAAGAAAATGTAAATGTGTGCTCTCTCTTCTCTCTCTTCTCTCTCTCTCTCTCTCTCTCTCTCTCTCTCTCTCTCTCTCTCTCTCTCTCTCTCTCAACAGGATGGACACTACTTAAGGAAACCTTTGTACAACCTCTCAGAGGACAACCATACTAGGCTCCTGCCCAGCATAGCATCAGTAATAATGTCAGGGTTTGGAGCCCCCAAATAGAATGAATCCCAAGTTGGAATGGTCTCTAAATGACCATTACTTCAGTCTAACTCCATTTTGTCCCTGCATTTCTTTTAGACAGGAAAACTCAGAGTTAAAAATGTTGAAGGTGGGTTGGTGTTCCCATCTTTATACTGGGGGGGGAGGGGTGCTGTCTAACTAATGGTGGTAGGTTTGTCAGGTTCCACATCCCCACTGTTGGGCATTTTGGCTAAGGTCATACTCATTGAGTCTTGGGAGCCTCTCATGTCCCAGGTCTCTGGGACTTTCTGGAGGTTCCCCCGAACCTCTACCCCACACGCCTCATTCCCAGCAGCTGCATATTTCCATTCATTCTCCTGGTTCTCTGGGCTTCTTTCCTTTCTCCCCCATATTTGATCCTGCTCCTCCTTCCCCCCCCCCGTGTTCCCTCTCCCACGAAGGTCCCTCCCTTCTCTGCCCCCCATGATTATTTTGCTCCCCCTTCTATGTGGAACTGAAGCATCCTCACTTGGACCTTCCATCTTGTTTAACTTCTCAGGGTCTTTGGGGTCTGTCATGGCTATTCTTTACTTTTTTGCTAATATCCACTTATCAGTAAGTACATACCCACGTCCTTTGAGGTCTGGGTCACCTCACTCAGGATGATATCCTCTAGTTCCATCCATTTCCCGGCAAAAGTCATGATGTCCTTGTTTTTATTATCTGAATAGTGTTCCATTGTGTAAATGAACTGTATTTTCTGTATCCATTCTTCAGTTGAGGGACATCTGGGTTGCTTTCGGGTTTTTTGGCTATTACGAGTAAGGCTGATATGAGCATATTGGAGTGCTGGCACTATTACTGGTGCTATGTTGTGCTTGCAGACAGGAGCCCAGCATGGTTGTCCTCTGCGAGGCTCTACCAACAACTAAATGAAATGGATGCAGAAACTTACAGCTAACCATTGAACTGAGGTCAGGGAAGAGTTAGGAGAAAGATTAAAGGAACTGAAGGGAATTGCAACCCCGTAGGAAGAACAACAGTTTCGATAAACCTGGACCCCGAGAAACTCTCAGAATCTAAGCTACCAACCAAAGAGTATATATGGGCTGGCCTGAGGCCCTAGCACACATGTAGCAGAGGACTGACTGCCTTGTCTGACCCCAGTGGGAGAATATAAGCCTAATCCCATAGAAGTCCCAGAGAAGGGGAATTCCTGAGGGGTGGTAGGAGAGAGGGGATGGGGTAAAGAACTCTGAGAGGGAAGACTGATGGGGGAAGCATTTTGGGATATAAATAAATAAAATAATAATAATAATAAAGAAACCTTGTCTACCCACTGAGGCCAGATTTAAGTGGCAGTATAGAATCTCATATTAAGTAATCTTTTACACTTGGAATGGGTGGATGACAATTCCCAAGTGACAGCAGGAGACAAAACTCAGAAAGTAGTGTCTCTGTTCAACACCGCCATTGAGAGAAAGTTCCTCCTGGATCTCCATGCCACTCAGAGAGTTTGAATTGTGGATTTTGTATATTTACCAGGAAAAGTTTGCAATTCATTTCTGGCAGGGTGACCATATTCAGTGGGTACCACATGATATCTGAATTTGGAAAAAAATATTAAACTAAACTATCCCCAAATCTATAAAAGCTATTTCTACAAGTGAATGATAAAGTTATATACCAAATGCCCTAGAAGAATTTGGCAACAGTCCTGATGTGGAGAATAAACACTAGCATACATCAGACATGATGTGTACAAGTACAAATTAGGAGCCATTAGCACCTTCAGGACAAAACACAGTAAAGCCAGTGATGAGCCACAGGGCCAATTTATTAGGGCTTCAGAAAGCCTAAACACTGTTAAACATCAATATACAAAATTCATCATTGAAATTCTTTACTACATTGTATTTATTTAAATGTATACGTGTGGGCACATGGCACTGCACATGTATAGAGGTCAGAAGACAACTTGCAGAAGTCAGTTCTCTCCTTCCAGCCTGTGGGTCCCAGGAATCAAGTTCAAGTCAAGCTTGGCAGCAAATACCTTTGCCAACATCTTGCCTACCTGGAAATTTATATCATTCTGTCTGGTTCCTCCAACCATCCCTATGCAAGGTCCTGAATTTTTGGTCTTCAGGAACAAGTACCAATGACGATAAAAATGTCAAAAATGGTTTATGTAGGTGTAGACTTTAAACACACACACACACACACACACACACACACATACACAGCACTGTAATGCAAATGTGAATGGACCAAGAGTGAAGACACGGAGAGTTAGAAATGGCCCCACTGAAAGAAAAGTGATATGCCAGCCAGCCTTCTTGGTGGTGAGTAACAGTATAGAGTGAATTAAGGGGGGAGGGGGGAAGAGAAGATTCCAGAACTCATGAAAACCTGAAGAAGTAGGTTTGAAGAATAGATAAAATTTAATGAGATTGGGAAAGCAGAAAAGAAGTGTTTGTACTTAGAGGGTAGGCAGATGGCACACACCTTCACTCCCAGCACTTGGAAGATCAGAGGGGGTCCTGATTAGTTGGATTATTCTATTATTAGTTCTATTAGAATAATTAGTTTTATTCTTCAAGGTCCACAAAGTAAGACCTCATCAAAAAGAGAGAAGGAGGAGAGAGAGAGAGAGAGAGAGAGAGAGAGAGACAGAGACAGAGACAGAGAGAGAGAGAGAGACAGAGAGAGACAGAGAGAGACAGAGAGAGACAGAGAGACAGAGAGAGAGACAGAGAGACAGAGAGAGAGACAGAGACACACAGTACCACAGCTGGACACTACTGCTACATATGACCTTTGCCTACTACTACTACATATGACCTTTGCCTTCTACTGCTGTTAGACATTGAGATTTGCAGACATATTCTAAAATTACATTAAGAGTCAACTCACTGGAAACATGGGGAAGAAAAATCCAAATGGATCTATGTTGCAGCTGACATACTTTTTTTCATTCCCTGATCCATTTCTCCCATTAAGAGGCAGCTTGCAATGTCTGTGTTTGCTGACTGAAACACTTGAGATGATAATAATAGATAGTATTTACTGAATGTTGGCTATATGTCGGTTACTTTGCATAAGTTAGCTCCATCAGTCATTTGACAACTTGGCTGAAAGGAGATCTCTTGTCATCCTTTGATGAAAGGAGGAAGCCAAGGCACAGAGACCATCACTGAACTTTGCCAAGTTTTCCAACCAAATCATGGGCAAAACTAAGATCTTCACACCTGCTCCCTGACCCAGGAGGTTTCTCCCAGCACACCACAACCTCTTGACTTGTGTAGACCTGAGATGCTGTTGTCCTGATGGATGCAAGCTTCCAGGTGGAGCACATTTTCTGCAAGGTTGTCTCTGCCTTCTCAATCTGCCATCTATCAAACCATCAGGTCTCAGATTTTTTGAGTCAAGTTCATAAAGGACTCGATTCAGCTGGTTAAAAGACTCACCAAACCCTATAGAAATAGATTCTAGAAGATTTCCATGGTGGCGGAGTAGGATTTGCTGTCGTGAGATTAGTTGGCTTTTTTGTAAAACTGACCCACGGCCCTGTTGGCAGTATTGTCGGAAGCTGAGTACTTTCCTCCTTCAAGGCTGTTCTCTAATTCTACGTTAAAATCTTTTTAAAATTGTTTTTTCATTAACAAAAGAAAAAGCAAGGTTCTCGCAGCCCTTTTGCCAGTGAGGGTGGAAATCCCAGCTTCAGACTGGGATATGGCAGAGTGGGGGCTGTGGCAGGAAACAGGAAGAGAGGACTTTGAATTGAGGAGACAAGCATTAGTTTGAGCAAGGCCCAGAGGGTAGCCTGGAAGGATGTCATGGTCCTAGCCTGTGGAGTTGCTTTGGGACACGATGGCCGTCATGACAGAGAGTCCAGGATAATACGGCTCAGCCTGTCTTTTCCTGTTGGCTCTGTCTGCTTGTCAGATATTTCCCAGGCTTCTTGTGCAAGCATTAACTTCAGTAGCAAAAATTAAAAGGAAAAGACAATGCTCTGTGCTCTGCAAAGAATATTCACTTGGCCTTGGCAAACTGCTCAAATTGCATTGAGGAATAAATAAATTTATAGACACTGGTGCCTGATCTCGTTCAAAAACACCACACACATTAAAAAAATCCCCAAATGCCTATAAGCGTCTATACATTAAGCAAAAAGTTCTTTATCCTCCAGAAAGAATATATAATGTAGACCTGAGAATGAGAAAAAATAAAACAAACTCTGAATGTAAGAATAGGGCAATGTGATGCTCTTTCAGAAGTTTTCTCCTATACAATTATTTCTGAATATTCAATAGTGTTATCATTCAATGAAGGAAGTGAATTTTTTACCATTTTAATAAACTGTCTTCTATACATTTTCGTGATAGGCATCTTCTATGGATGTGTCATGTTTTAATTCAATAGAGGAACTAGGTACAACTTATTGAACTTATTTTAAAGTTGTCTCTATCTTTTTCTCCTATTGTGAAAGATGATAAATTTAATCACTTCCACCTAATCCTTAACCTCTTAAAGAAATATCTCCTGAAAATAATCCTGGAGTTCATTCCAATAGATGGATTATCTTCTGTCGTTGGTAGATTTACCAAGCGGCTTTCCTAAGTCATTATTAATCTATGCTAGTATAAGTATTTTTTTTCCTGAGCCATTTTTTTCACTATAAACTTGGCAATGTGCTGTGTTTATTTCTTTTAAATCGAAATTCTTAAAAGGCAGAATCCTCTAATTAGGTGGACGTGTGGCTCCAAACCACCAGCCAGCTATTGTGTAGCCTCTAAGGGGCTGCCTATGAAGTTGTGGATAAAATTAGGGGCGTCAGGGGTCTGTTCAGCTAGATCTGTCCTCTGTGGCAGGTGTTGGATTGTTACCCAGACACCAGTGCTCTGGGGGCAAAAAATGAGTGGACTATGTTTGTCAAACATGTCATTCTGAGTTCCCAGAAGACATAGCCACAGATTGTGGACCAAGCTGGAATTCAAAGGCCTGGACGGTTGCCTGCCATCCCCTGCCAGGCCTGGGAGCCCGTGAGAGAAGGGCATCTCCTGGGTATTCTACAGAGCCCTTCTGGGTTCCAGAGCTTTGCTTGGACACCTGGATTTCAAATTTCTCCCAAGGCTGGAACAGAATAAATAAATACACTCCCAGGCGGCCTTCTACTGTTTCATTCTTTGAATGTATCATTTGTAAAGCTGAAATGTATTCCACTTGAATGACGTTGATGTACAAATTGCCAGAGCATCAAAATTCATCTAGTGTACCACTTGTCTGTAAAGACATGAAACCTGGAGCATGCGGGGTGCTGTGGGCACGGGTACCTCAGGGTCTTTACTCCCAGCGTGCAGGAGTGCCTCTCCCCTTTGCATGTTATTTTAGGGATTATTAGGGATTAGATATATTTTGTAGAAGCTGGTTGAAACTGTTTGGTGTGATGCTCCTCGTTGTTGATAAGGGTTACTCTTGTATCAGTCAATAATCAAAACATGTGTATTGAGCAATTGTGACCACTGATTTCATAATTTCAGCCTAGCTCAGTTATTAAGCAATGTTCATTTAAGACTAACTTTGGGCCAAACTCTAACAGTTTTCTAAAACACCTTTTCCCCTTATCCTTATATTGCATGGACATAAACCAAACACTGCTTCATAATCAGTATATAAAACAATATAGAATAAGCTATGCTGAAGAAATAAACAAGCCCAAGTATGTCTGACTCATTATAGTAGAGAGCTTCATCTCCCTTGCATGTGATATATCACCGGTGAAGGCTGATTCTTTTTTAATTGCTGCAATGGGATTTCATTCACTCATTCATTCATTCATTCATTCATTCACTTTGCATCCTGATCATAGCACTCCCTATCCCCTCTCTTCCTGTCCAACCCCTCTCTTTTATCCTCAGAGAAGGGGAGGTACCATGGGTACCCACCTACCCTGGCACATCAAGATGCAGCAGGACTAAGTGTACCTTTTCTCACTGAAGCCAAACAAGGCAGCCCAGCTAGAGAAAAGGGATCCAAAGGCAGGCACCAGACTCAGAGACAGACGCTGCTTCAGTTGTTAGGGAACCCACATGAAGAACAAGCTGTATATCTGCTAAATATATGGGTAGGGGGCCTAGCTGCAGCCCAAGCATGCTCTTTGGTTCATGCTTCAGTCTCTGTGAACCCCATGGGCCCAGGTTAATTGACTCTGTAGATTTTCCTGTGGTATCCTTGACCTCTCTGGCCCCTTCGATTTTCCCCTCAACTCTTTTACAAGACTCCACAAACTGCCTATTGTTTGGCTGTGGATCTCTGCATCTGTTTGCATCAGCTGCTAGATGAAGCCTCTCAAAAGATAGTTTATGCTAGGTTCCTGTCTGCAAGCATAGCAAAGTATCGTTAATAGGGACTGGCTATCTTATATGGGGTGTGTTTCAAGTTGGGCCAGTCATTGGTTGGCCATTCTCTAAATCTCTGCTCAGTCTTAATCCCTGCACATCTTAAAGGCAGGATGAATTTTGGGTCAACGTTTTTTGAGGGTGGGTTGGTGTCCTTCTCCCTCTACTTGATGTGTCACCTGGCTACAGGAGGTGGCCACTTCAGGCTCCATATCTCCCAATGCTAGGAGTCTCAGGTTCACCCCATAGACTCCAGGGAGCCTCTCCTGTCCTAGGTCTCCAGCTTATCCTAGAGAACCCCACCCCCTCCACTGATTTCCATGTTCTCTTTCCAGTCCTCCCACCACATTCCTTATACCTGATCCCCACGCCTGCTCCCCTCCCCACATTCTCTGACACCCAGTTCCCTCTCTCCATCCACTTCTCATGTCTATTTTATTTCCCCTTTTGAGTAAGATTCAAGCATCTTCCTTTGGTCTCTCCTTGTTACTTAGCTTATTATGTGTTAGATTATAGCTTGTTACTCAGTAACTCCTAGTTACTTTGGGTCTGTGGATTGTAGTGTGAGAATCCTGTATTTTATGGCTAATATGCACTACTCAGTGAGTATATACCATGCATGTCCTTCTGGAACTAGGTTAATACTCAGGATGGTATTTTCTGGTTTCATCCATTTGCCTGCAAATTTCATGATGTCCTTGTTTTTAATAGCTGAGTAGTATTCCATTGTGCTAATGAACCACATTTTCCTTATCCATTCTTTAGTTGAGGGACATCTGGGTTGTTTCCAGCTTCTGGCTATTACTAATAAAGTTGCTATGAGCATAGTGGAGCAAGTATCCTTGTGGGATGGTGGAGCATCTTTGGGGAAAAGATAAAGCTGTATCTTGAGGAAGAACTACTCTTTCATTTCCTGAGAAGCTCTCCAAATTGATTTACAAAGTAGATGTACTGATGGTATCCTTTGCCTCACAGAAACTTTTCAGTTTCTTGAGATTCCATTTATTAATTGTTTATTTTAGTGGCTGAGCTGTCTCCTGTACCAGTGCGTTCAAGACTTGTACTGGCTAGTTTTGTGTCAACTAGACACAGCTGGAGTTATCACAGAGAAAGGAGCTTTAGTTGAGGAAATGCCTACATGAGATCCAGCTGTAAGGTATTTTCTCAATTAGTGATCAAGGAGGAAAGGCCCCCTTGTGCGTGATGCCATTTCTGGGCTGGTAGTCTTGGGTTCTTTAAGAGAGCAAGCGGAGCAAGCCAGGGGAAGCAACCCAGTAAGGAACATCCCTCCATGGCTTCTGCATCAGCTCCTGCTTCCCGACCTGCTTGAGTTCCAGTCCTGCATCCTTTGGTGATTAACAGCAGTATGGAAATGTAAGCCGAATAAACCCTTTCCTCCCCAACTTGCTTCTTGGTCATGATGCTTGTACAGGAATAGAAACCCTGACTAAGATAAGGCTATACCCCACTTTCTCTTTTATTAGATTTAGCATATCCAGTTTTATGTTGAGGTCTTTGATCTATTTGGATTTGAGTTTTGTGCAGGGTGATAAATATGGATGTTTATTAAATAAAAGTTTGTTTTACTAAAAAAGCAAGTACCCATAGGTGTCTGGGTTTACTTCTATGTCTTTGACTCTGCTCAATTGATCAACCTGTCTATTTTTATGGCAGTATCATATGTTTTTATTACCATTAGTCTGTAGTGAAGATTGAAATCAAAGATGCCCTGGGAATATTTTTATTTTTCTATATGAAGTTGCACATTGCTCTCTCAAAATCTGTAAATTGCATTAGAATTTTGATGGGAATTGCATTGGATTTGTATTGCTTCTTTTTTTCTGGAACCCACATTGAAAAAGCTGCCCTTATTTCTGGACTAGCTTGGTTTTGGTAGGCACCCAACTATTTTAAGTAGAACAAATGGAGCTTTGAAAAACAAATTAAGTAAGGGTGCAAGCAACTTCCTTTTGAAATTCACTGCCCAAAGCAAATTGCATGGCCATTCTGACATGAAGAACTTAGATAAATCTCCCACTGGGAAGACCCAATGTATATACTGAAGAATATAATTTATAACTTGTGCTAACTTATTCAGTGCAAGTAAATTCTGGAGGCAGGGTCTGAATTCAGGATGGCTCTAGAGCCCATGCAGTTGGCTAACCTACTTCACTGTTGACCTACTGAATGTTGGGAAATATCCTAGAATCCAAGGGCAACCTTAGATTGACATTTTTGTCTCTGTAAAATGTCATGATGGGGGGCAAGTGCTCAGCCCTACATCCCAGGGCGAGAAGTTCATAGTGTTGTCAAATCCTTCCTCCCTGGTGGCAACAGAGTGTGAGCCTCTGTTGTCTAGATAAAAGAATGAGCCACACTTCTACCCCACTGTCACTTCTGTCATAGCTGTTTCTATAAATTCATCATAGGCTCTGGGAGGAAGACAAAGCCAACTCCTGTCAGTGCTGATAGACTCACAATGGAATTATGCCAGGAGGCCATGTAGCCTCCCCTAGTGTGTCTCACATCTGTCCAGGAAGGCTGCTCTCAGCTTTTATCCAGGAGAACCATCCTTGAGCCGAGTCTCTCCCACAACTTTTATTCTTGGGTACGTGGCATAAAGGTTATGTTTTGTCTATATAACAAAGAAAGAAAAAATAGATATAGAATAATAAGAATAATAAGTATTGAATGTACCAGAACATATTCTAGCTATATATATATATATATATATATATATATATATATACACACATGTATTTAAGTATGTTATGTACAGTCTGTTTATATCATGCTTTGGTGATATGGAATATTTACAAGTATATTATATATTATCTGCTAAATATAAGAACACAGAAAATTCTTTTAAAATCATATTTTCTTTAATTTTATATTTTAGTGAAAGATTTTAACTTCTTTAGACTCAAAAGACCCAGTTTCTCCCGAACATGGTAAGATTTTGTGTATCAAAGCATCCTGTGCACCTAGTTACAAATGTACTCTGGTCACTTTAGTTAAAAGGGGAGGCTCTTTTCCTTGCTCCTTTTTAATGACAAACATAATTGCTGTGATAGGAATACATTTCAGATTTATTATGGCATCCTCATCATTTCAATACAAGTTTAAATTCCTTAACCTTTTTAATGCAAACTAAGTTATCGATATTTAGAATACTAAGAAATTTGGAAAGATAAAGTAAGAATGTGCTCAAACCCCTAAATACATATCTCAGAAGCGACTACAGTATGTTATTTCCTATAGGTAAGATGATTTTTGTCTTAGCACATATTTTTAAAATAACTTGTTTACATTGAAATATACTATATGTGAGTGTATGTAATTTTACTTTGGCATAGTCGGTTAATTAGATTTTAATTTTGGAGTACTCTTAAAAGCAGTATGCTTCTTTGATGATTTCAGTGTATGTAATATATGTGGATGATATTCACCGCCATTGCCCTCTCTAATCAACCAATCACTGTTCTGCTCCTGCTTAACTCCATTCTCCTTTGCAACACGCTCCTCTACAACGCTCGTGTCTTTTTTTATTTTATTTTTACTTTATTATTATTATTATTATTATTATTATTATTATTATTATTATTTTTGTCTATCCACTGAGTTAAATTGGGACTCTCTAGAGAAACATGGGTATTGGGTTGGGGAAAACTAGTTATGTAAGCATGGGCACCAACCAGTACTTATACTACTAAAGTATATAACCCTACTAAAGAATATAACCCTGACTGCTTGAACTGCCAGCAGCACCCCAGAGGAGAGTGGGGTGTCATACACCCCTTCAACTTAGGAGTTCTTAGTAAGGAGACAAAGCCAACTCCCTTTCAGAGACTGTGATGTTTGCTGATTTTAAAATAGCATGTCTTTTCTGGTACAGAAGCGGTGTAGAGAAGGACTATATGTTTCCTTTTCATCACCAACCCCTCAGCAGTTATAGTACGTGTGCTTTATAAGCTGTGCACTAGAAGAATGTGCTGGGTTAATAAAAGAGAAAAGCAAGGGAGGCCATAGGACACAGCTGTGTGGTATGCTTGCTGTTGGCTCTCTGAGTACAGTTGTATTTGCTCAATAAACACAGAAAGTAATAACACAAATTGATACCATTGCTTTAAAGGGAACGATAGCAGAATGGAAAGAAAGCCTTGAGATGCATGTAAGTAAAAGCATGTAAAACTTAAGAGAAGAATTGGAGGGTGTGATGATTATGGGCTGAGTCTACAATGACTCAGGAGTTTCTGGCTAGAGTGGGGATGGCTGGTTCACAGCCCACGGGATGAATATAATCTGTGTATTTTTATAAATAAAGTTTTATTGAAACACAGCCACACACATTCATTGACACTTTGTCTATTTCTGCTTTTACCTCTAAATAGTGGGGTTGACTAGTTGTGACAAAGACCATGTGGCCTTCAATGACAAAAAGAAAGAACAAGAGAGAGGAGGGAAAAGGACTGCTTGTCTCATATTGTCAGCTGAATCTTGCTTTGTAGACTATAAAAATAAGGTAGGGAATGGAGGCATATGGCTTCAGTTCTTTAACATGCTGACTTTAGAGTGCCTGAAGAACATGCTAGGCAAAGAGGTTCAGCCGAAGTGTGTAGCTACAAGGCTAGATCTCAGGCGTGAAATTATGACCAAAAACATAGATATGGTAGATTGCGGTCAAGCTGCGGCTTTGTTGACTGTGTTGAAAGCCCATGACAGCTGAGCATCTGAAATAAAGATCTCATGGTGATAGGCAGTATACACCGCCTGGCTGAGCAGTGAGTCAGCAGTGTTTGATAATGTTCCAGGTAAGTGCATGGGAAAGACAGGGGCGTGTGTGCAGTGCATTGGCCTCTTCGAGAGTGTGTGGTGGGGGACCCCTGGAACCCAAAGACCAGGCTGAATCCTTCCACTACCTGGGTGCTTCACAGGGTAGCCACTGCCATCCTAAAACAAGAAGGTCCCTCCTCTCCAGTGTTGCTCTCTTGTTTTGTAAACCCAGGCAAGGAGAAGCTTGTATCCATTGACTAAGAGGAGGAAGCTAAATGTTGGTTCTAGATGTATAAAATTTTGCTGTCTTCAGAGTTAAGCCTAGGTCTGCAATGGCTGCACTTTGTAGGCAGGCTTGGGACTTGTTCTGTACTAGACTAGGCACAGGGGTTACATCCAGTCATTGCAAGGACAATGCACTCTCTGAGTTTTCAGACTTGCTCCGGCATGCCTGTGAAACCTCTCATTTCCAGAATGACTCACTTCCATTTCCTCCTTTGGCAGCTAGGGAAACAGCGGTCCCTCCTCCTTTCCCACAGACCCATACCTTGGAGTAGGGAGTGGGACAGCACATGAAAGAGACCTCCAGGAGCAAAGCCTGCAGCTGAACGAGGGTGTCCACAGAAGCGGTCGCTAGGGATATTGAGCAAATGGGTTCTTGAAGAAGGTGTTGACTTAACATTTCATAGACTTTCCAGTGTCCTAACCATGCATCAGACACAGACTGTCCTCAAGAAAATGCTTAGAAACTGTGTTAAGATTTTCTATTTGGCTCTTTTCCTAGCCACTTGAGATAATGAACTTCCTCAAAGTACTGTATACTTTCGTTAGAGGGGCCAGAAAAGGGTGACTACTTATTAGATATTCCAGATGTTAATAGATATGGAAAGCCCTTTTTATCCCTCTGAACCTATTCTAGTGGACATCTATCATTTGTCTGTCTAAAAAGACAGCTTCAGAGTACATATATATCTGGATTTTTCTAGTTTTGACAAAAGCCACTGTGCTAATTATTGCAAAAACCAATAGAACCAACACATAGGGAAACAGTTAAGACTCTGATCAAGTTTTTCCTCAAATCACATTTTCAGCCCTATTATGAAGTTCTTGGCTTTTATATTTAGTGTTAAGTTCCCATATTTCCCTGCCTAGTTTCACGCAATGTGAATGTGTGGCAAGTGTGTCTACTCTCAGAATGTATACATTCACGGCTGGAGTGAACCTGTGGGCCTTTGGGTGGGTGTGTCTGTGTGGATAAGCATATGTATTTTTTTTTTGTGGATGTGCTGGTTGTGTGGAAGGAGCTCTCAGATCCCACAAGCGTCAGAAGCCTAATAGGAGGCAATCTCTGCTAAGTTTTCGGCACATGCTTTTTGCAGAATTAAAGGGTACAGGCGCTAGGAAACCACAGGACCCTACACAAACTATTCTGGCTCTTCCCAAAGGCCTTTAATTTACTTGTATTTAAAGACACTATGGAGCCTTCAAATGTTCATCTCTTTCATAGCCTTAGAAGAGAGTCGGTCCATCACTTGGTTGGAATTATCTCACTGGCTGAGCTGACCCCCACCAAACCTGAGCTGAATCTCGGAGAGTGTTTGTGTTTGCCCGTTTTCCTCCCCCACCCCCATGGCTCAGACACAAGACAAACATTGCCGCCTTTCTGCTTGCTATGTTTAACTGTCTGTAGGACCTAAGATGCTAGCCCTTTTCATTTGGCTGTGGTTTGCCTTCTCTTGGCCGCTTCAGTGTTCAAGTTTCCTCTCAGTACAGGACTCAGAAATGTTTCACCCGAGAGTTTGAGTTTCATGATTTTAATTATTCACGTCGTCTAAAGTTGGCTTTGCAATCAACCGTATCAGGCACGGCGATTCACCCAGGAGTTTGAAATGGAACCAAGGAGGCAGAGAGGAGGAGGCATCTGGTGCCAAACCACACCAGTGATGTGCCCACATGGTTGTGTAGGGGGCTGAGGAGCATGAGGGGACTTGGGAAGAAAATGAAAAGTCCACAATAAGATGGACTCTGCTTTTGAAAAACCTAATGATGCTCATCGTCCCCAAAGTCCTTTAGAAGATAAGGACTGTTCATGTTGCCTGACATGTTCTCAGACATTGGTGCTGTAGTAGGAGGATGGCTGTAGCTGCAGAAGGTTAAGGGAAACGGCTCCTCCAGCACTCAGAGTGGCTGGGAAGACCTGTCCTCCTCCGTATCTCCATCACTCGCATCTCTTTGATGTTTTCTGAGTCTCCTTAACAAGTACCACTCTGCTTTTATGAACTGAGGTTAAAAACATTCACTTCTACTCTTTTTTTCTTTGCCCCTAGAAGTTTACTGCTTAACTGCTTCCTGCCCACTGTGACTCCTTTCTCCAGGGATGCATATACGTCATCTAAGGAGTCAATAACTATGGGTAGAGAGGTTACTTTGAACTAAAACTCCCTTCGCCATTTTTTTTTCGGTGTCACACGTTCTTTGAAATTTTTCTTTAATAAATCCATGTGCTTCCTCATAAGACAATGGCTGGGGTTTTTTTTTTTTTTCCTCACTCCTTCTTGGTAAATGTATGTCAAATTTGGCTGTCTGACTTAAAGGTAAGGTATACAAAAGTAATACAGAGATATCATAACAGTAAATAAAAGTGTGTCTATTCTGCTGTGCAAACACAAATAACAGGACTCATTTGATGATTCTTTTTCATTTTTTTTTCTATTTTGCTCTTTTACCCCTCCTCTCCTTCCTCCTTCCCCTTCTCCCGCTCCTTCTCCCCCTCCCTCTCTCTCCTCTACCCCTCCCCCACTGCTTCTTTTCAAAAGCAAAAACAAAACCAAAAACCTAATGCAACTATCATCTTAGCCAAGAACTACTCCTAGAATACAATCACAAAGCAAATGCGTCCCCTCTCTTGCTCTGTGTTTTTAAAAGTCCGTTAGGAGATACAGCACTTCTCTGTCTTTCAGTGAAATACTGAACAGACTCCTGACTTTCCGAATACCCCTAAAGTGCTCTGAGCTCAGATGGCCTTTTCCCAATATATTCAGTCTCAATTCAGAACTTGCCCTCCCCAGTCCCTTATCGTAATGGGAACTGTGATTTTGATCTCAGATGGCCTTTTCCACTTCCTTGGTTAGGCGGGTTGCCATGGAAAAGCCCAAAGAAGGCAGCCGGACATGGCTGTCTTCCATCCTGTGTTTAGTCTTCTAACTTTCCATCCTTTTCTGAATCCTCCCTGGTTAGAACTGAGGGAGGAGCTAGGCACAGACCCTGCAGGAGTCTACTTGGGCGGGACCAAAGAGAGTCACTCACTCAGTGTTCCCATTGGCTTTTTTGAGTCTTCAGGACACCGTTCCCTCCTAGGAACATGCTGGGGGAGGTGGGGGGGGGCTCCTGACTTGGTGGATTTACTGGGCTCAGCTCATCTTAGTCACCTAGTGCTACCCTTTTGCTCCTCTCTGGTAGAGACAGACCACCTTTCAAGAGGCCTGCTGGACAGAAGTCAATACCTACACTGGTTCTCCCTCACTCCTTCTTGCTACTCTGTGAGAAGTGCACGTCTTCCTGTCCTAGAGATGTGCTTACGGACTACCACAAGCATCTCTTCCACAGACATATTGGGAGTAGCCTAAAGCTCCTGCTGTTGAGCTCAGTATTTGCATTGGGCATATACCAGAGTTTTGTGTCATTTAGTTGAACCTCTTCTTAGCAGATATGTAATAAGTTTGGTTGTACCATGACCCTAAACACACATGCATGAGTGTGTGTGCGCACACACACACACACACACACACACACACACACACACACTTATAACAACTTTTTTTCCCAGAAATTTATATCTCTCATGTATGTCATTTGGGGATTTCATTATCTGGCCACTCTAAGTTAAAACATGTAGTTTTTCACATCTGTACCAGATTTTATAACCATGTTTTCAAGTAATAGTTACCTTGAAAATGGTGATTTTAGGGCTGTTTGCAGCTTATTGTGTTAATTTCCACAAAACAGTATGAATTAATTATCTGACAGTTCTGGGGATCAGGATTACCAAGTCCGTATGAGTGGGCTTCAACTTTCCTCAAGTCTCCATAACTCTTTTCCTTTCCTTTCCTTTCCTTTCCTTTCCTT
>NC_034595.1:10063860-10077258 GCF_900095145.1 Mus pahari | reverse complement strand
CCTCCCCCCTCCCCTCCCCTCCTCTCCCCTCCCTCTCTCTGATCCATTCTTCTTTTTTATTTGGTTTTTGTATTATGAAGTGGGATTTTGCTCTGTCATTCAGGCTGGCCTAGATTTTACTTTGTAGTCCTGTCTGGCTTCAGATTTGCAGTCCTCCTACATCAGCGTCCTAATGGCTAGGATTGTTGCTATGCTCAACCATACCAAGTACTTGATTTGTGTGTCTTGTCCGGCTGCCCCATATCCCTTGGCTGGTGGTCCCTCACAACTATCCTCTAAGTGTCAGTAACCATATCATTTCTCCTAATTCTGTTGCCATGTCAGCTGCTTAGACTGTGACCTTTCTGATACATTCTATAAGGATTGCTGTGATTGACGTTTGGCCCACTCTGATAATATATGATGACTTCCCCCGCTACATGCTGTTGATCTGTGACTTTACCACATTTGCAAAGTTATGGATATCACACAGTGCAGTGTATTCACAGGTCAGAGAATTTGATGTCCTAGGTGGGGGAGGGTCAGCACAGTATTTGACCACCATAACTATAGTTACCTAACTTTATGTTCAATTTTTTTTTTATTTTACTATGCTAATTTAGCATGTAAGTGTATTTTACTGTAAAATCTGTATGGGTTTGTTAGCATCTTCTCATGGTCAATACCAAGGTATGTCATTGGCAGTAGCATTTTGAAGCCTTTTCAGTCATTTTGTCAAATTCCCCTCCAGAAAGCATTCATGATTATTTGACTCCATGAGCTTTATGGAATCCACCTAATAAGGCAGGGTTTCTAGGAACTAAAGAGCATCACATTTTATGAGCCAAACACTTAACGTCAGAACTGGTAGTCACTTCTTTTGGCCACTTTCAGATATGTGTATTTGGCTTTCACTTCCTTACACAAATACACACATTCTTACAAGATATAGGGCATTGTGAAAAATCACTACAACTACTCTCATTATTTGCATTTTATGTACACCAATAACCAATTTCATGGTGCACCTTAGCAGTGGGTTAAAAAGGGGTAATGCACTGTTATCTTAAGGTTGCTGTTAAAGAGTTTTTAATGAAGCATACAAGTGATACACATGTATTACACAATATGAGCTACCATACCTGTCCAGGGCAGAAACCTGTAGGCAGGAATAAATCAGGGGCCATAGATGGTGCTTCTATTGGCTTGATCCTCACGCTGCTTTCTTATAGCAGTCCAAACCACATCTGCAGCCTAGGGATGACACTACCCACAGTGGGCTGGGCTCTCCTATATCAATATCAAGCAAGAAAATATACCACAGGCTTGCCCACAAGTCAGTCCTGTGGAGCATATTTTTTCAGTTGAGATTCCTTCTTCCCAAATGATTCTACCCTGCGTTGAACTAGCCCACATAATTTTTTATCTAAATTTTGTGATTAAAATTAGTCATTATATTTTATTTCCCACTTTATACTTAGAAGTTGCATTCTATTTTCAAGGTAATTGAGACATTAACTACATTTTGAATCTTTTAATAATAATTATGTTTGATGTCACATAGGTCTATAAAGCACATGGAATTTGAATTTGTCAATACCCAAGATGAAGATCAAGTTAATTTTTATATCTCTGATGATTAATTTTAGACACATTTGCCAAGATCACTTGATCAGTGTTGAACCTTTTCCACTTTGAGCTTCCTAAAATACTTGTTTTTAATTGTGTGTGAGTAAAATATGGGTTTGTACACATGCACACAGTCCCCATGGAGGTCAGAAGAAGCACTGTATTCTCTGAAGATGGGTTATAGGTGTTTGTGAGCCCCCTGATGTGGGTTCTGGAGACTAAACTCAGATCCTCTATAGAACTCCCTGCACTCTTTCCACGGAGATGTCTATCCAGACTCCACACTGAATTCCCTATTTTCATTATTATTGTGAAGTTCTATGGTGTTTATGACTAACTTTAGAAGTTCTGTTTCATTCTACTAGTATAAGTACCCAGTTTTCTTTTTTTTTTTTTAGTACCCAGTTTTCTAACAATGCTATTGGTGATCACAGTGTGAAATAGCATTTTTTTTTTGACAAATTCTTCCACATACCCATTGTTTTAAACATTGGCTTGCCTATTTGCTCACTCCTTCATCATTCTCAGGATAAACTATTTTCCTAATGTAAGAAAAAAATCCTATTTTGTTACCTTTACACTTACACATTATTTTAGGAAGATTGCTGTCCTTATCTAGTCATCTCATCTGGGAATTTAAAACTTCTCTGGATTTTACACACTTCTTTTTGAATCTTCTATGGTTTCATTAAAGTAGGTACACACTGTGGGTTCTGGGAACTGAACCCCAGTTCTCAGAAAGAGCCGTACAAGCTTTTAACTTTTGGGCCATTTCTTCAGGAAGGTTCCTAATAGTGCTGTCAACTGTTACTCTTATCTAAGTAGTAATCAAAAAGTAATAGTTTCCCATTGTTCCTATAGTTCCCTTTTAAAGTCCTTTACTTATTTATTTATTCATTTATTTAATGTATGTGAGTACACTGTGGCTGTCTTCAGACATACCAGAAGAAGGCATCAGATCCCATTGCAGATGGTTGTGAGCTACCATGTGGTTGCTGGGAATCAAACTCAGGACCTCTGGAAGAACATTCAGTAGGGCTCTTAACTGCTGAGCCATCTCTCCAGCTCATTCCCATAGTTCCTAATTTATTTTATTTTATGGTCCAAATTTTCAGAGAAACAACTAACAGTGATGTCACCTGTCCTTTTCCTTTGGTTGAAATCCCTCTGATACTTCATCATGAAGTGAGGCAAGATGGTGTTTTGTTTTTCTTTTAGAGGGACAAATACGTGATTTATTACCTTCTTTAAATCTCCTTAAAATTATTAGAAAAAAAATAACCCAGAACTAAAACTGATGGTGTGTGTGTGTGTGTGTGTGTGTGCACGCGCGCGCGCACACATGTGTGATCTGTCCTGGCTCCCCAGTGAGGAACAGGCTGACTGGGCTGTGTGCTCTGGAAGGAATATCCTGTGGTATTTGTTTTTCTTCAGCTTGTGGGTGACAATTCCCCAACATAGAGATTTGTTAAAATGTGGGGAAATACTCCACAAAGCCTAGTAGGAACAGACCATGAAGATGGCGATACCAGCACGCACCATACTGGGTTTCTTCTACAGGGTGAATGTTAATAGGCAGCATCCTTCACGATGACCTCTACAGCCTTCAATTTCTTCTTCTCTTTTATCACAAACCATCTCATTGTCAAATAGTGAAGAACAGTTGCAAATATGAACACAATGTGTAATTAATAGTGAATGTGTAACTCCCTGCCCCCAAAAATCTCCATAGCTTTAGCATTGGTTCATTTGGATGTATAAAGTTTAGATAGAGGCAAATGTTTTACTGACTTCCTTAAACTAGCTCCATGCTGGTTTTATTTGTGAATTAATTAGAATAAAGAGACTTTTTAAAATAAAAGATTAAAATAACGTAAATGAGATTATTAGCTTCTAGCTGGAAAGGATCCTGACTCTTAATTTCAGCCATAAACTCCGCAATGCTTGGATTCTTCTGTGAGGGCCTTGTCAGGGCAGTGGTGGGGAAGTATTGCTGTTGAGGGCAGGAAGGAGCAGGGCAGGGAAGCCACAGGAAGCCACATCTTCTGGCCCCTCCTCTGAGCAACGCTGCGTGTTGTTGCAGTACTGTACTGTTCGACTGCGCAATCATAGTTAACATTCTTCTTCCAGGCACATTGAAAACGTTTGGCTTGAATTCTCCTGGAGCTGTTTTATAAGGGCAATAACCAAGGCCAGGGTGTGCTCTTGTCAGCAGGCAAAGCACGCAGTGCAGGCTGCCAAGAGTTTCCTGCTCCGGGGCCACCCATCCTTGGCTACAGGATGCAGGGCTGGAGCTTAGAGTAGCTTGCGTGGAGCCTGTGCTGGGACTTTCTGTTCTCAAAGATCATGCTTGAGATTCCATCCTTCAGTTCTGCAGCCCTGATCAGTGGAGTCTGCTGTGTTTGTGCTTGTTTGGGAGTAGTTCTGAACACATGTCAAAGCAGCCGTCCAAGGCTTTAGCTGGGAAAATGGTCTTTGAAGACTAGCAAGCTGCTTTTTCCTCCTGCTAATTCAAGCTCAGAGTTCCCACGAGTCAGCTGCTGGGGAAGTAGGCATTCCCTTCATCTACTCCCTGTGAACTAATTTCTGGAATGGGCTGACAGGGCACATGCCAAGTGGAAGGTTCTAATACTGTTGCCCCACCCCTTTTGAAGTCCACCTTAGCAATGGGCAGATGGCTTTTGTGTGTTATTTATTGCCAGGGTCTGTGAAGGGGAGAGTCCCCAGGAGATCGCTGAAGCTGTTTTTGCAGGATTTCCTTTGATTGGAAGCTGTTGGCTGTGCTTTCTGCAGCTGGCTCTGTCACAAAGCAGAGGGCTCAAGGCATCCCCCATGAGACAACTGCCATGCCAGCACCAAGGAGGTGCTGGCTGTGAAGTGCCTTGGACAAGAAGATGGGGTGCTGGTGCTGTTGCCTTTACCAGTAAGGAGGCAGCTTAGCCTTGGGAGTGGAAAGAGCATTGGCGCACATCTGAGAGGTTTACATTGGAATGTCAATTCTTCTGTTAACTCAAAGCATGACCTTGACCTAAAGTGTTTTCATTTATAAAATAGCAATTGGTAACTAAAAGATTCATCCTGAAAGTCATGGCAGAGAACCAATAGGATAAAACATGCATACTTTCTCTCCTTTCTTCTGAGTTCCAAAGCCACCCCGAGCATTCTAAAGCAGGATGGATGACGTCTATAAACTCTCTGTATCTTCTCCACTTATTCAACACTCATCTGGTTGTCATCCAACAGACTGAAAAATTAGAAAAATAAATACACTCTTGTGCATTTAAAAATGTAGATAGTGTATTAACTGCTAAGGATAAAGAAATGTATGTTGAAGACACAGTCCAATCTCTTGTCGGTCTTAAAAAAAAAAAAAGATGTTAAATGGCTAATAAATGTTAGAGATGTTATAGCAGTGGGTACAAGAAGAAAGGGACATATGCAGATAAGGTATTTACTGTAATTTGTGGACTAACAAAAGGCCATCCAAAAGAGGGGATGGTTACCAGAAGGTTGTGTTAAGCTATGGAAGGCAACATAAGACAGTTCCAAACTTTAGAGACAGGAGTCTTGCTGGCCTTTGAATTTTAAGTGTCTGAAGAACCATATGCTAAAGGTTTGGTCATCAGAGAGAGGTGGTATTGCAGTGATCTTTAGGAGTTGGGACCTTAGAAAGGAAGTAAGGCCATTGGGAGTTTCCTGAGGGCATTATTGGGGCCCTCCTCTCTCTTTGCTCTCATCCAGCTGCCATGAAGTTGCCAACTTAGTTTGACCACATGGCCTTAGGCTTCAGGTTCTGCCTCTCTACTAGACCAAAGCAATTAATCCACCTATCCATAAACTGAAACCTCTGAGATTGTAAACTCAAATGAAACTTTCTTTCTTTCCTATACATTGATTATTCCAAGTATTTCATCACAGTACAGGAAAGATGACTGATACAACCTTTAAAACATGGAATAAAAGGAAACTACTCTTTTTTTTAAAAAAATCTATTATCTGAAAAAGGAAGAGTTTAAAATGTTGTAATGTCGGGGCTGGAGAGATGGCTCAGTGGTTAAGAGCACTGGCTACTATTAAGTAGGCCCTGAGTTCAATTCCCAGCCAACCACATGGTGGCTCACACCATCTGTAATGGAATCAGGCATCCTCTTCTGGTGGGTCTGAAGACAGTGACAGTGTACTTGTTCATAAAATAAATTTAAAAAAATAAAAATCTTTTTTAAAAAGCGGTAACGTCAATGAATCTGGGTTATAATAGTCTGTAGGTAACTTCAGCTCCATCTGTCTCAGCAGAATTTCTTTGGGCAGTTTAAGCAGTGGTATACTAAGTCAGGGATATGCTTATAAAAGCTAAGAAGGGGGGTTATTTAGCTAAAGATGTTTTTCAGTTTGTGGCATGATTACCTGCCATGCACAAAGCTTTGAATTTGATTCTTAATTCTACATAAATCAGATATGGTGATGCACACCTGTGATTCCAAACATGTAATGAATGCAAGAGGATAAGTAGTTCTAGGTCATCCTCACATGCATAGCCAGCTTGGGCTATATAAGACCTATCTCCAACAAAAATAAAAGGGATATTTGATGTGAGAATCACCTGTTTTGTGTCTCAGACTGAATCTGGCTAGATGATGGTGAATCCCATTGTCTGTTCCTGAAACCACAGGGAAAGCCTGTCTCGGGGTTTCTTCAGAGCCACTATAGGGGTTAACCAAGCCACTATAGATAGGGATTGTAGGACATTTCTAGACTTGACCATGAGAAGGCTTTTATGATTTTCATGCTCTGGAAAGAAGGACACCAGGTCAGTCATTCACAGGAGAACCACAGAGCTGCGATCCTGAAATTACACCGAATGGCAATGGGACTACGATACAGATTTTGATTGTATTCATTGTACAACTTTATAAGGATTGCTTTTATAGTGGTTAATCTTACTTTACCTCATACATGTATCTAGACACAACCTAACAGGCATTGTTGCTGGATAAAACACAGGTTAAGAAATCATGAGTGTTGGCTTCAGTCCCCCCAAGGCTTTGCTTGGGTGGATGAAAGTCCCAAGTTTTAGATGAACATGGATAAGACATACTATAGCTACTCTGAATGATGGCTGGGTGTACGCGTATTGGGGGAAAGCAGAAATAAGATTGTTGCTCCCAGAAGGCTCTCTGTCTTTAGACATATTTTATGATTTTTGACTATTGTTGTCGGCCCATCAGTGTTTAGTTAATTTGAGGTAGACTGATGAGATTGGAACTTTATATCTGAAGAACTGACCCTGGAAGCCACATCAGAAGACTTTGTGGCTGCCAAGGCTGGGGTGAGTGATGGATGAGCTTATCTCACGTTTGGACAGTACTGTGACGATTCCCTGTGAAACCGTGAGAGCAGGAGGACAGTATCAGCTCCCCTTCTCACCTTACCAATCACTTCAAACTCTTTAGATCGCTTCATTCTCTCGCTTTCCCGACGCCATATTTCTCATTGGTTCTGTTTCCAAACAAGTGGTTGGACTAAGCCTCAGGAATGTTTGCTGATTGCTTTAAAAGGACACTTCTCATTATTGGCAGATGGTAAACTAAAACTCAACTGTTCTGGGTGCCCAAGTCCAAATTACTCTGAATATATCAAATTCTCTCTCATGAGCAACACATAGTCTAGGAAGTGAATATAAGATACAGCCTGGACCATGGGAGAGCAGATTTCTTTGTTGTACCTCTTACACCCGGACTTTTCATTTGAGCAATGTGTTCCAGGCTAAGCAAATTCCTTGGACATTACAACAGCAGGCTATATTTTCTGATAAGATTTCTCAGAAAGTGAGTTTCATTTCTGAGGACAGGGAGAAGATGGCGATTTGTAGAAGATGGTGACCTTTCCTACGTTGTCTGAGATCACATGCTGCCTCATAACAATAGACTTCTGTTATTTGGCAATTGACTCAGAGATAAAAAGCTTCCATCTTGGAAGAAAGCTTAAGATGCAGGCAGAACTAAAAAGTTGTATAGTGTGTTCCTAGTTGCCAGCTTTTATGAGCTGTTACTCAAGTGGGAGTGAGCTTTGGGTGATATAACTGAATTTTTTTTCTTACATGCAAGTTACCCTTCCCCTAGTCTCCTATAAGAAAGCCTAGCAAACTAATTAGTTTTCCAAGTTGGACTTTGATGGTATTGTTACTTCTTTTGTTATTGATTCCATACTGGAGTGAGTAGACATTTGTTCTTTTCCCCCTGAAAGAGTTCCCTTATAGCAAAAGGATGTTGGGTAGTCAATTTTTTGGTTTTTTTGTTTTTTTTTTTTTTGGTCTTGTTTGTTTGTTTGTATGAGTACACTGTAGCTATCTTTAGACACACGCAGAAGAGAGCACCAGATCTCATTACAGATGGTTGTGAGCCACCATGTGGTTGCTGGGAATTGAACTCAGGACCTTAGGAAGAGCAGTCAATGCTCTTACCACTATATTGACTGTATTCATCTTACAACTCAACTTTTCTATTTAGCAGAATACTGGGCAGATAGTTGGTGCTAAAGCTTCCTTCAACTCTGACACCTAAACTATCCCTTTAAAGTATAGATGTGATTATGCTACCTAATCTTCAATAACACTATTGCCTGCAGTAAGGTAACTAGCCTCCTTTACATGTCAGCCCTAACCACTTGGCGAAACTCACACTTATTCTAGAAGTCTTGCTTGTGTCATATCATGTTTCCCGTTGTATTTTGTATACAGCATGGTCTTTCCCAGCCCAAAATCAGCTTCTCTCTGTGTGTGGTTGGTCACTGCATTGAACAGGTCCACTTACCTCCCATGGAAAGTCCTTTGTGATTGTGTCACATCCCTATGATTTCTCACTTTCTCCTCAAGGCCAACTCAAACACTTGCACATCTATGGCTGATTCTATCTAGAGAGACCTCCAATTTAGTAATTTCTAATTCTAATACAGGTAGTTTGCATCCAATATAGAAAAGAACAGAAGATGGACTGTAACATGGCAAATGCTGTCTCATACTATAAGAAGTATTGGCTTTTTATTCATACCAGTAAATAATCTTTGAGAGTTCTGGAAGTACTAAGACAGGAGATACTCCTGTGTGGTTATGCATCTACAGTGGTTGATCAGGAATAAGATCCACCGAAACATCAGCGTATAATGAAGGAGCATTTGGTCTATTAAATTTACTCAGTTTGTCTACAGTGGAATGACAAATCTGGACATTCATTTAGTCTCTCCCTTTATCTATTTGTGAATGGGATTTTCAGCATTTGAAGTGAATTCTTGATGAGGTTTTCTGATCTTTCCTACATTTCCTAGAAAGAGCCAATACACAACAACAAAACAAAAATGGACAATAACAACAACAACAAAAGAACCCAATTATCCAACCAAACAAAACAACAATAACAACACACACACACACATACGCACACACACCAAACCAATCAAAAACCAAGCAACAACAACAAAAATAAAACAAAAAGAATCCAAACAAACAAACAAAACCCCCAAACAATAACAACAGCAAAAACAAAACACACATGCACCAAACAAAAACCAAAACAACACAACAGCAACAAAAATAACTGAGAAGAAGGCACTGAACTCCTAGGTGATTAGTAGGCTGTAGGGCAAAGCTGAAGTCAGAGTTCATTTTAAATGGCTTCTTTATTTTTCAGATATTCAAACTGAGGTGGACCCAGTATTCAATTAATATAATTGATTGGGGATTTCTAGTGCCTGGTGTCTGCTTGGAGATCTCCCTGGAATGCACAGTGATGTCCACTGTGACATGCTGGATACCTAGATAGAATTGCTTTGGGTAAAATATTACTGTGGTTTAAATTCAATGTGTGTCTGGAGAATACAACTCCAGTGAAGCTCACTGTGGGGGACTTTGCAGAGTTCCTAAAAGGTGCTGTTGGACTTTTGGACAAGATCAGTGGTCATGGCTGTACCCTGAGTGTAAGAGCAAGGAAAGGAAGTGTTCAGTGTCTGTGTGATTTACAATGGAGCAAATGCAAGTGCTCATGCCTTTAGAGCAAATGCCAGGTACTCGGGGAAACAGGGCATCCGCTCAGCTCTCCTTCGACTCCAAAATGTACATGTGTGAAAGATGCCCAGTCCATATTGCTCAGTCATCTGACTGTCCACAACATCAGCACCAAAGTCATTTTTACAAACAGAGTTTGCCCTTCCAGCCTCCACCAAGAGCCCCTGATTCACTGAGTCTAGGCCTCTCAAGCACATACTGTGGCATTTTATGATTTTATTAAATCATGAATTTTTAAAGAAATTTAATATATAATATATTATAAATTTTCAGCATACAATGGCCTAAATATTCTCTCTGTAATAAGCTGATTCATCCTCTGTACTGTAGAGAAATGGTCAATGACTATGTTGACCTGAGTCACAGTAAATTACCCTTATATCTTATTTTCAGACAGTGAATTTATTAAAGATGAGTTTGTGACCTCCACTTTATTTGACATGAGACAATGTTATTCTGGGTATCTTTTTCAAAGATTTATGGGGCAGATGGAAGCATTCATTTGAAAGTCACATGACATATTCAAAAATGTATCAAAGACATTTTTTTTCTGATTAATTGAATTCTGGTTTTAGGTATTTAACTCACTCCAATTGTCTTACAACAGTAAGACAGCTCAGTAATTAATATGATATAAAGCATGAGCCGGTTAGGGGCAGAGACTTTTAACCGGCCAAAATGCCAATCAGTGATAGGGAAGTGCCTGACCCTAGCTGGGAAGGCTACAACACCCTCTCTAAACCTCAGATAATACTGAAGAAGGTAAGACTGAAAATCTGTAAGAACTAATGGTGACAAATCGAAATGTCTTCTAGACATGGCATTGTGCTTGGGAACACTCTGTAGCTGTGGCTATCTGCACAAGATTGGCCCTATCAACGTTCCACCACCATTGAGAGTGGGCCTATGAGGCCCCCTCCCCACTCCTACAACTCTCAGCAGTTCACACTTGTGGATGCGGGGGGTGTGGCAGTTAAGTCCTTGCTCCATTGAATGTGAATTTTCCTGTAAGACTTCTCTTCCTCGATCGTGTGTTAAGTTTCCCATAGACTGGGAGTTTGATTACTTTTTTTCTCTAGTCATCTGTTTCTTTGACCTCCAGTTTTGTGTCTGGAGAAAATGGGAACTCTAGGAATGCTTGTTGAATGAATGGAAGTACCCTGGCCTGTGAAGGAACAGTCACATCTCCGATGACAGGATTCTGCTCTGACAAATGTGTTAGGAGACTTCTATCACTAGGACAAGCTACACAGACACTGATGGTCAAGCCTCTGGCATGGCTAGGCTGTGTGCTCAACCCTATCGTCCCAAGGATTCAACCTACAGAACACACCAGTGTACTGGAGGCTCTCAGCACTGGCCATGAGACGACACACACCTAAATAGAGAAAGGGTACGGTGATAAATGTGAGTCAAAAACTCAAAATGGGTACAGCTGCTTACCAGCTTACACGATCGAAAGTCACTTAGAGTGACTGAGGCAGGACTTGAGTGACTGGGAAGTCCATCACCATGAGAGGCCAGGGACTGTAAACCCTGCCTACACAGGCTATATTAGTTGGTTTGAGTTTCTTCACTACATACTAAACAATAGCTTGGAGTAAAATTCACTACATTCACTTGAATTCTTTTAAACTTTCTGTATTCTGTAATGAGAGCATAAAATATAAGCTTAATGTACCAAGTATACAAAAACGATCTCTTTGTATCCTTGTATAAGTATTTCGCCTACTAATTTTTTAACCTTTCTTTTTAAAGTTAAAATGTATTTGTTAAAGATGAAGGCACAGACACTCATTAACCTAGGCCTACACAAGTTTAGGAACAACACTGTCCCTGTGTTCCACTTCTGTGTCTGGAAGGTCTTGGGAACTGTTGTCCAAAAGACGCCACCATCTCCCTGAACAGTGCCTTCCACAGGACTTGCTAAATGGCCTGCCTCTGCTGTTTAAAACAGTTTTCTAATAGCTACTTAGACCTGTTTTGGGTTACTCTAAGATAACAATTAAGAGAATATTCAAATGTGTATAATAGGGCTGGGGGTGTGGCTCAGTGGATCACATACATATCTTGCAGAATACTTGAGTTCTGTTCCCAGGATCCACACTAAGAAGTTTCTGACTATCTAGTGATATAATATATATATACACACATTAACATAGAACACTCTGTGCTATGACATTGTGACATTATAACATCTAAGACATCAGTAACCAATAGTAATTGTTTATCTCTATTGTAATTTTATGAGACCAACACTGAAAACTGTCATTAAGCACTGAAGGACAATGTGATTGATTCCAAACTACTTGCATACAGGACCCTGTATATTTGTGTCTCTGATTAACCTGAAGAAGATCCTTTTGCAACATCACTTTTAAGTTAGTTTATACTCCTGGATTTAGTATTGCTGAATTTACTTGCACATTGGCTGGGGTTTGTGTATGTCACTCTATTGGTCTGGATATATATCAGTCCCCTTTTCTATTAAGTCAAACCCCTATTCTTGCTTTAAAACATGGATTGTCTCACCACCCACAGTCTGGATAGAGTAGTTAATCTACATTTCCTGTGGTTTTCTATAGCAGTTGAGGACTGAAATCTCAGGCAATAATTCGGTGTTTTCTCATCACTAATCGCAGAGAGCTTAGCTCATAGGAAATGTACTTTAAGTGCCGGTTGAATTGACTTGCATTGTGTCTGCATGGCGGAAGAGGCCAGCTATCTCTAAATCATGTGCAAATCACAGGATATGATTGCAATGTTGGAGAATGGTAATTATGCACGGTCCACTGAGTAGATGATATTTAAGGAAATGGGCCCCTAGAATAGCCTTCAGCTCAGCAAACATGCCTCAAGCACCTACCCAGTGTTTGACGATAGAGACACGACCTTGGACAAGCCACTTTTCTCATCTCAAGAAGCTGTTATTCTAGAGGAGAAATAAATACATAAACAGAAAATTACAGTACATTGTGCACACGATTTCTGTCAGTACTGAGTGTGTGGTCTTCTGCTCTGTTTCTTCTTGGGTACACAGGGGGACTACATTGCCCAGAATCCTTTGCCAGAAAGTTGTAGGTCTATGCACATTTAGGGTCAAAGAAACATTAGGAAAGGTAATGGATTCCAATTCCAATTTCACTTACTCAATAATCCTTTGAGATTTGTTGCTTTTATGCATCATAAAATTTAACAGAAAACTCCAAAGCCCTAAGAAATGACAGAGCCATAAATGGAAGGAATCTATCATTATGAAGGCTGTTCACATAAAATTCTACTGGACAGATACTGTAGAAGTATTTAATCATGATCAATTTGGCTAATTTTAAAATAGAATCAATTATACAGTTCATTTAGTTAACAAATATATATGAAAATATTATTACTGAGGATCAGACATAGGGAGCAAGGATGAAAAAGGAATGTTAATCATAACACGAAGGGAGAAAGAAGGAATATATATCTTTATGATACCTTTTAGAATTTAATCATGAAGGCAAGGAATAGATTTAACACCTCAAGAACAGAATAGGCGCGAATGTATGAATGATCTAAGCAGATCATAGACCTTTGCCACTTGGCTCTGCTGTCCTGACCACAAGCTTTTTCTATTTCAATCAAAAGGTATTCCAAAAGGAAGAAGAAGAAGAAGAAGAAGAAGAAGAAGAAGAAGAAGAAGAAGAAGAAGAAGAAGAAGAAGAAGAAGAAGAAGAAGAAGAAGAAGAAGAGGA
>NC_034595.1:10052422-10063690 GCF_900095145.1 Mus pahari | reverse complement strand
AAGAAGAAGAAGAAGAAGAAGAAGAAGAAGAAGAAGAAGAAGAAGAAGAAGAAGAAGAAGAAGAAGAAGAAGAAGAAGAAGAAGAAGAAGAAGAAGAGCAATCTGAAGGGCTGGGGAGACAGCACAGGTAAAGGTACTAACTGTACAAGCCTGCCTCCTTGGGTTCGGTCCCTGGACACTATTTTCTAAGGCAGATGTGATGGTAAGTAGCTACAATCCTGGCACTCCTACAAAGGTGTAGTAGGTGGAGACAGACAAGTTGACTCATAAATCAGCCAGCCTGGAATGTGCAGCAAAAGAGCAAACACAAAAGAGATTCTGCTTCAACAAGGTAGGTAGTGAGAACTGATTGCCGAAAGTTCTCTTGTGGCAGCCACATGTTCACTATAGTAAGAGCACGAGTGTGTGCATGCATACACACACACACACACACACACACACACACACACACACACACACACCATAAATATGTGACACCAAGGACTCACAAAATCTGAACAGCAAACCTTCCTGTAGTAAATGACTCTTATAAGGGGTCCATTGGAGACTATCTTCTTCAATAGCACAATTTCCAAGACAGAGAAGCAGGGAGGACTCCTAGAGACCCAGAATGTCTTCGAGCAACCTAAGCAGAGAAGTCAAATTGTGAAGGCCATGTTCTGTGGACAGGAGAATGCACTCAAAGAGAGAAATGAGATGAGCAAAATCTAATAGAGGTTAGGGTCTAGAACCAGGGTCTAGCTTCTCCATTGTCTTGCCTAGGACCTTTTCCATTAAGACCATTTGAAAGAGGAGAATTTCTCTCTTCAAGGCTAAGACTGTCAAGGCTTACTGGCTTTAAATCAAGAGAGCAAAATAAATGTCATTAAATTCCCATCACACACTATACTTTCTATTCATTCTCACGGATCAACTTTCTGAGAGCAGAGAAGACACAACGGTTTATAGATGAAGTACTTGAGATGATGGGATACCCTCTGTCTAAGGATTTCTAGATTCAAGGCCATTTAGTATCAATTCATTCGGTTATCCTTACATTGGGCAAAACATTGAAGCTGGAAGTACTTTTTGTCTGTGTGTATCTCACTGTTGTTTCCGCTAGTGAGAGTCTAGTAGGGAGCTCTCTACTCCATTTGCCTTCTACTTTATGGCTTCCATGAAATAACTCTAACTCTCCAAGGCTTAGGATCCATGCCCAATATGAGGCTTAGCAATTGGTACTTAATTCTCTGGCTAATTGGGTCCTGAAATATGATACTGGAGATGATACATTTAAATCTTGTATTGAGAGCATGTTCATCTGCATACATAACTACTCTAAATTTAAATTACAAGTACAGTGTTCATATTCAAGTTGATATTAACTACTTTGAAGAAAGGCAAATAACCTAAACAAGACTATCCCCTCTTTAACATATTAGTAGATGTGAGTTTAACCCACACTATTATTTCACTGTCAATCTAATAGAAAAAAAAAATTAAACTACAGATGTATCTGGCTTGGGAGTTGTCTGGTCAGTGTTATTCATACCCAATGAAACTTTTGTTCTTAAGCCATAGGAAGTGATTCCGAAACTTAATTTTTGCATAATCATGTCAGTAGTCCGTGTGCATTGCTTGTATGGATGCCACATCTTGTAACTGAAAAGCTCGTCAGAGCTGGATACTGTAAGGAAGTATGAGAGCCCGTTTATCCCAAGCAACTGTGGGTACAGGGCACTGGAGAGTGGGAGAGTCAATATGTACAAGACCATGCTTATGAACCAAAGTAGCAAGTTAAATAAAAGAAAAAAAGTTCTTCTGTACTGGGTGGCCAAGGTGAGGTCAGTATCAATATTGGCCCTGCCACTGCCAAGTCCATGTTTTGCATGACGATAATTTAATCAAGATATGTTGGTGACAAAGGGCTTATCAAACAAAGAATGTTTTAGTACACAGGTAGGCTTGTTTAACAAAAGTGACACCCATCTTCTTTCACAAAGCTACTGTAAAATTCATATCCGGCCTTACAGAATTTCATGTCTCCACCCAAGACTGTGACGTGAAAATCGACTCTATACCCGACATGTTTGTCATCCATCATAAAAAATGTCTGTGCTGCTTTTCTCAGGACAGGGATGTTTATTCTTTATGCTGTAGAAGTAAAATGTACACCAAAGAGGAGAACTGAAATCCCAGAGATCAAACACAAACCGAGGAATTCTGTGATGTTTTTGCACACTGAGGACAGGACAGATATTGCCCTATTTTACTCGTGAGAAAACTAAAACATGATGAATTTGAATGTCACGGCTTTCTCTACTTTCCCCAGTAACTATAGTAAGCAAAAACTATGAAAATCATCCTACTTTAAACTTGGAACACAGACACTCAGATCAAACATCTGGGAGGCAAATTTATCATTTTACCTGTGTATTTTACTCGAGCATTCAGTTGTCAATGGGACTTTTACTATTCCAGTTTCTTCTCAGAGAAGTCAGGAGAAAGGATATCTTCTACAAAATTCCATCCATGGTCAGTTTCTTTAGGTAAGAACCATAATGGTCAGCCTTTGTGCCAGTCAAGTCCAGAAAGGGAAAAGAATTTAACCCCAATGCTGTCTGAAAACTGTTCCGGCAGATACACAGTTTTCCAAGCAGTAAAATAAATGTGACATTCACTTTATGTATACACACACATACACACACACACACACACATACACACACACACACACACACACACACACATGCACACAGAGAGAGAGAGAGAGAGAGAGAGAGAGAGAGAGAGAGAGAGAGAGAGACTCAGACTACACTAATCCAGCAAACAGAACCCTAAAGCCACCCATGATATAAATTTGTGGACTCTAAAGCTCCCTCTGAATTATTGACAGAGCATTCAAAGGTGATGACTGGTTGCAGGAAGGGGAGATGATGGGCAGCTCACTCTCAGGTCTAGCAAGAGCAAAATCTCTCAAATAGAAATTAAAATAATTCCCCATTATACTTCCTAAAGAAAATTTCCATTCTTGAAGATTTTCTTCTAAGTAGAACTTTCCAAATGTGTTTAGGTACACCTGGTAAAATGTGAAGCTGCTGTTTCTCCACACTCATCATTTGGTGTGTGTGTGTCTACAGTAGCTCAGCTTTCTGAGTTCTTAATCATATGGACTGCCTTAGCAAAACCATAGCAGTGGTTTTGTGTGTGTGTGTGTGTGTGTGTGTGTGTGTGTGTGTGTGTGTGTGTGTTTAACTTCTGCCCATTCACTGAATTTTAAAACACTAGCCTGCTTCATTTCTTCTCATGACATCTCTTTGGTTAGAGATGGCTTCTATAAGTCTTTGCTCCAGAATTTTTTGTATGTGGGCAGAAGGCACTCTGATCATTAAAGGACAACAGATTTTTTTTTTTTTAGACACCTACCCCTATACAGCCAGCACACTGTTCTGGTCTCTACTGTGCATTCACTTGCACTAACTTGGGAGAAGCGGTCTTGCCTTTAGCCACTCCCACTCCCAACCATCCCATGCAGTACTCACTGTCTTCCAAAAGGACATAGGAAGATATTGGCAGTGCCTCTGGTCTCTGAGCAAACTCATTGTGATATCTCTCCTCTCAGTCCGCAGCTCTCAGCTACCCAAGGGAAAGAGCTGGAGAGCTACACCTGTCTGAAGTCTGTAATGTAGGCACTGTCCCTGTAAACCCACGAATCCATGCTGTGTTGGGGAAGATAAATGGATTGATCCATTCGGAGGCTACAGGTTAAAAATTAACTAAAAAAAAAAAATTCTGACTAAGCATATGAGATGGACAAGCTTGTAAATAGACTTATGACTGATTCAGTGTATGTTTCAAGGACACCTTAGGTGATATGGACAAGTTCACAAAGCCTGGGTCTGATAACCCTTTTATACTGTTGCAGACAGACAAGAGGGCTAATTTTCTCCAGTGCAGCATGGATGTTTTGATGTTTTTCTGAGCCTGCTGACAATTATATGATTCAACAAATACACGGCTGCTCAATCACCATGCTAGGTGGCCTAATTCCAATTACATTTGTTTGAATTTCCAAATATCTTCTCTGACAGAACTACCCTGATCCATAATCATAATATTGACAAAAACAAAAACAATAACAATCTTTTTGTTTGTCTTGCTTGACATTTGTTCTCCTCAACATCCTTGAAAGGGTGGTGTTAAAAGCTCTGTTTCATTGCAAACAAAGCCATGGTTTCAATAAGTGACGTGATTTGCTTTTAATTATACAGTGAATTGCTATAGCTCTGGGAAAGCTGCAGCTCTCCACTCAGTGGAGTGAAGAGGGGACATTTCAGTGTTTGGGTCACCCTGTTTGAGATCAGGCCCTTTTAGGATCAAAGGAGTTCTAGCTCAAACTAGAAGCAGGTGCGTAGGCAAGAGGTGGTAGAGAGAGGTTGCTCTCTAGAAAGTGGTCCAGCCATCTGTTCATCTCATTCGTGGTTCCTGCCTTTTCTTTTTTACTGCCTGCTTCTCTCCACCTAAGTTTAACAGAATTAGAAAAGGTTAGAAGCATTTAATGACCTGTCATAAGAAACCCTTACCCAGAAGATCCACATTAATTCTGGTCTAGGCTTTGGAGAAATTTGTACAGAGCACCTTGCTTTTTCTGGGCCTGGATTTTCTCCTACATTAGAATAGTGTTGTCCAGGCATAGGGTCACAGGCCTGGCATTGCATCCTTTGGAAGGCTGAGGCCGGAAGATTGTGAGTTCAAGACTAGCTTAAGCTACATAGAAAAATCATTAAGCATATTACATTTTAGCAATCAGGAAAGTACAAATGAAAACAACATTAAGATTTCATCCAACCCCAGTCACAATGACTACCATCTAGAAAACAAATGAACAAGGAAAATAGCTAATAATAATGTAGAAGAACGAAAGAACACTTACACACTGTTGATGAGATGGAAAATCAATATGAAGGTTTCTCAAGATACTAAAACTAGATGCTATATGATGTGTCTATATCACTCCTGGGTGTACATGCAAAAGGTTCTGTGAACCAAGAATGGCCATGCTTGACCCTGTGCTATTCATAACAGCTAAGAGAACCAGTCTATAGCCCATAAGCAGATGAATGGCTAAAGAAAAAGTGGTGTGTACATAATTTGTTTTAAAAAGGAGAAATAAAAGGAAATTGTGGCATTTACAGAACAGGGGTGTGGAACTGGATAGCACTATGTTAAAGGACTCAGAAAGACCAATGTTGTGTACTTTCTCACAAAATGGTGTGGAAACAGAAGCAGAGCTATTGGCTATTTGGGGAAAGAAAATGGAAAGCAGAAGAGCAAGGAGAGGACAAAGATGTTAAGGAGATAAATGTGATCCAAGCACAGGCAGACATGTACCAAAATATTACAGAAGAGACAATGAAATTCGGGGAGTCTGGGAACCTCATAGTCAGTGATGGGCCTGTAAACACATAGCAACAATGAAAGGAAAGAAAGTCGAAAGTGGAGAGAAAGGGGAGTCTCAGTTTGTAGCATTTGTTGACCTCTATTTCTCTACCATGGCTCTACCATTTCACAATATCACGTTGGATCTCAGTGGGCCAGTAAAATGCCTTAGAACATAGCCGTTGGTTCTTGCAAGCCAATGCAACCCTTTCCAGCAAACCCGCAGCTAGTCAACTGGTCAGAGGAGGGCATGCGGCAGGCTGTGTCTTCAGCCAGGTAATAGGCATTGTCCAATCCTTCAGTCTCCCTCACCAGGGACAGTGTAGCTGTGCAGGACCAAAGCAGGTGAGTTACGGAGAACGCATAGAGGTACGGCTTTAACTTTAGTACATTTGTCTCAGGACTCACAAAGGACCGTTGAGTGACAGATCAAAATTAAAGCCTAGACTATTCTAAGGATTCTAAAATGTTCCCTCCTCTAACAACGTGGATATGTGCGTAAGCTCAGTGTATTGACAAGATGTAAAGACACTCACCTGTAAGTGTGAGCGTTGATGTTGTGTTCTAGATGACAGAAATATACTTGATTTTTCAGCTCTTTTCCCTCACCAGTTGCTTCGGCTTTTCTCTTCTCTGTAGACCCAGTAAGCTAGGCTGAAAGATGCAACTGGAAACGACGGACACCTTAACCTTTTTCACATGTGGTAAATGGAAGGTTTTGTTTTGTTTTGTTTTGTTTTTGTCCCTTACACCTGCCTGGGTAAATTCTCAAGCCCTGGCAGCCTCTGTCCTCCCTGTCCTTTGTGGACCTTTGAGGGATATTTGCAAAGGACATAGTGGCACAGTGCCATTTATTTTGGTTCCTGATTAAATCCAGTGGTGGGGCTATTGAGAAGTTGTTGCATTTTTACATTCTAAATAATTTTCCCACAAGTTCAAATACTACACTTGTCACCCTTCAGAGGCCTGGGAACCGATCTTATCTGCTTTGTCACAAAATGGTACCTGCCTGAGTAAACAGGACGGCAGGACTGCGAGGCAGCGCTTTGCTCTGCAAGTGTAACCTAAGGCAAACAGCAGCATGGCTGACAGATTTAGCAAATTTAAGCTCGAGGTATAAACCTCTCACCTTCAAGAACAAAAACAAACAAATAAACACAAACCCTATTGTGATATTGTCCCCCGGGGACTACCTTAATCCTTAACAAACAGGGAGGACTGTTGGTGAATGCCAGTATTTAGAAATGAACACTTCCCAAGAAGGAAAAGTAGATGAAGGTTCCTGCCTTAATTTCTGTACCATTTGGAGAATTGATGTGTAATTTAATGCTTATTATCTCTGGAGTTTCTAAGTCCAGTGCTATAGGAATACTCATTTCAGGTGAGCATCTACTATGGAAGGTGAGAATTCAGATCTTGTACCCTTTGCCCCACTAAATCTAGCCATACTGTTCCCCTGTTGGCATAAGATATCTGTATGTTAACTGTGGGTCACTCAGCTTTCAGTATTTGTGCTAACATGATTATGTAAGTGCTGGCCATCATTTATCGTAAGGCGTACTTCCTTTCCAGCATAGTAACTCTGATTTCCAGAGTTTGCCTTTGTGTGTTGTAGCATATATTACCAGTTTATCCTCCAATTCTTCCCCAACTCTGCAAATAATCTACTCTTTGCATATTCAAAAGAGCAAATTCTTATTGAGGAAGCACCCCAATGTCTTCTTAAAGGACCTTTGAAATGTCTTTGCAAGCATTCCATAGTGTGTGGATCCAGTGGCTTCCTGGATCCTGTTTCAGTCTTAGTTTTCTCCATGCTGTGGTGGATGATGTCAAATAGTTTCATAAATCACAGTACATGACTAGTAACTTTCTGAGACTGTTTTTGTTGCGTGTGTATGTGTGTGTCTGTGTGTGTCTGTGGGTATCTGTGTGTGTCTGTGCAACACTGGATATAGGTTTCACTCTCCAGCTTGTCTGAGCCAGAATCTCTTGTGGGTCACTGATGTACACCAAAGTAGATGGCCTAAGAATGTCAGAGGCGTCTTCTGCCTCTGTCTCCAGTCTCTAGTGAACTCATATCTAGCTTTAAATGGATTGTGCAGGTCCCAAACTCAGGTTCTTTACTCCCTGAGCTGGCTTCCCATACCAGAGAACTTTTAAGTTGGAAAAATACTTATTTTATCATCTTACTGTTTGACTGGGTCCAACATGGTTAAAAACAATGACAAATGCGTTGGTCTTGCTTGCTTTCTTCTGATTTTAAGGATGCTGCTCTGGTTTGTTTTTATTTTATTTTTACATTTTAGGGAGAGAGACAAGACAAGGATTTGGTTGCAAGGGAAGTTGCGGAGGAGTTGGGGGAGGGGAAACTGTAATTGAAATATATTCTATAAAAATTCCATTTCAATAGAAGAAAAAGAATGCCTTAAAAAGATTACTACCATTTGGCTTTTGATTGTTTATACTGAAAACATATCTTTCTGATTTTCTGAAGAATTATAGAGCTTTGCTTAGTGTTTAATGCTATAAAATTGTATGATGGTATGTTTGTGATAATGTCAGTATGAGAAAGTTATAGTGACATGTCATAGTGTAATTGTGATTGATAGTGATAGAATGTCATCATGAGAATGTTATACCAACATGTCATAGTATAATTGTAACAGTGATAATGTCAGCGTAGTTTTGTTTTGACCTAAAAGCTTTTTAAATTCTGAAATTTATTTATTGAGCTATGTCTTTGCTCACTCAGCCTTCATTTAATATTTTTCTTTCCTGAATTTATTTTTTTTCTAGATTTTATAGCTTCTGAGATGGTTCCTTTGTTTACATTTTCTATCTCTGCTAGCTTCTTATTATTTCCCTATGTTATTTCTTCAAATTTACCTTGAAAGATTTCTATTTGGTGTTTTTATTTCAAGCTTCATTGCAAACCTTTTGTGGAATACTTCCTCTGTATAAAATCCTGCTCTTTTTATGGATCCAAAGTCTTTTGGCACCTTTCAGGAAATAATAAAGTCAGTTTTTAAAATTAATATGACATCTCAACTTCTTTTCACATTCTCAACTTCTCAAGGGTTTACTGGTCTTGATATTTGTGCTCTGAATTGCTTTCCACTGATGCCTCAGATTTAAGTGTAAGGTACTAAAAAGCTTTGTACATGGTGGTGCTGCCCTTGAGAATCTAGAGTTATCTATTCTGACCATTGGATGCCTTAGCCAACTAAGACACTGTCTCTGCCCCTGCTAATAGTTTTGTTGTTGTTGTTGTTGCTGTTGTTGTTGTTGTTGTTGTTGTTGTTGTTGTTTTGATTTAGTGCAGGAGGGTGTCTTTGGTGAGCTTGTGTCTTGCATGTGCTGGGTAGCACTGTGCTCAATTCTGGGTTTGAACATCACTTTATACTGTCTAGTCTGGACACCTTAGATGACTTATCTCCTGCATTTAGTTTTCTCTCCAAACTCAGTGCTGTCTCCAAATTTTTGGAACCTGTAAATCTTGGTAGACTATGATTCCCCTTTAGTTGTAAGAAGTCAGAATGAGTTGATTCATGTGCAAGCATATGAATGGGAAATGACTGTCCCCTCTTGCCCTCTTTCAGCTGCAGTTGTCTCCATTGTTATTCTGCATTGTATTGTGGCTGTCTTATCCTGTGCCAAAAAAAAAAAAAAAAGTATGAAGGAGATGAGATGTTCGTCTGACCTTGAAAAACTCACATTTCACTGGTAAATATGTTAAAAACTGTGAGTCAGATGCAGTAAGACATGTTTCTGCAGAAAGAAAAAGCCTGACTACCTGGTCTTCCATTTTTAGTGTGGCACCTGTGGTCTACCCTGATCAATAATTCCCACATTTTCAGTCTCCTCCTCACCCTTTTACCATAGTGAAAGACAAGTGGGAACAAATGGTTCTAGAATCCAGGTCAGTGCTTCTAAACCTTCCAAATGCTGCAACCCTTTAATACAGCTCCTCATGTTGTGTGAATGCCTAACCATATAGTTATTTTGTTGCTATTTCATAATTGTAATTGTGCTACTGTGATGAATCATAACATAAATAAGTGCCATACTGGATGTCTGGTATATGAGTCCCAAAGAGGTCATGACCCACAATTTGAGAAGCACTGGTCTAAGCCAAGGGGGATTTTAACAAAGAAAAATAATACTTTTGTATTGATGCTATCAGTCCAAACATGCAGAGATACCTTTGTCCAAACAAGTAACATTGAAAAAAATGTGGTTCTACTTGGAGGACTGACAGCCCCCAAGGAGCGAAGGACAGAAGAGGGAGCTCTGTTTAGCAGACCATGCTCGTGCTGGCTCATTGACATGGCTCCTCTTGTAACCCTCATTTGGCTCCTTGAAACCTACAGAGGAGTAGACCGAGGCTCAGAGGAGAGGAGTAGACCGAGGCTCAGAGGAGAGGAGTAGACCGAGGCTCAGAGGTTCAAGGGTTTGGATCAGGTCACGTGGTTAGAGATGCATGGAACTGTGATTCAAATTCTGCTGAGAGGACTCGTTTCTTTAACAAAAACTCTTCCATTGAACATACTCTGCTACCCACATGCACATTAGTGAGCAGTGGAAAATACACTGGTGTGCAATCTTGTAGAGCTTCTTTCCCTTAGAGAAATGGACTGTGAAAGAAACTCCATTTAGTGTTCTATTTTCAATAGAATTTGCTTTGTGATACTGGTCAGAGGGATAATGCCAAGTCCCGGCCTAAATGTCCTAAGTGTTAGGAATATGATTTAGGAACATCTAGCTTTGAGGAACATGTTGCCTATGCCATGTTTAATTTTAGCTGCCCTGATATTTAATGTAGGGCTAGTGACCCTCCCATTCAGTGTGTACTTTCCAGTAGCCAGTCAGTGATGCTCTGAGTGGAAGCCAATTGCAGATGAGAAGTCAACATTTTCACACAGTGTCATCTTATGTCCCTTACTCACCCCCAAAACCAGACTGAGCAGTCTACACAGGATTCTGTATTAATCAGGTTCCTCTAAAGGAACAAAACTATAGGGATACACACACGTGGATGCACTCACATACACACTGTAGAGACAGGGAATCTGATTGTTGTTCTGTGCCTGACATTGATGTTTCAATAGGCTCAATCTGGTACTAAGGGATGCTGGTGCTGAGGTCTAGTCTATATTAGATGCCTGAAGAAGCTGGTTCTAATATCAGCAAAGGAATGCTGGACAGAGGGATGCCGGACAGTGAGAATGAGGACAAGCAGGTCAAGGATAGTTGATCCACGTCCTTTGATCTGTGGCACACTTAGGGTAGATCTCTCTGAGGAGTGCCCAGTGGGTTTCATTTTAGCTGACTGCAGATCCAGTCCAGTTGACAATCAAGATTAGCCTTTGTAGGCCCAGAAGGAGCCAGGTCCAGGCTTTTGGGGCCGGGATGTAGTAGCTCAAAATTCCTAACTCCTAAATTTTGCCTCTAAAGTTTTCTTACTCTCACACAGAAAAATGTTGCATCAAAATGTAGCAAGAGTGGGTCTGAGGCTGCAGCTCAGACATATCAATAGCTTTCCAAAGCAGTGTGGGGTGGTACATGCATATAACCCCAGCACATGGGAGTTGGGGCTTTAGAAGGTTTGGAAGTTAAAGGTTATCGACAGCTACATCGGAAGTTCAAGATCATCCTTGGATATGTGACATGCCTCCTTGTCCCTTACACACACACACACACACACACAGAGAGAGAGAGAGAGAGAGAGAGAGAGAGAGAGAGAGAGAGAGAGAACAAGAGAGAGAGAGAGACAGAGACAGAGACAGAGACAGAGACAGAGACAGAGAGAACAAGAGAGAGAGAACAAGAGAGAGAGAGAACAAGAGAGAGA
>NC_034595.1:10049914-10052390 GCF_900095145.1 Mus pahari | reverse complement strand
AAGAGAGAGAGAGAGAGAGAGAGAGAGAGAGAGAGAGAGAGAGAGAGAGAGAGATCAGCAGGGGAGGGAGAGAAAGAGGGGCACAGCAAACTCTCTTGTTCCTCTTGTCTTTGCCCTCATCTTGATGTTTGTTGATATTTCTTACTGTGAACCCTTAATTTCATCGTTACTGAACACAGGCTTTTCCCAGCCTCTGTGCTCTGTGGATCATTAGTAATCTTTATCATTTAGTTATTTAATTCTCTTTACTATTATCTCTGTTACAGAAGAGGAAGCAGATTTAGAGAGGTGACTTTACTTGTTCAAGGTAAATCATAACTGGTTATCTTTAGATAGTGGAACGTGGGCATTGCATTTCAAAGCCTGGAACTTCACTGATTCTATTTCTTTTAAGCATTTGGAATGTCCTCCTGGCTGGCCTTCACTTCTTCCCAGGCCCGAGGACTCAGCATTTCATGGCAACCTGCACAAATCTCCTCCAAGTTTGATTGACTAAGTGGGTTTGAATGCAATAGAAAAGTCGCCATCAACTTCATACCCTTGAAACTACAAACGTGACATAATTCAAGTAGACGGCATTAGGTGTAATCATGTGTGATGTCCCCCAAAATGAATCATGTGGGTTTCCAGGGATTGTGGAGACACTGTGTTTAGTGTTTAACTCCATTCTGTTGCCACCGAATTTGATGAAGTACAGTGCTTGTTTTCAACTCCAGTGTCAAGTTCTGACTCATGCCTCAGCTCTGTGTCTCAGCCCTGGTCCATGTCTGTGCCCCAGCCCAGTCCTGGATGGGTAATTGTTTACTACACCCTGGGTTCACACCGTAGTCTCAGCATCTAGGAACCATTTGTCACTGCTTCCTCTGGGAATAATCCTTGGTTCTTGACTTAGCTGTGTGTCTTACACACATATTTAGACTGCACATTGATATTTTGTTTTCTAACTAACTGTGAATGCCTCAAGGACAGAGACAGTGTGACATGCTCGATTAGTCATTTTTACCCCTGAATTGCAAATTCAGAGGGGAAAGTAACTTGTCTCCCAGGATCCAGATGCTGTATGCTTGAGGGAGGAAGGCACAAGGGCATCATTTCTACAGGGCAATGTACCTGCTTGGGGCTGTTCTACTTTGTGACACTTTGGTGGGTTTCTTTGACTGTCCATTTCTTTTGGTGACCCAGCACCTCAAGGACAAGTCTCAAACATGTCTGGCTCTCACTGTTCCCTTGGCACTGTTGAGTGGGGGACTTTAGACTTGTCATAACCTGTCCCTGAGCTTCACTTTACTCGACTGGGATGTGAGCATCTTGGGCCAGATGGCATCAAGTCTCTTCCTTTGATTTCACCCAGGGTGTGTGTCTCGAATCTCCTCAGTGACCTTGGCACATCAGCGGCCAAACCTTGCCAAATGAGCCGACTGAGCTGAGTTGTGGAAGGGGCTGAGGGAAAATGGCTCCTTCACATGGGTGTCTGTGCAGGGCAAGCACTATCACCAGAGGACAGTGACGTCAAGAGATGATAGCAATGTATCAGAGAATGCCAGGCAGGCCAGCACTTCAGCCCTCCATGCCAACAGCTCCACAGGATCAGAGGCCTTCCTGACACACGGTGACAACAGGCCAGGTCCAGGGCAGGACACTGTGCGAAGGTGAACCAGAGTGAGACCCAGGGCTTCTGAGGGTCTGGTGACCCCCAGACATGCCAAAAGCTGACATCACGCTCTGCCGCTTCTCAGCTCCTATGACACGGAGCAGCAATATTTTCCTCAAGAGAGACTATGACACTCACAAAGCTGGTGTTCTGTCCTGGGCAGGCCATCCTAGAGCTCTGTCCCTCCACCTCATGTCTTCCATAGCCATAGCTGGCAAGGGGAATCTCAACTCTAGACCATCCTTCTTACCATTCTCCAGAAACAGGGAGACACAGGCAGAAAGGCTTTGTCCTCGGTGCATCTCAGGCGCTATGACAAAGTCCCCAGCTTCTCCTGGCTCCTTTTCTAGGCCAACTTCATCTTGGGCTTCACTGCCTAGCTAGGGAGCTACCTCCTTCCGGTCACAGTCCCTGATGTCTTGTGGGCTAAGCTGAGCCAGAAGCTTCCATTTTGCCAAGTTGCCACATTTTCTCAAATCTGAGAATGCAGAAGGAAAAAGAAAACCATTTTTCCCTTTCACCCACCTGTGCACAATTAAACCAACACCTCAACACCTTATTTTCTGAGAGACAAAATATATTGGAGAATCAAAAGAAAAAAGGGTCAATCAAGTGGCTCGGTAAGAAGAGGTTCTTGTGGGCAGGACTGACAACTGGAGTTTGAACCCTGGATCCTGTATGGTACCAAGAAAGAATGGAGTCCCAAGAGCTGTCCTCTGATCTCTATGTATATGCTATGATATGATGAGTGAGCACATACATACATACATCATACATACATACATACATACATATATACATATATACATACATACATACATATAT
>NC_034595.1:10046724-10049679 GCF_900095145.1 Mus pahari | reverse complement strand
GAGAGAGAGAGAGAGAGAGTGTGTCTCTAGTGTCATGGCATACACAGTCTAGTAAGAGAGTTAGCCAAATCACCATCTAACATGTGAAAACTTAAAGCAAATACCCAGAGCAGCAGCTCGCTACACTCAATAACATGGATAACAAGCATAGAGAACTCTTTAGAGAGATGGTAATGGGGCTAGAGAGACAGGAGCAGGGGCAGACAAAGCCAGTTCAGGGAGATCAGCTGTGCCTGACTGATGCCAGCATCACTAGCTGGTTGTCGGGCCTCAGACGTTGCTGACAACGTGCCTGTGCCTGAAGCTGCATTTTCTCAAAGTTGACTCGGGCTGCTGGCTAGGTGACAGTTTAGTCAATTTCCCCTGTCCCAATGCAGGCAATATTTTATTCACTCTTATTATGAGAAGTGTCCTTGTCTTGCCTATGTGATGTCCCTACAAGCCCTGACCAGGCCATGCACTGCAGCCTTTCACACGCCTGTCAGTTAGGGTCCCCCAAACTCTGTATTTATCCACCTAGAACCCTTGTTGCTATCTCTCCTCTCTTATCCTTCATGCTCATGCCTGTAGCTTGCCTGGCCCATATAACTTCAACGACTTCTATTTCCAGCTTGCCTATGGGACTCTTCAGAGTGTGTTCCATGTTCCCCACAGAGCCTTTCCATCCTGAGGGAAAAGGCTTCGTTCTGAGATCCAGACATCCTTGTTGAATGCCACAAACCAGCCATGCCCAGTCCGGCACCCCACCCCCTCAGATGCTACCCAAGCTTTCCAAATATTGGATTTATCACAGGCGGGAACACATTTGGTTAATCAACTCTCTTTTCCCAAACTGGAGCCACTCAGATAAAGATTTAAAATGTACCCCTATTGTAAGTGGCTACTGTTTCCAATTACATATGCTTCTCCCAGCCACCATGCAATCTGTTCACTTCATGCTGGTTTGCAAGAGCTGTTCGCACCAAACCATTGACAGCCAGTATCTAAACTGAAACCATCTGCTTAGCCATTTGCCATGCACGGCTGGGTCTTCCAGGCTTACCCAGTGGAGGGCCTGCGGAGCAGTCCATAAAACAAGCATGAATGAACGCAGCCTGTTTTGATTAAATGTCTTGCAACTGATGGGAAGATGGACAAGCCTGTCTGGCCAGGATAATAGCCAATGCTCTCAGCATATGAAGTCTTGGACAAACTCCAGCAGCACCCTGCATCTCAAGCCCATCCAGTGTTTCAGGAGTGTGGTCATGTGCTTGCAATGAATTAATCCATGAAAGGCTTCTGAAAAGATTTTATGGTTTCTCCTCTTTCTTGAGAAAAGCTCAACCTTATGTTATGTTATAACTTCTACTCCTCTTTTCCTTACCTGGAAAGTCAGGGCGAGATGAGGACACGGACCCTAGGGTACCCTCCGTACCAAATTTAAATGTTTGGGTGCTTAGGCCTTTTTTACTGATACATAAGATTTCCACAAGAGTCAGGCCTGGCTCTTGCATAATCTTCTGTGCACTTTTCAAAACAAAAATATGTCCCTCAAAGTAATGAAGCCCTAAAGAAGAGGATATCTTGGCAGATTCACCTTGGATTCTGATCTTTGTGTCTAAAAACTTATTGTGGACATTAGCAAGGAAAAAAATCAGTAGTGCAGCCTGAGAGAAATTACCAATAACCTGGAATAGTCAGCTAAGTTTATTTACTCTGATTCCAGGGTAATTTGAAACTTTCTTATTCTTTGACATCCTAGATAGAATAATTATCTTTGAGAATAGGTCAGTTGAGCAAACATAGCAATCTTTCCATTTGTCAGCATGATTCATATTGCAAAGTCTTATAGGGGTACACTAGAGTGTCAGTCAAAGTGACTAGTATCATTTAATTTATAGAGATGTGTCTTATTTTATGTGGATGAGTTTTTACCTGAATGTATGGGCTCGCACCACATGTGTCTCTGGTGCCTGCAGAAGTCAGAAGAGGGCATTGGATCTCCCCGAAACTAGAGTTACTTACACATGGGTGTAAATTGTCATGCAGTTTGCTGAGACTTGAACCCAGGTCTTCTACAAGAGAAGTAAGTGCTCTTAAACGCTGAGCCACTTCTCTAACCCTATTGTTTAATTTTTAATGAAAGAAATGAATGTAGGAAAAAGTATTGATGCAAAGAATGGTACAATTCTTCCTTCCTAATTTTGGAATGTTGACCATTCATCATCTAATTACAATGGGCTCTAACTCAAACAAGTGGGGTGGCTATTGTGACCTGGCCAAGCTAAGGACTGGTGTCCCTTTGTACTGCAATCTGTTCTTTGTTCACTCAAAACAATAGAGAGGCTTGAACTTACCCTGGCCCTTCATCTATATGCTAAGTATTTTATAACTGTTGTTCCTAGCATCCATTGTTTGAAGCTTGCTTTTGCATTTCGTGTGAGACTGCAGGCAGGAAGTCTGCGATGTGCTGACTGATTCAGTCACCCAGTAATTGCTTGCTGAGCTTCTACTCAGTTACACTCTTTCTGGACTCTAGGCATCTATGAAAGATGATGGTGTGGTTCGTCTGCAACAAGATCACACTCCAAGGGAAAGCTCTGAGGCATTTTTGTTAATTAAGGGTTCCTTATGGATATTCCCAAATTAACATTTAATTCTAAAATGAAGCCACAAGGCAAAGCAAAAACGAAAAACTCTGCTAAGTAGAATGAAAATTAGTCCTTCCGAAGCAGAGGCTCTTGTATTATTCCCCCAGAGCAGGGGTTCCTGTATTCATGTAGTGAGAGCTCTAAGTTTCCACTGCTCAGATAGTAAGAACCACAGATTTTCATAACACTTCTAGAAATGCAGCCCAGTGAGTTGCTTCAACAGGACCAGGACCTATACCATCCACTGGCATTCGATTCTTTCCTTCCTTCCTTCCTTCCTTCCTTCCTTCCTTCCTTCCTTCCTTCCTTCCTTCCTTCCTTCCTT
>NC_034595.1:10045400-10046559 GCF_900095145.1 Mus pahari | reverse complement strand
TCTCTCTCTCTCTCTCTCTCTCTCTCTCTCTCTCTCTCTCTCTCTCTTTCTCCCTCTCTCTCTCATTCTTTTATTTCCACATTACTATTTCTTGGTGAATTTCCAATATGATCGGCCCTTACTATAAACTGACTCACATACTTTTTAAATATAGGCTAAAGTCTTTCTATATATTGTTTCTATTTTCAAATTGTGGAGTGGGCTGGGGGAGTGTAGGGGTATGTGAGTGCCATGACACACAAGTTGAGGATGGAGGACAACCTTGGTTGTCAGTCAGTCTTTGCCTTCCATAATATTTACAATAATCTCTAAGTAGTTTATCCACAGCATATGTCTAGCTGTCCTATGAATTTCTGGGCATTCTCCAGTCTCCACCTCCTAGCTCCTCTGAAACCCTAGAGTTACAGATGCCCATAATATACTCAGTGTTTATGTGGATCCTGGGGATTTGCTCCAGGGTTCTCACATTTGGATAGAATGTTCTTCTATCCACTGAGCTATCTGTCCAGTTTCCTTTATATGTTTTCAACAAAAAATATTTGGTGATGTTTTTAATGAAATAAGAGTAAGTTTTAGTTACTGTCCCTTTGAGAACTGGAAACGTTTGTTCATTTCTGCCTTCTTCTCTCACCACTTCCTCTTTTTTCTGTATTTTTGATGAGCTTATGAATTTATGGATGGGGGGATAGGAAGGTACTTGGGAAGCCATCCTGCCCATTTCTAGGAATAGAAATCATGGCTCATCGTTTGTTAGACTTCTCATATAAAGAAGCAAGTGATATATATTCCATTTCATAAATAAATTAGAAGTGGGAAGCCTTTAAGAATAAAGTTTTACTGACTTTTCTATGTTCTTTTCTTCAGGGCATGGCATAAGGCATTATAGAGTTCGTGCATAGAAAGTAATGTTAAAAAAAGTGGCTGCAGAAATCCCACTAAAATCTGGGACTAGGCAAGGCTGCCCACTTTCGCCCTACCTATTCAATATAGTACTTGAAGTCCTAGCCAGAGCAATCTGACAACAAAAGGAGATCAAGGGGATACAAATTGGTAAGAAAGAAGTCAAAATATCATTATTTGCAGATGATATGATGGTATACATAAATGACCCTAAAAAGTCTACCAGAGAACTCCTAAACCTGATAAACAGCTTCAGTGC
>NC_034595.1:10007073-10043699 GCF_900095145.1 Mus pahari | reverse complement strand
CACACACACACAGAGAGAGAGAGAGAGAGAGAGAGAGAGACAGAGACAGAGACAGAGACAGAGACACAGACACAGACACACACACACACACAGACATACACATAGACACACACACACACACACACACACACACACACACACAACTCAATTGCCTTATTTTCCTGAAATTAGCCAGAACACTTGCTATGTAAAAGAACGACTACCTATCATAAGCCTATGTATTTTTACTTCTAACTTTTTATCCCTGAGGGCCCTTCCTTCCAGACAGGTCTAAGACAGATGTGTCCCTTATGGAAGGAAGAACACAGACAGCATGACCTAAGGTTTGTGAGAACCCAGCTGTGATTCACACTCTCCTTGATCTCAGCAAGTTCCATGGCATCTGAACCAGTCACTTGTCACTTTGCTGTGACCAAACACTGGATGGAAGAAACTTAAGGGAGAAGGGACATGTTTTAGCTCAGAGTTCTAGAGCAGAATCCCTTCATCCATGGGTTTGTGGATCAAATGACCCTGTCATGGGGGTTGCCTAAGACCATCAGAAGACACAGATATTTACATGATTCAAAACAGTTGCAATATTACAGTTATGAAATAGCAACAAAAATAATTTTATAGCTGGAGCTCACCACAATGTGAGGAACTGTATTAAAAGGCTGCAGCATTAGGAAGGTTGAGAAACACTGTTCTAAAGAGTACAGTCAACTGTGCTAGAGAAGAGATGAAAACGTGGTAGAGGTGGGACCAAGTGGCAGTTATTACTGAGGAGACACTATAACCCTTAAGACCTGCCCATAGTGGTCCACCTTCTCCATCCATGATTCCTCTCCAGAATGTTCTATAACCTCGTGCCCCTGGCTGGATACCAAGTGTTCAAGCATGAGGCTGTAGGGGGATATGGCATATCAAAGCCAAGACAACTTTCTCAGCTTAAGACTTCTAATGTGAAAACAGGGAACCACAGAGGTTTGACTATGGAAGGCATTTTCAGTGGTTTCGAAGTCTAAAGGAAAATGGCCTGTGAGTGAGACTAGCATTAGCCAACTGGTCTAATTGGCCTCTTATTTGATAGATGCCTGGGACCCTTAGAACCTTGCTGCCAAACTACACTAGTTTCTATACATCAGCCCAACAGATCGTTATTCTTCCTTCCTTATGAATTCTATATCAAGGGAGAAGTTCTTTCTCTACTCTCCCTGTGAATACATTCACAACCAGGCTACTGGGTCCTTACAAGCCCCTATGGTGTTATCCTTACTCTGCATAGAAGAGAGGGGGTTCACTGAGCTTAAACAGAACTCTTAGTGAGGGAAGAGGAAACGGTTTTAACCTTTAAAGACATTAGCAATGTCTCCTGTGGCATTAGGTCAGGTCATAGACAGGCAGGTCTGACACTCTTGAAGACAGAAGAACAAATAAATTATAGATGAGAATGGAATGGTAGCAGGGTATTGAGAAACTGATTGTATTATAAATAGGATAGACCCTTGAGAACTTGTCCCTTCAGTGAATCAATAGTGTTCTATCCTGGGCTCTTGGGACTTGCCCCTTTCTCATTCTGCAGAGGCTTGGGACTTTGAGACCTGGCATGTATCCTGATGGAAGATCAAGAAAGGCTCCAAGCAACAGCTTTGTTAATGCTGATCATCCTTGCAGCTTAGCTCCATAATAAATGCAAGTGAAAGTCAACTTGGCCATGCGAGGAGCCTGTTTCGGCCAGTCTTCAAGCCTGTGATATATTCTAGACATGATACAGTCTAGGGGTCTTTACTGGGCTTGTTTTCTTTGCCAGTTAAAGAATTAAAACACAGGAAAAATCCAGAGCACAATGGTAGCAGCAGAGAAATATCAAGCACTGCAGAGAGAAGGTGTTTATTGGGGCATGGAGGGGTTATGCACACAGCAGAAGTACAGAGAAAAAGACCCTTTGCATTGCAAATGGGTGGCTCAGAAACTAAAATAATATGATATTTTCTAGAGAATTGAGGGGTTTAAATGCTTTTAAATAATATTCCTTCAGTTGTTTTAGGTTTGGTCAGTTTGAAGAAAGCTAGGATGGTTGATTGGTTCACAACTGCATGTGAACTATCCTGATCCAGCTGTGAACTTACCTAGCCTGTCCATCAACAGGTGACAAGATGGTGGGAGAAAAAAGCTGCCTCATATTGGGAGGTTGAGAAAGAAGCTAATCATCTTGGACATTTGTCAACTTTATTACTTAGCCATGGCCTCTCTCCATATCTGTCTGCCTACCAGGGAGTCTCTCATCTGGAATCCATCCTCTCAGCCTGCCTTGCCTCACATTCTACTTTCCTTTGGACTTGTGCATAAGACAAATGGAAAATGCCAAAGTCTGTGACAACAAGGCTTAGCTGAGCTCTAGATGTGGGTCACCTACTTGTGCCTCCAGGTCACAACAATAGAGTTATTACAACTGAGGATTCAAGTATTCTTTATTCAAGAGATGGAGGGGTTGGTAATGTTGTTATGCATTGGTGTGTGTGGATATGTGTGTGTGTGTGTGTTCAAGTACTATTTATTGAAGTGATTTCTGCACTGTTTTAATATGTACTTTCTTATTTGATCTTTCCACAACCTTTCTTCTACTGTTATCTACAGTCTGTAGATGAGCACAGAAAGGAGTAATGGCTGTACTGTTTCTCCTATAGTGTATAGTAAAGTTGGAAAAGCCTGCTTCTGAAGCATAATTCTCCATAATTCCCACATTGAAGCCATCTGATGAAAACATATATGATGTAGCATGACTGACAAGTTTCAAGGGCAAGACATGGATAGGTTTGCTTGTGTTGTGCGGAATGGATTTCAGATAGATAAAAGCAGAGACATAGAAAACAGAGGATGCTCCCACACTCTGGGCAAGAGATGATGGAGGCAGAAATTGAGGAACAGGATGACAGTGTGCAGAAGGAATTCAAGACTTTCCTGGGCTCTTAAATTATCAAGAAAGTAGAAGTTGCATTCACCAAGGCTCTGGAAGGATTTGGTAGAAGTTCATAGGGAAATCTGCATCAAGTGTTGTCATAAGCATGAAGGCTCAGAGTCTGTCTTCATGTTTCTTCACTGGCTCCAGGCATGTGGGCAAACTCCCAAGAGTTTGTGAGCTCTGTGAAGTCTCCCTGCCTCTGCTTGCCTTTGTTTTATCATGTCACTGGGTCTTAAACAAATGAATATCTTGTTTGGCCCCTTCTCTGCCCATAGCGACTGAAGTTTGGAACAGGATTTTACAGCCAACCCACAGGTCTGTTTTGCTCCAAGTGTCTGGGTCCCATGGTTATAACATAATAATGGATGCCTCTGAGAGGCAGTGGCAGATTGGATGATGAGATGTGGCTCACTGTCTCCTCCCTCTCTGATTAGGATCTCTGCTTAAGGTAAACAAATGACTTCCATGCACCATGTAACAGAGGAAGGACTGGTGTTCTCGGCAGGGCAAGTTACTGAGGACATGGTGTGACATTGTAGGTGGTTTCTCCTTGGAATGGAAGTGTAACTATGTCATCCCAGAAAAGACAGCCATGAGATAGAGTCTTGTAATCCTAGGTCAGGCTCGAAGCCTACAACATTAAAACTTCTAACTATCAGGATGTTCAGCATCTCATAGCAGAAACTCACTAGGAAAAGAGGGAAATTGCCCAGTGGGGAAACACTCATTTTCTGAAATTTCCATTCTTCTCTCAGGTGGTTCAAAGAACTGCTGAATTTCTTGATCTTACTCATGCCAATTTATTATTCAAATATGTTTTATAACACACCAAACTTATATAAAGTGAGGACATGGCTGCCTTAAGACATGGTTGAGGGAAAGGTTTCTATTGTGGATATAAAGGAGAATGCAAACACTGGCATCTGGAAGAGTCCAGGGCAGAAGGAGAAAGTAGTACATGAGAAAGTGCTAAGGGTGAACACGGTCAACAGTGTAGTCTTGGTCTGGGGAGGAGAGAGAGTGGAGGAGAGTGAGAGAGGAAGACCCAGAAAGGATGACAAAGGCAGAGACTATAGAGAGGGAGACAAATGAAGACAAAGAGAGTGCATGGTTGGAACAGTAGGGTTATGTAGAAATGGGAAGCCAGGGGAATGGGCATTCTGAGCTGGAGAAGTTTAGAGTAGAACAGAGTGAGAAGAGCCAGGATGCCAGCATGGACTCTGTAACAGATACTTGTGACACTGAGAGAGCTTGGAGACCAGCATGTTAGTATGCTCATAGGCGCTCCATTGGCCATTTGAGCCACATTTGTGACACAACTATGGCCAAGTGATGGTGCTCCTGCATGCACTGTATAGTGAGCATCTTTTGATCAGAGTTTGGCCTGCTCTAGGAGTTGAATCCAAAGGCCCATTCTTGAATTCTGTTCTGTAAAGGTTCCCCCAAGTTGTATGATTTATGACATTGCATCATATTTGAGAGAAGATAAACTAGAGGAAGGCTAGAAAAATAAACAGAAGTGACTGTTTGTTATAGATGTTTTCATTGTGTCTTTCATTTATGCATTCTTTCATCATCCACGCATTCATTCCATTAAGTAGACAAAAGTGTCTGTTGAGTCTCCCTGGATGGTCACGTAATATGCAATATATACACAGATTAGCAAAATAAGGAGTTTGGAAACGTGGGTGGGAGAGTAAGCAGTGGCAGTCCATCCTGGGAAAGGTTCATTACATTGATTCAACAAATACGAATGAAGGCATTCAGGGAGAGAAAGGAAGAAAACAGACTCCACACTTTAAATCCTCACTCTGTAAGTAGTAGGTGAATGATGCCTTAGACAGGTCACCTTTCTCAGCTTCAGTGTTCTCATCTACAAAGTGGACATAATTTGAATGGAAATGTGAAAATACAAAAGTCTACTAATGTCTAGAAGAGAGTATTTGCTCAGCCAGTGGTACTTTTTGGAGTGACTTTTCTTTGCCATTTTATTGGTGTATACTAATTGTGCAGAGGGAAGTTCCATCGTGACATTTCCGTACCTGCATCCTGAAGTCATAAGCATTCCTTTCTTGTTTTCTCCTCACTTCCCCTTTCCACATACCCCGGATAGTTTTACTTTGATGTCCTTGTGAGCTCCGTAGAAGTGAAATGTGAGAGAAACAAGAAAAGGTTCACTGTGAGACTGGCTTATTTCATCTAGCAGGAATCTCCTTCATGTCTACCCACTTTCCTGCAAATTTCAGAATTTGGTCTTATTTGTGGTTGAATAGCATTTCATTACATATGTACACTGTATTTTCTTTAATCCATCCATCTGCTGATGAGCATCCCAACTGACTCCATAATCTGGCTGTCATGAGGAGTTCAACAATAAAGGTGGATGTGTTGGTATCTCTTGAGTGAGCTGAGTTTGCTTGCTTTCCATTTTATAACCAAAGGTAGTATGACTGGTTTACATGGATGCTCTATGCCATTTTGGTTGCCATTGTATTTCTCAAGCTCATCAATCAGGGCTACTTTGCTAATTTTCTCTGCAAATAAATCAAAATTACCAATGATGTCACAACCAAAACAGGGAACTCAGAAGTTCTAGTGAATGTTTTAGAGGAGCCAGCCTTTGACCAAGTGCCTGTCTAATGTGTATTGGGTTTCTGTTTTTGGCAGATCAAATGAGTCTGGCTGCACTTTTACAGGAAATGTGAATAACCAAGTAGAAAAACTAAACTACTTGGCATAATAAGCTCTTTTCACAAGTTTGCACAGCATAGTTGTTGACACACAAAACTTAGAAACAGCCATAGAAGTCTACTAAAAACAATATGACAAGTCTTTCCATGGAACATACTTATACCTGGATCCTAATCATAATCATTATTGGTATCATTAAAGCACTAATGGCATTATACCTATTGATGGTTATTGATGCTTAGAGAGTTAGTCAAAACAGATGACTAGCCACAGCCTATGGAATCTCCCAGAGTGACAGGCAGTATAGTGCAGATACATCAATCAGAGAAGCAACACTGTAAGCTTGCCCACTCTGAACTGAGAGAATGGCTGTCTAGTGTATGTACTCACTGGGTCCTTCCTTCACTCAGACTAGAAAACAGGAAGAGGCCACCTCAACTTCTGAGGTCTCAGAAAGGAAGATCTAGGACACTGGAGGGAGGAGGAATATGAGATGTTTCTTTCTCAGAAGACCTACTCTTGTTCCATGTTGACTAAGAACAATCAACCCAGATGATTAATAACTTCCATACTTCAGAAGGAGGGCTTGATTTTTAAAGTACTGAGTAGAAAAATGCCAACTTTTCTCAGACACCCTTGGGAATTACTCGTCTTGAAAGTGCTCTTTTAAAATGAAGGGGAAATTAAATGATACTTAATGGGCCTTTCTTGCTTTAGAACCATCATTGTTTTCAATGTTTCCTTCAAGAAACCAAATCCCCATTTTAAAAATGATTCATTGAAGAAATTAATGACAGAGGCCTCCATCAGTCCAGATGCTCTTGATTTTAAGAGACGGTAAACCATGTCTACAGAGGTAAGGAATAAGTGCCCTGTGTTTCCAAGCAAGAGGAAAAGGTGGTCTTAGGAGTCATTGTAGGTCAAGGGAAATACTTTGTCTCCCACTCAGTATCCTCACCTTCTCTGGTGTGTTGATCTGGAACAGTTGTAGGAGTGGAATAATCTAGAAGTTCCATGACTTAATCATATTTATGAAAAGAAAGAAAAGGCTGCATTTTATTCCTGGGATACTTCTGTTCAGGTTCTTAGCACAACTGGCTCCATTCTTCGAGTTGATGGATCAATGCACTCTTCTGTCATAGCTTCCACTCCTGATTTCAGCACTTTTCTTAGTGAAAACTCCATTCCCTTCAAGGTAGCTCAGTTTATCTCCTGAAATATCTATTGGAGGCCTTTTACTGAATCCAAGAGTCCCTTTTCTTTTCTTTTCTTTTCTTTTCTTTTCTTTTCTTTTCTTTTCTTTTCTTTTCTTTTCTTTTCTTTTCTTTTTTTATTAGATATTTTCTTTATTTATATTTCAAATGTTATCTCCTTTCCTAGTTTCCCTTCCAAAAATCCCCTATGCCCTCCCCCCTGCCCCTGCTCCCCAACCCACCCACTCCCATTCCTGGCCCTGGCATTCTCCTATATTGGGGTGTAGAGCCTTCACAGGACCAAGCGCCTCTCCTCCCATTGATGACCGACTAGGCTATCCTCTGCTACAAATATAGCTAGAGCCACAAGTTCCACCATGTGTTTTCTTTGACTGGTGGTATAGTTCTAAGGAGCTCTGAGGGTACTTGTTAGTTCAGATTGATGTTCCTCCTATGGGGCTTCAGTCCCCTTCAGCTCCCTGGGATTTCTCTGGCTCCTTCATTAGGGACCTTGTGCTCTGTCCAATAGATGACTGTGAGCATCCACTTCTGTATTTTTCAGGCGCTGGCAAAGTCTCACAGGAGACAGCTATATCCGGCTCCTGTCAGCAGGCTCTTGTTGGCATCTGCCTAGTGTCTAGATTTGGTGGCTGTTTATGGGGTGGATCCCCAAGTGGGGCAGTCTCTGGATGGCCTAAACCCATTCTTTCAATGACAACAGAGTGTACCCAAACTTTCCCATTAGAGGTTTCAATATTCCCTTTATTCTCGCTTTCCGGCTTGATTGGCTCCAAGCAACAGTTCAGAGCACTTTCATAGTACAGGAATCCTGCTTGCTTTGGAGGACACAGATGTAAGCATAGTATTGTCTCTGCTCTCAAGACCATGGGACCACTTGTGTGAGAACACAAGATTTAAACCATATCTCCTGAGAAATAAAAGAGATAAATAAAAAGTATAAGAAAGAAAGTGGCCAGAAATTCTAGGCACTGGGAGCTTGCAAATGAATGAAATATTCTCACTGTTTTCGAGAAACTCCAGGGCCATAGAAAGTATAAATTATTATGACTAACAAATTCATATTTTGATAGTCATGGCAATAAATATTAATAGTAAATTGACTCTTTAGGTATTGTTAACATTGTGTATACAATTTAGTTTAATATTTGGGAGAAGGATAAGACAAAGTCTAAATGTATACACATGGATGGCACTGATCATGTAACACTCCTGCTTCGTCTTTCTAAGTAAGAGAGTTATAAGCCTCACCACTATGCCCATTTTGCTGTATACTATAGTTAAAACAAAACCACTTCTTGTAAAAAAATTATGGGTGACTGAGAATAGAACTACATTACATCTTATTAATATAGTTATAATTATATAGTATTCTTGATATTTATACCAAATTTTATTTGTAGAAACCAATTAATATATCAATGCAGGCAATGTTAATACCATACTGGCAAAGTGGGGATAAGGTTTCCCAGGGGCCACACTGGGCTGCCATAATAGAAGTTCCGCCAGCTTCTGCTAAGCCCCTCAGTTACCTTCCATTTTCTGTCCTCCTCCTTAGAGTGGTAGTCACACTGCTCAGTAAAGAAAAAAATATAACATGGAAAACCAACTCTGCGGGGAGCTGCTAGCACGCCCTGTTGCAACCACCCCCCCATGTGTCAGTTGTACTTCATTTATACTAGATTGGTTATTCCTCCAGAATTCAAATTCATGGGAGAACAGCCTTTCACATGGCTAGAGGGAGCCAGTTTAACCCTGAGTCTTTCCCTATGGGAGCATGAATCACAGTTGAGGCTACCCCTAGGGAAATAGTGGCTGAGTTAGCAGTCTGCAGCATCGGCCTAGATTCTATATTTCCCAGGATTTCAGTATCTCAGGATTGGGCAATGCCGTAACTGGTGAGCAGGGAAATGTTTTCCTATAGTCTTCTCATTTCCCTGGAAGAGAAGGGGTTAATAGCTTTCTTAGGTTTTTGACTTGTTTTGGTTTTGGTGTTTTGCTTTTTTTTTTTTTTTTTTTTTTTTCATGTTCCAGCCCAGGTAATTCTCTCTAAATATTGCAGTGGCATTTGGGGTGTAATAATACTTTTCCAGGTGGAGTCTCCTTTGATGTATAAGTATTTTTCATTTTTGACTGCCACCCAATGCAAGGAGAGCTCCCAGCAGTCAACGAAAGGAACAGACATGCCTTGCATGTTTATAACCACCTATCTCAAGCAGTATTATCCAATCTGCAATTGAGAGCTAGTCAATGAGCAAATCTGGTCTTGGTTGGAAATGGATTGGGAATTTAGTGTGTGTGTGTGTGTGTGTGTGTGTGTGTGTGTGTGTGTCTCGTGTTCAAAGGCTACAGAAAAAGACGTTATTGCAAGAAGGAAGAAAAGAAGGAGATAAGGCAGCTATATTTTTTATATATGAGGACTTTTCTCATATTCCTTCACTTAAGACTATGTCCTGACTCTCTGCTGACCTTGTTTGGGGTGTTGTCTGTCAGACATTGTCCTCACACCTGATGCAGAATGGACTGCAACTACTATGTTAGCTCAAAGAGAAAGGGATTCTTCCCAATAGGAAATCTGGAAGTTTCCTGGAGTGAGCATTGCTAGGATTTCAATAGCTAGCCCCATACAATTCCTGATAGATGCCCAAGCCAGATGTAGAAAGATGTGTAGGATGGCAGAAGATCTGCTGTGAGCAGAGTGACAAACGGATGCACGGCGAGGGTGGTGAAGAGTGAGGATAGAGAGGATTGTGACAGTTAGCGTTGGCTGTCAGCTTGACAGGATCTCCTATCACCTAGGAGATACCCATCCGGGAATGTCTGTGGGGAGTTGCTTGACTGGGTGAGTTGATGTGGAGTGGGTGTGGCAGTATTTCTTGGACTAGGTTCTTAAGTCAAACAGAAAGGTGAAAGCAAGCTGAGCAACAGCGTCCCTGTCCCACAGCTTCTCTGTCATGAACACAGGGTGACCATTCACCTTACTTCACTGTCACCATGCCTTCTTCCTTGAGTTGACTTGGCTCAGGGCATTGAGAAAAGTAACTAACACAGAAACAAACTTGGGCACGATTCTCTTAGCCACTGAAGGGATTTAAAAAGTTATGTTCATATTAGATCCAGAGGCTGCCATACACCTGAAGCTATTTCTTAGGCTTCCTTCCCTCTCTAGGTGCTTAGTATACACACACTCACTCATCTCCTGTCCAAGCAAAATCCTCTCCTCCATTCGTCCTCATGAGGCCCGTTCTCTAGTTTAAGGAGAGAAAAAGGTAGCTTGGGGCATGGTTTTGTGTACTAATCTCTGTGATATGCATGGACTGAATAGACTATCTGGACCAGGCAGTTCATCTCCAGCCTACCCCAGCCTCAGTACTTCCAAACTGATGCTTACCATTGTCTCTTGGCTTCCTGCAGTAGAGAGGCCACTGATCAGCCTTTAAGGCCTCTCACAGAGTAGCCATCACACACTTCCTCTGACTCATCTTCTGCAACTAAACTCATGGGACTGTTCCCAAACACTGTGGTCTGGGACATACTCTAGCACTTTGCTCTACCTGATTCTCATGGCTCTCTTTAGTACTTATCACTGACAATTCTCACATCGCTCATGGATGTTCCCTTGATACTCTAACATACAATAACTGTCACCTATCTACAACTGTCATCTATCTTATCATCCAGGTTGTATGCCTTTCTAAATGATTCTGTTTCACTGTTGACAGTGACTGTGTGTCTGTGTCATCTGCCTGCAGAGTGTACAGTCCTTTCAGCTTCTGTTTTCCATAGGAAACATGCTTCCCTTGGTTCTCCAACCCACTCCAACTCTCTTTCTCTTTATTCCAGATCTTGGGCCACTGTGCCATCTCTTCACTTGCAATACACTTCCTGACTTCATTCCCCACCACCCATCTTTTTCCTCAATTGCCTTTCACTAAAGCCCTAATTTGCATTTTGTTGCACTTGGGGAGGAATGGGTTTATTTCAGCTTACAGACTGTAGTCCTTCATCAAGGGAAGTCAGGGCAGGAACTCAAGGCAGGCACTGAAGTAGGGACCATGGAGGGATGCTGCTTAGTAGCTTAATTTTAATGGCTTGCTTAGTCCATTTTCTTATATAGCCCAGGACCACCTGCTCAGGAATGGCACCACCAAAAGTAGGCTAGACCCTCCTATATCAACTGTTAATTGAGAAAATGCTCCCACAGACATGCCAATAGGCCAATCTGATGGAGATAACTACAATTGTAGTTCCATCTTCCCGAGTGACTCTAGTGTGTCTAAGTAGCACAGCAAGCAATGCCTGAATCCTCCTCCAACCTTCAGCCTGGTGATTATTTCTCAGAAAGCTAGGTTCCCTGATCAATGCACTTGATACCACATGTAATCTGTTTCAGCTCACCAGTATCTGTCTGTTCCTTTACATTTATTTGGGTAATTTATTTGCTTTACGGTCTCTGCTGCAGTAAATTACAAGATAAAAAAGCAAAATATCATATTCATTTGTTCACCTTTGTTATTTCATTAGCATACAATGGAGTACTTATCACATAGCCATTTTCGGGGCTCAATGTCTATTTGTCACCAAATAAACACATAATGAAAAAGCTTGACTTCTTCCTCCAAATAAACACATAGTGAAAAAGCTTGACTTCTTCCTCTGTAGAATCAAGTATCTTATATCATGGGATGGATGACCTCTAACTATAATGATTCATAAATGATAAGAAAGACCAACTAGAAAATGATCTTACCTTTAACACAGTCTTAAGCTATAAAGTTCTCATGAGGAAAAACCAAAGTCACTTTTTCAGGGTAGAAATTAAAGATGGAATTTTTTAAAGCATGTTGTTTTCCTTCCACATTGAGATTTACTGCGTGCATGAGATTCTGCACACAGACTTGGCTTCCTAATGGGCTATCAGTGATTCATGGGGAGAGATTTAAAAATGTGGTTTCTAATCAAATCATCTGTAGAGCTATCAGGTGCTTCCTGTGAATTCTGTGGTAATTAAGATTCTGCCGAAGATACCAGTCATTAGGAGCTTTTCTGCTAATCCTGTCAGTTCTCTTGGAAATGCTGTCAGTTCTCTGAAGATGCTCTCCAGCCACACTGATTTATTATCCCTAATGACCTGGAGCCACAGTTATGATTCCATACCGATGGAGTGCTTTCTGGTAATTCCTTTACTCTGGAGACCTCAGAGTTAATTTACAATCCTTAAGATCAGGTCTTAGTTGTACTTAGTTTTGAAGCTGGAAACAAAACACAGTATTAACTTAAAAAACAAGCAATATTTGAACTTCATATCCAGATTTGACGCCATGCAAATTTTTTATGATCCCTAGGCCATAGGAAGAAATAAAAAAAGTAATGTGGAAAGCCTCAGTCTAGTTTTCTTTCCAGGCTTTAAACAAACACTTCCAAGCAGCTACTGCTTCTAACCAAAGAGGCTAGACTGGAGCCATGGTCTTGAACCAGGAGCCAGGTAGCAGAAGGTCCATACTTGAGTGATGGCATTTCTCTCTGTAAAGGAGCAAGAGGATCAAGAGAAGAGTCAGAAGGAAAATAAACAAGCAGAGGGGCCATGTATAGGTTTAATCTCCCCCCCCCCCGAATTCAGGACAGTATGTGGGCATCTCTCTGATTCCTTCTTCACTGTTTCTAGTCTCCTTAGGTCATTTCTTCACAGCACTAATCATGTCTTCACTCAAGCAAATCCCACAGATCTGAAAGTTTTCATTCTCCAGTAATCACTGGAGCAAATATCCTACTCAACCTTCCTGCCCTCCTTAGTACTTCCCTAGCCTCTGCATGTACTCACCTCACAAAAACTTCTTCTAACAGATCTGATTTCAAAAGATTTACTCAGCCATAGCATAGTGGACCAGATCACAGGCATGGTAGGGATTCTTTACACTATAACAGACAGAAGGGCTGACCATTACATGAAGGTACCTGACATGGTGTGCCCTCCTGATAGGGTGTCTAGCCATTGGCAAGTAGTGATGTTTCTGAACTACTCTCCCTACTATTTCACCCTCCCCTCCCTCATTTAATAAGAATGTGTGCCCAAAGTGTATTAGTGACAACACTCAGATTGCTTAAGAGGCTTCATTGACAGAGGGATGGATACAGAAAACATGGTACATTTACACAATGGAATACTACTCAGCTATTAAAAACAGTGATTTCATGAAATTTGCAGGCAAATGGATGGAACTTGAAAATATCATCCTGAGGGTGGTAACTCAGTCACAAAAGAATACACACTGTAGGTACTCACCGATAAGTGGATATTAGCCCAAAAGTTCGGAGTACCCAAGTTTCAATTCACAGACCACATGAAGCCCAAGAAGAAGGAAGTCCAAAGTGTAGATGTTTCGATGCTTCTTAGAAGTGGGAACAAAATACTCACAGGAGGAAATATGGAGACAAAGTGTGGAGTAGAGACTGAAAGAAAGACCATCCAGAGACTGCCCCAGCTGGTAATCCATCCCATATACAGCCACCAAACCCAGACACTATTGTGGGTGCTGGGAAGTGCTTGCAGTCAACCATTGGACTGAGTGAGGGGTCCAGGATAGAGGAGTTGGAGAAGGGATTGAAGGAGCAACAGTGTCAATAGGCTAGACCCTTTGGAGCTCCCAGGGACTGGACCACCAACCAAAGAATACACATGGAGGGACCCATGGAGCTGTCCATGTATGTGGCAGAGGACGGCCTTGTTGGACATCAGTGGGAGGAGAGGCCCTAGGGCCTGAGAGAATTGGATGCCCCAGTATAGGGGAATGACAGGGTAGAAAGACAGGAGTGAGTGGATGAGTGGCGAGCACCCTCATAGAGGCAGGGCGAGGGAGGATGGGATAGGGGAGACCTGGAAAGGGGAAAAGATTTGAAATTTAAATAAAGAAAATATCCAGCTTTTTTTTTTTTTAAAGAAGCTTTATTGACTCTTTCATCCTCTCAGGGTTACCTTTTACCATTTTCTCATCCTGCATTCCCACACGTGAGCTGTGTTTACAGTCCGCAACAGCATTGCACATGTCTCTGTGCTCTGCAGTGCTCTTTTGTTTCAATATACTTAAATGTCCATCTTTACCAGAAAACAGCTCCACCTTCAAGTGTTAGTTCTTGGGTTCCCTGTCTTCTGCTGTTCTCCCTTCTCTCTCCTTTGAGGGCTAAGTGCTCCTTTTCATATGTTATCTTAGTTTTCAATCCTGTCTTTATTCAGTTTCTAAACTTTCATTAGGGACAAGGATAAGACATAATGTCAGAATTATGTAGAGAGGGAAACACTGAAAGCCAAAATTAAATTATCAAGATGAAAAGATAAAACAACAATGTATGGCCTCAAGATGCCACTAGCTGTGTTTGAAATGAATGTCTGAAGAAACACCCAAAGCCAATGTCATACTTAGAACTAAGAACAAAAATTCAATCCAAGGGAGGTAGAAAACAGATACCCTGGAACATGAACAGAGGACTCCATAAAATCCTATTGGATTCTTTAGGAAGCACAAACCGAGCTCCATTCAGAGATGAGTGGCAGAGCGCTCTCCAAGGTGATACTACATGTTTTAGTTGTTAGTTTCAAAAGTACCAAGCCTCCATCATTGTGGGTCCCAGTAGCCAGGAAGAAGAGCATCAGATGAGTTGAGGATGGAACCCCTTGTTGTCTTCTCTAGACAGGTCATCCTTGCAATCTGCAACTTTGACAACCATGTGTGTTTTTTCAGCAAATTTATGTGGAGATAATGATAACATTGTCTAGATCTTTTCTTCAAACTGATCCATATTTATTCGTACTTAAGCTCATGGATTCAGGAAAATTTGTAAACTCTGATCCACTAATCATAATGTGGAACCTATGGGCCATCCTGCTTTAATGATAGCATCCCCTGTTTACATGGGGATTTTACATTATAAGAGCAACAGCTGCGACCCTCAGTGTATTTGTAAATGCTTTCCATGTGTCATCTTACTTAATCTTTTTATTAATTGTATGACTAATCCCTATTTACATTTCACAAATCATAAAACCAAGACAGAGAAGACCAAAACCATGAGGCACAAGCATTGGGAATCAGCCGTGGCAAGCACAAGCTGGAATATGTCCGTTGACTCTTTCGACCTCTCATGAATAAAGAGATGGATGATTTTGTGAAGAGGGAACTGTTCTAGGGCTAAGTTATTTTCTACCCAAGACAATGATGAGAGCATCACTGAGACTGTTTGGAAAGCTTGGAAACAAGTTCCCCAACTTCAGTTGCTGTTGGGCTTGATGTAGCCCATTCCAGGAAATCCAAAAGCTGAGACAGCAAGAGTTCTGGGCCAGAGCCAGCAGAATGTGTTTGCTTTGACATCCATCTGCTCTCCCCAGTTGCTAGAACAGCAACTTCCTATTTACTACCGTTCAGTTGTGGTTCTGTGACTGTGTGGGAGGAGACAGCCTCTGTGTGTGTATGAGGGAGGGTGTTAGATGTGGTAAGTGGAATAGGTCTATTAACCTATTTAGTGGTATCATCTTGAGGTGGCAAAGGAAAGTAGTGGTAGATGGAGAGGCAAAGGTTGTTGGACTCCTATGACTGTGGGAAGAGCTGAGAGGGACCAGCCGATATAATGCTATATTCATCCATATCCAAAGACTCCAGGTTGGAGATGTGTAGAAGCAATCTCCAAAGAACTCAAAAGGAAAAGGCTTGGCTCTAGGAATTTGCGTCATCTAGAGATCATACAGCCAACTTCTGATGTAGTCCGTTTTTGACGTGTGTCTTGTTTTCTCTCCTTCTTCTTCCTCTTCATTCAGAAACCTCAGGTGGATCCAAACCAACAGGGGACTGACAGTAAGAACTTGGATGGAAGTCAGATGGGGAAATGCAAGTCAGAGAGAAGGAAACTGAACCATGTTCTTTATTCCACAGAAGGCTGCAGAGCAAAGCCACCCAGGAGAGAGGAAGGGGGAGGCTGAACTGGAACCCAAATTCAGCATTGTAATCAATGGTGGAAGCAAACTCATTCGAATGCCAGAGTTGAGACTGATTCCAAACCCTAGGAACCAGTGTACAGTGCCCTACCAGGAAGTGAGCAGTGAGGGCCCGCTGGGGAGGAAGAAAATCCTGTCTAACTACTGTCATTCAACTTGGCCCATTCTGTTTCTCTACATCCTTATCATTTCTTTATAGTTTTCCTCCTTCCTTGATGATGGCTGTAGGAAGGAACCTGATCCTAAAGCCCTCTAAATGTTTCCCCTGCTGTTTTCAGTTCCATTTTTCTCCATCAACTTTGTCCCATATCTTGTATCCTTTAAGTATTGCATCCGTTAATATTAAAATGACTTCTTCATTGTTTTTTACATTTTACCTGCATCGCCTATTACCAATATACATTGTTTCCTGAGAATGTTGACTTACATTTTAAATTCCTGTCCCATTTATAATTCTACTTTTTATAAGTATTGTCTTTCTTTTATATTAGTTAATTCCCCACTACTTATTTGGATGTGAAAATTCTTGTTACCCAAGATAATCATGACTGAACCCATAAAACTAGTTTAAGGGAGATCTGGAGACCCAGTCCCCAGTGAGCATCTGCCTTGGTGTGACAAGGCCTGAAGTGGCTATTCTCCAGAGCAAGGTGCCCTTCCTCATTGCTTCTAGGACACAAAGCACCTCCTTCTAGCAATGAGCTCCTTTAGGTTCTTTGAGAACTGATGTAAAGGACAGGTTCAACAGAAGAGAATTGGGAAGGACAGCTGGCTGCTACAACCCAGTTTTCATTCCCCTCTTCCCTAAGTCAGTCGTTCCACACTGTCCCTTGGCTCTGACACATCACATTCTTTAAGGATTATCAGAGCTCTTTCAGTTATCATGGAAGAGTTGCAATACTGGGAAGACCTCCCCTTCACTTAAGAGAGGAATCAGACCCCTTTCAGTTACCATGGATGAGGTACAATACTGGGAAGACCTCCCCTTTGCTTAAGAGAGGAAGAAGGCAAGCTTCCCAAGAATGGTCACAGGCTCAGAAGGATGCCTGTGCAGAGCACACTTAGGTGAGTTGTGCAGAGTGAGAGAGTGGTGAGTGGTGACCAGAGACATAGGAATGGGTTCTAACCACAGAAGGCAGTTCCTTATGGGCAAACAGTTGGAAAGCTAATTAATAGCTTAAAAATCAGTACACTACAGTTACCTTTGCTGTTCCACTTTGGTCACATCGTTCACCTCCCTGAGTCACAGTGTCCTCATCCATCAGATGGGGATAAGGCTTGCCCCTCTGGTGCCACTGCAGTATGTTGCAGGTGAAAGCTATGATGACAGCGAGCCAGAATTCAGCAGAGGCCGACTATGATAGTACAGGCATTGTTACTTCCCTGGTCTAGCTAGCATTCCAGGCATTCATGGTCTTGTCCCTTTCCTCCTACAGTTAGGTGGCTCAGTGGTGGTCCCTCTTTACATGGCAACATCAAACTCTCATCATGGCTCATGAACATGGAAGGCCCAGTCCCTGGAATAAGTACCAGTTCTGTCACAGTGGATTCCTGGGGCTTAGTGTTGGTTTTGCCTGCATTCCTTGCTGGCTAGAAGCCCACAGTGCTTACTTGTACAAGTCTTACCTGCCATTGACACTCCAGACTACAAGGAATCTGTTTTCTAAGTGGTTTATCTTACCCTTTTCATAAACGGGACCAGGCAGTATGGACCAGCCATGCTTTAAAATTCAAGTAACTTACCATTGCAATTTCAGGGCCTTCTGACTCTGTAATGACTAGACATATTTTATGAGGTGGCAGACTGTTTTTGTTGACAGTTACATACAAAAGAACCATGAAGAAAAGTTAGGAGATAGCTCACTGGGTAACAAGCCTCTTCTGCAAGCTTGAGGCCTTGGAATTGAATCCCTATTACCAGTGTTGGAAAGCTGGGTATGGCAGTGAGCAATCCCCTCACTGAGACAATGCAGACAAGCACATCCCTGGACTTCTGACTAGGCGGTCTAGCCAATCAGTGAGTACTAGATTCAGTGAGATAACTTACCTTAAAAATGAGTTCTAGACCAACCTGGTCTATATATCCAGGTCCAGGATAAGGCTATGTAGTAAACCTGTCTCAAAATAACAAAGCAACAGCAACAAATGAAGCAGAGAACAACAGAGGAAGAATCCTTTGCTGCTCTCTGACCTCTATACATGTATGCTATCGCATGTGTATCCATACACGCTTGCATCCACATACATACCCCATATACATGCACAACAACTGGAGTACTCCAAGGAAACTGCTGTTCAGGAATATAGAAGTTGAAGTAAGAGACAAAAACAACAACAACAACAACAACAACAACAATAATAATAATAATTCTTATTTTAGTTAGTAACATGAGTAACTTGCCACTGTGTAGTTAAAGATAATTTTTAAAAATGGGGTTTGGAGTCTCGAGTTCCAAGTACAAATCTTGATTTTATCACAGGTAGGTTTTGTGTCCTCTGACAAATGACTCTGTAAAGTTCATTGTTCTCATGTAGAAAGTATATATGCCACGGAACTGTTGAGATTAATAAAATACACATTAAGCTATTATTCAAACCAGAAAATAAAATGAAGTGCTCTGCAGATGGCTATCCCCAGTATTGCTGGCTCAGTCTTCAGCAGGATATGAATTTCAATAGCCATATTTGTTTAGGGACAATTGTCTTGGAATGATTGTTAAACTTTGGCTGGCAAACTATGTTCTTTAGGTCCAAAACTTGATTATCCAGTCTTGAGCCCATAAAATAGATTTAATACATTTGAGGAAAAACTAAATGCTGGTCAAAAAAATCCCTCATTGTACCTTAGTATGTGAAGTATTGCACTGTCTCCAAGACCCTCTTCTGAGATCTTTCCCAGTGATATTGACAGTCTTGTTTGGTCTTTTCCTCTTGCATCAGGGTTGACAAATCAGATAGATTATCCAAAGTTTAACAACCATTCCAAAACAATTGTTTATAGACTGTTCTGACCATCATCAAACATGGTCAAAGTGATCACATGCCTCTTTAGAGACTAAGTCACAACAGATCTATGACTTTTATCTTGTGCACCTCTCTCTCTATGTTCCTATCCTTTTCCCTCAGAAAAGGTAACTACCATTTTATGGCAGATTTGCTTGAGAAGGAGCTAAGAGTCATTATCAGCAATGGTATGAATAGCTTAGAAATGAACCTGTAGCCTCTGTCAAACCTTCTGAATGCAACACAGGGAGACAACTTGACCACTGCCGGCCACCATCCCAAACTGAACAGCCAGATTCATGCAACAGCTATCTGAATTCAGATACCATATGAGTTCATAAGTGTGTGTTGTCTTTAGCTATTCAATTTCAAGGTGATTTGCTGTGTAACAGACAATAGCAATGATAGGAATGCCATCTTTGCTTCTTTTATATGTGAGAAAAATATAAAGCCAGGTACTTCTGTCTATGAAACAAGCAAGCTATCCTGAACAGGGGGAAAAAAACAACATATTGTTTTCAGATAGGAATTTTCAGTTTATTTTAATGGATCACAGAACAAATTTTTATAAGAATGAGTAATACAAACTGAATGTGTAGCAAGAGCCAAAAGATAAATGTTTTTCAATACAAGTTTCTTTTCTATCATCTGAATGTTAAATTCTGGGAATAAAGCTGGATATATTAAGTGTAGTTCTTGCTCTTAAATACTTTATAGTCTGCTGTGAAAAATAACTGAAATGCCCTTATTGAATGATGACTGAACACTCTAGAATCATCTAGAATCTACCAGAACTCTGCAAAAATCCAGTACTTAGCGTCCAAGTGATCTTGGGCAATTGATTGGTCATAGAGACCAGCACTGAGGTCTTCACTAAGCCTTTCATGCACATCTTCTCCCCCAGTCTTACCACACACTAAGCTCTTTACCCATGTTACCCCATTTAATCCTCATAACAATCCTATGACTAAGCACTATTACCTCACCTTTATGGATTAGTACCTATCTCATTGTGTTGCTAAGAGAATTAATATATTTAATCCAAACAAAAAGCTTGACCTGGCCAACAGCTTGTAGTAAATGAGTACAACTTGGGGCAGGTACCTGCTATGGAGTCAGACCCTCAGAGAAGGGACATATGTGAAAACTGTTGGAGAAGGATGTGTGAAGCTGAGAGGGGGGTTAGAAGGGAAAGTGGGAAAGATAAAAAGATAAACTAATGGTGTGTTCATGTGGAGAGAATTCCTGTGCTCACAGAAGGCTCGAATTCACTGGAGCTTTGTTTAGCATACCTCAGATATGTGGTAGGCACCAGGGTAAAGAAGGTAAACTATGTATTTACCAGTTCTTTTGCTTTGTTGATTGAGCTCAGCTTTTCAGTGTTTCCAGCCTGCCCTTAGTAAAATCAGATAAGTCTGGAGATCAAAGCCAAGGTGTAGAAATCCTAAGTACAGGAAGTGTCTTCATAGCACATTTACCAGGGGATCCAGAGAGCTTCAATTATAAGAAATTATTAATATCCCCACTGCCAATAACAAGCCAATCATATCACAGAATGTTTAGAACAGTGGTAAAGGAAACTTATGGTTTGATTTTGAAATGTCCTCCACAGGATCTTGTGTTTGAACACTGGGTCTGCTCCTAGTGACATTGTTTTAAGAAGTTGTAAGACCTTTGGGTATGAGGCTAAGCTAGTGGGGATGTTTCGCAAGGAGTCAGTCCTTGAAGGTTGTAGTTTCCCTGGTTACCAGTAGCTCTTTCCTTCCTGTCTACTGTCGTAGGAAAGTGCAGCAGCTAACACGTTCCCACCAACACACTCAAAAGCTTCTCTGCCACATTGAAACTGTGGTCAAAATAAACATCTCCTACCCTCTCCCTTGTTTATGTCAGCTGTTTCGTCACAGTGATGTCCAATCATGGGTAGGGAAGATCAGAATGGGTTCCTTACAGATGTGATGGTCAAAAAGAAGAGAATAACAGATTGAGGAGAAAAGTTCAGAGGAGCACTACATGAAGAAGGAAGCCTATATGAAAAGCCACAGCAAGAAACAGGAACAAAGGCCTGCTGTAAAATGAAAGGCATCTTGGTGGTCGGTCTGAACTTGGAGTTAAAGGAGCCATGAGAGAAATGTTTCAGAAGGACATCACAGGTCGTATTGTTCAGATCTAGTCAGACCTGGGCTTTGTCCTGAGAAGAATGAGGTCTAAGCAGGTTTATCTTCTTCCATTCACACAGGTCCCCATGAGGAAAGGGAATTAGGGGAAAGGAAGAGAGAGAAAAGTAGCTGCCATGATTCAGCCACAAGCACACATGACTTGGCCAAACTGGGGACAATGAAGCTTAATAACAAACATACATCTCTGTGTTGGGGGTTAGGAATCCAGCAAGAGCTTACATGGAGGCTGTGACTCAGGGTTTCCCAGGGAGTCCACAACAGCTGCCTCTGAAGGCTTGCCTGGGGCTGGAGGATGGATATGCATCTAGAACGACAGATTTGTCCAGCAGTTGGCTGGAGGGCTCCATTCAGTGCCATGTGGAACTCTCTCCACTGCCACCCAATGCTCATCTGACATCACATCTGGCTTCCTCCATGTGACCAACCTCACAGAGGGTCAGCAAGAAAGAAGCCACTTTGGTTTTCATGATCTAGACTCAAAGTCACACTCTGTCATTTCTGAAATAGCTGGTTTGCTCTGTCTAACATTGGGGGAGTCTGTACAAGGATGTGAATGCCACAGACTGGGATCATTCAGAGCTGCCTAGAAGTCTAGCTGAGTCTGACCCCAACCCTTGATGGTTCCCATCCCTTACACATGCTTCTCCAAGGCTCCCAAATGTCTTATTCTAGTCAAAGTGAAGTCCAGAATCTTGCCATCAATATAAGTTTAGGTTTTAGTGTTACTGAGTGGGTGTCCATTAGTGTAGTCAATTGAACACTGATTCACTCAACCTCAATCTCTGTTAATTGAGGAAAATGATTCATGGCTCTCAACTCCCCAAACACAACGATGAGACAAGCACACAGTAACTGCTCTAAATACTCTTATGCAAATAGTTGTCACCCAAACCATTCTGAAATCTGAAGGAAAAATAGTAGAATTTCTTTCATTGGTGTTCAACTTGCTCATGTCAAGGAGTGATGCCCTGTGGTTCTCCCAGGCGACCTGCTAGTCCCTTGCTCTGGACAGGAAGCAAAACAAACAAAAAGCAGATCTGTGTCAATGCAGCCTAGCATCACTCACACAGATTCATAAAGTGTACACCCAAGTGTGGAGGAAGCAGGAGGAAGGCAAGTTTGCAGTGGAGACGGCAACGTCTACAGAGGTAGGAAGAGCTGACAGACTTTCGGTCTAAGGAAGAGGAGGGACTTTGAAGGTGTGAGAGTAATTGATAGTTTCAACTACTTTTGAGAATCCAAATGAAAAATGCCTTGGGAGTGATTGGAGTTTAGAATTCCAAGAAATGGATCCACAGGAACCAAGGAGTGATGTCAGTGGAATAGAAAGATCAGATTCTGATGGCCTGGGAAATCAGCAGGAGGGAGAGAATGAGCAAGGCTGGCTGCGTGGAGTTCAAGAAAAACTCGAGGAGCACGAGACCTTTTCTGAAAACCAAGAGGTGGGTCATTTACATTTAAGAATGGAAGAAGTGAGAGTTGGGAACGTGACCTGGGAGGGGGGGTGTAAAGTCATAAAGGCTTGTGGTGAGAGAACTCATAAAACCAGAGAAGAGCACCAACTCCACAAAATTATCCTCTACACACACATTGTGGCACAGGCACGGTAGCATACATGGGATGCCACTTGCGCCCACATAGCAAATGTGCATGCACATGCATGCACACAATACACAACAATAATAATGTTTAAAAAGGGAAAAAAGAATAAACAACTTAACAATAAATGGAAAAAAAAGAGATGTGGTTCCCAAGACCAAGACAAGACAAGACCCGGAGTCAGGGCAAGGATGGCACTTGAGTTGACAGAAGAGGAGGAAGATGACATATTCCCTGAAGGACCTGATGGAGAAGAGGGCTGAGGACAGCTTGTTGTGTTTTCCACAGCTGCAGAGATTCCGGGATGCTGCAGAGTCCATAGGAGAAAAGGTTTGAGAGAAGGTTAGCATGATATCTTTATACCTTATACAGTAGAATCATGCAGAGATATCAGAGCCCATTGGAAATCTCCTTTCAGACAGGATTGCTGACTGATTACATATAAGAGGGTGATGTGCTGGCCTTGTCTAGCATATTGGAAGGCTGAATGATGCTGAAGCCACTGATCTAAATAGAGACAAATGGACCAACGGGACCTAGAATTTATTTTGTGAAGCTTGCAATGTATTTAGAATTGCTGCTATGTTGATGATATAAAGGAGACCCTGTGAGTCTGAGGTTTCAAAGATGGAGTTGATTGATCCCAGGTCATGGGTCAAACCAAGGAAAATGCGAGATTTTCGATAGCTACTCATATCAGCAAAAGATTTGGGGATCAGCTTGAAAGTATGCCTTTCCTGCATCTAGCTGCATCTAGCCAAGGGACAAACATAGGCAAAACTGTCAGTTTATTGAGAATGATCTCATCACAGATGGGGCCCTAGCAGTGAAGAAGTGGGTCAGTGGCTAGGGATAAGATCATACACACAACACTTTCTACCAAAGCATCAGATTTCTTAGGCAGAATTGCTGAGGATCTTTATAATAGTGGCTGTTGTAAGATTATTATGTGTGCATGTGTATGTGCACGTGTGTGTGTGTTGCCATATAATACTTTTAATAATATACTCATATATTTTAAAATAGGAAAACTGAGTCCCTGAGAGGAGGTGGAAATTGTCCAAATCTACTTGAGTGTTTAGAGGCAGAACCAGAGCATCCACACCTCCTGGCTTCCTGGCCTGTGTCCCTGCCTCTATGGAAATGAACAGAGGCATTCCCAGCTGGGTCTTCATGTACCTGGGTGGGATTTGTTTCCAGGATGTGGTTTCTGCCTGAGGAAATGCTGGGAACATTGTGATGCTAAAAGGTCGTGGGTACTTCTATGAGTTTCCCACAAATAGCCCATGGTGTAGCTAATGCTTTTAGCTCCATTCTGTACAGGGGAACGGAGACACCCGAGACTGGTTAGATGCTCAGCAACAAGACCAGAAGAGCTAGGTACACCTACCGGATGCTACATCCCAGGAAAATCAGCACCCAGAGTCTACCTTCTAAACAGTGTGCGTTTTGGAACAATTGTCTGTAATAAATTTCTCACTTCCTTGGTTTCTCTATTCATCCTTCCATCTATTTGAAGAGATTCGCCAACCAAGATCAGTGATTTATGACACAAATTAAAAGTAATCAATATCTTCTTGCTTACTTATTCATCTGTATTTAGTTCCTTTGGAAATATCAAAAGAAAGTTGGTGATCATAGCTTTTAGACGTGAACAGAAAAAAACTATAGACTCATTTGATTAGAAAAGAAGAAACAAACAAACAAACAAACAAAGAAACAAAAACCAGCTCTCCCAGAATCACTATAATCATCAAACACAAGGAAAAAAGACAATTTCTAAATTATCTTATGGAGTCGGTTCTAGATGTTTCTGAATTCTGGGAGTTCTTCCTTATTCTGAGTCCAAAGATTTCTTTCTGCAACTTCTACCTGCTGAGATTAATCCATTTTACTAGAATGACTTCTTAAGGTCTTCACATAATAGACAAAGGAGTCTGAGTAATGACTGTCTTACAGAAGTCTCCTCTCTCTTTGTTTAAACTGGAAATGGCTGTCTTTTCCCATCAAAGTCCTTTCTCAACTTCAAATAAAATATTTTCATGGTTTCAAAGCTTTTCATATTTTAAATGACCTAATTGCCTTACCAAAACAGAAAAGAATAGAGCAAGCAAACCCTTCCACATGCAGATATTTGGGGTAACACCTGGTACCTGGGAAGTATTAAAGCAGGTCCTGGTCACAGGAGGAAATGATTTGAGTAATCACATCTGGAGCTGGACACCATCATTCTGCTGTTTGGTGTGGACCCAGGAACCAGCCATGTCTCAGATCAAAGGAAAGGTCTGGGCCACGGGGGAGCAGGCAGTTGAGCATTGGGAGGGGAGGCAGCTGGAAAGTGACATTGAGAAGAGGAATGGCCAAAATGCCAGCTTCCTGGGACAGACTAGCTAGATATCTGTGATGCCCAAGGCAGAGCAAAACTACAGGGTTTCTTGTTAAAACTATTGAGAATTTACTACTGATAATTAGACAGCTAAGCTGAAGGTGACTCCTAGCAACTATGCAGGAATGATACCAGGGCCGTGAGTGACACTGCTGGTCATCTTGGTTGTGTTGGGGGCGGGGGGAGTTCCAGACATGCAGGACACTGGAAGCAAAGAAGAAGCACACCTTCTTCACCAGTGCTGATGGAAAGATACCAGGGAGTCTCCTGGATTCTTATTGGGTCATGTCTTAGTCCATGAACATAATTTTCTCATCTAGTCTCAAGAGACAAAGAGACATGCATGACTTCTTGTTAAGCAGGTAGTTTATACAGTAGAGGGGAACCATTTGTCATCTAATCCCATGGTCTAAGACCCACCTGCCACTGTTTGTCACCAAAATTTTTCTGAGTGGAAATAATTGCCAGGATTGGCTTTATTTCATAGCATTCTGTAAAAATAATGCAAGCAGAGTGTTGAGAGCAAACTGCGTCAACACATCTTACTAGGATCTCCTTGGTATTCATTGTAAAAGAAAGGAGGGGGAAGGAAGAGAAAGGTGGTGGAGAATCTGGTGTCCTGGTGTCCTGGAGGACCTGTGTCAACTGTCTCTCTTGCCATAACATCTGGCTCTTCTGAGAGACTGCTTCCACATCCCAGGGTTCCAGTCACTGTTTTTTTACTTCTTATGTTCATTACTCACTGAAAAAAAAGAAGGAAGAGGGAGAAGAGAATTGAAGAACTGAGTGGTTCCAGGGAGAAAAGACTTGCTGGTCTAAGGCAATTCACCATAGAGCCACCTCTCATCCTGGGGCTGGTCTTTAAAGGATCCCGAATGACTCAGACACATCAAGCATTTTCGTTCTCTTGCCACAAGCCTTAACTTGCATTTTTCTCTGACCATAAAGTCTTGTTAGCAAATATACAGATGCATAAATATAGTAAGAGGGACTACAAAGATTAGAAGACGAAAGGGGGAGGACTATGTGCTTCTCTCCAACCTTCCAGTCCATGGTTTCTCTAGCATCCATTCAACCCTAATGATGGACTCAGAAAGAGAATGATTCAGGAATCCCTGTCCCATGCAAACCCAGCAAAGCACTGGACAGGGGACGTGGGAGGCAGAGACTGCTGAGGTGGTGGTGTGCTCTGAAAAGCTTGAGGCAATGGCTGCCTATGCCTGTGGAGAGACCGGAGGCTGAGATCTGAAGTCAGGAATCTAGAGCGGGGCCGGGAGCTTCCATAATTCCTGGGCAGAAGTGGAGAGAGCCATGGCTACAGATTAGAACCCTAGAAAAGTTAGAGTTTATTGTTAACTTGACAGGATCTGAAATCACCCCAAAGGCAAGACTCCAGGCATACAGCTGAGGGAAGCTCTTAATTAGGTTAACTAAGATAGAAAGATTTCCCCCATCCCAAAAAGGTGTGGTGCCTTCACGAGGGCTCTTGGACTATATGGGAAAGAGAAATCAAACTGAGCACAGACAAGCATCCATTCCTGCTTCTGAACTGCCACCGTAAAGTGACCAGGTATCTGAAGTTCCTGTTGCCATGTCTTCTCTGCTCTGCTCCACTGAACCTTGGGACTGTGGGCCAAAACAAACCCTTTCTTCCTTATGTTGCTGGGGTGTTCTGAGTGAAATAAGTCTCATACAGGTTCAGGCATTTGAACACTTGGTTCCAAGTGATGCCCCGTGAGATTTGAGAGCTTAAAATCCTACAGCACTTTCAGTTTCTGTCTTCATCCTGTTCTGCCACTATGCCTACTTGCTGCCATGCCTGACTTCTACCTTGCTTGCCTGTTGCCATGCCTGCCTGCTGCCTCGATTGCCTGCTGGCATGTCTACCTGCTGCCTCGATTGCCTGCTGCCATGCCTGCCTGCTGCCTCGATTGCCTGCTGCCATGCTTGCCTGCTTCCTCTACTGCCTGCTGACATGTCTACCTGCTGCCTTGATTGCTTGCCGCCATGCTTGTCTGCTGCAATGCCTCCCTGACTTCATGGACTCTCATCCCTGGGAAACTGTAAGCCAAAGTAAACTTTCCTTCACATGTCACTTTGGGTCATGCTGTTTTACCCAAACAACAAGGAAGTCACTAATACAGTTGCCTTTATTGGGTATTTTATCACTGCAACAGGAAACATCACTAAGACAAATATCAGGAGTACTTTTTACGGTGACATCAGATTGGGCTTTTGATGTTCCCTTGAGCACCTAACACACCGTCCCGCCCAGCACGCAGGCAGTCTGCTAGGCACATGACTCCATGCCATCATTGTGTCTCCTTCTATCTACCCAGACTGGTACCTCCTATTGCTGTCTTCACCTCAGTGAGGATGTCCTAAATCAGCTTAAGTCAGAATGCAGAGATAATCCTCTGCTTTTCTCAGCTGTGTCCTCGCCCACAGCATGTCGGTCTTCTCGACCATTCTCCTGTTCAGCCCCAATCTGGTTGCTTTGATATTGCATTTGAAGTATTGCGATGATTCTTCCTCTTCCTCTTCCTCTTCCTCTTCCTCTTCCTCTTCCTCTTCTTCTTCCTCTTCTTCTCATTCTTTCTTCCCCTAGACTTCCTTTCATCAGGCCTTTGGAAGAAAGTAAATGGTTTTCCCCTCTGAAGTCCATGCCACAATCCACCTCTACAGAATCAGCTCCTTGGCCTGGCTTTTGTGATGCTATAGGGTCTGCCCCTGCATTTCTGATCTCATCTTTCTGAACTGTATATATAATGCTCAGCCACCAACTATATAACAAACACTTCATTGCTTTTACACCTCAGTCCCTTTGCTCGGGCACTGTCCTGCTCTGCAGGAATGTAGTTATGCTGCTCAGCAAATTTCATATTGCTGCCTGGGTATGTCCAGCGAGACATCAAGCCTCCAGTATAATTCCAATTTCCCAACCACTAGCTGTTCTATAAAATAGGCTTACCCCCTCTACCCCTCAAAAGAAGACACAACATAGGTAAGTAGGGAAGATTTGAAGTCTGAGAGCAGTTGAGAAAGGATATACAATATAATCTAAATATGTTGTACAAAACTCCCAAAAGAAACTATTTTAAAATTTTTAATGTGAAATTTTTAATCACAAAATGTAATAGTACTGAAAAAAAACAACCAGTGAAGCCAACTTTTGAAAAGTAAAAAAAAAAAAAAAAAATGCACAGATTACCTCACATGCTGATTAGCAGTTCCCTGCCTGTCACATTTCCTCCTTGATAGCTGAGGGCCCCTTGAAAGTCAAGACTCCTCATTCCTGTCAGAATAGACACCAGCGGATGATTATTGGGTCTTAATGCTTCACAATAGCTTTGGCACCTGGTACTCATCATGACGGGAATGCCACTGACTAATTAAATGCACTACAGACACTCTGTCTCTCTCTGCGTCAAAGCCACCCTGGCAGCTCCCTCTGGGAGAAGAGAAAATATTAGCATGGAATAAGTACATTACCGTAATTGGCACATCAGAAACTTATAATTAGGAGATAAACATCTGGAACACGTGCGATGTCACAGTTGCTGTACATGCAGAGAACCTGCAGACAAGTCACAGAGAATAGGTTTCAGGTCACAGTGCCTAAGTAAGGCGGCTAGTCATTCATGCAGTTATATAATCTAGGCATGTGGAGTAGGGACTACGGATAAACAGGCAGTGGGATCTCCTTACTGAAGCCTGAAACGTAAGTTCCAGACAGGTAGAGTGACCTAGTCAAGATGTAATCCAGATGCCAATTTGGCATGAGCTGTGGGATACTTGGAGCCTCGTTTACAAAGTCTAGAGAGGAGACCTGATGGCCGTTGAGTGCTCACACTTGAGTACTGAGTAACAGATGGGTCCCGCAGTCATTTCTTCTGCTTACCACATGTCCCTTTATTCTGGGAAATCTATCTGAAGTGGATTGAATAGTAGTGGCCTGTTCCCAATTCATGTTCACCAGAACCTTAGAATGTAACCTTTCAGGGCTCTCTGCAGACAGACTTAAGACAAGAGTCCAATCATGAGATCATCTTAAATGAGAGTAGACCTTAAATCCAAGAACAGTCATATCAGGTACACAATAAAAAATGATGTGTAAAGGTAGGCAAAAGTCAGAGTGATGAGAATTCTAGCTAAAGTGGGTCAGAAGGAAATGGGATTCGGAGAATGGCAGAGAATATATTTTCTTGAAGAGCCTCTAAAAAGAACCAACGGTTACCTTCACCTGGCCTTTGTAATTCTGGCCTCCAAAACTGTAACAAAACTAACTTGGGCTATTTCAAGACACCCAGCTAATGACAATAATTTTGTTCACCTGCCTTAATTAAGCACTGTGACACACTGTTTACTATCTAAGTTAGCAAATGACTATCTAACTGTTTATTTCACAAGGCAGTTGGAAACTCCTAATATAGCATGCTGCTAACAATTACTATTGAGCTACTCCTGACAAGGAAATAAATTCCCAATGATGCTTTCTTTAGATCATTACCCAGAACATATTTTAATCAGGAGGAGGTGAATAGAAAAAAGTTTGTACGGGCCATTGTGTATCACCAGTGAGAAATGCTTTATCATATTATTTAATTGCCAAATAATTTAGTATAATCAGTAGCATTTTGGACCTTACTTTATAAATGAAGCAAATGAGACTCCAGAGTGACTGACCGAGACTGAGCAGCCCATGTGCTTGGCTTCTGCAGTTTTGTGTCTTCCTCCAGGGTCCTCCAGAAAAGGGTCCACAATGATGTTCTGCTCTCAAAAGACTAAAGCCTGAATCCCCAGAGATCTCAGGGCTGCCCACCTGTGCCTTATTCTTGTCTGCCTAATTCTCCAGCGGTAACGGGTAGAATCTGGGGAAACTTCCCCTTAGTGTGAGTACAAAAGAAAATCCAGACTCTTGTAAATTTGACTGTGGATTTTGAGCCTTGAAATCAGCTTGATGATATGGTTTGACTCAGGAGGATTCATATATATATATATATATATATATATATATATATATATATATATATATATATTCAGCACCTATCCTGTACAGAGGGTTGGGCTGGATTCTCTGCAAAGAGAAGGACACATCTTCCAGGACTTCTCCCTGCCTGTGTTCACCCTTATGTAAGTGGAAAGGAAGAAATGGTACTTAATTTGGACTGGACTCAAATTCTGATCCTGCTATCTACCACTAATGACACCTTCCTTTCTGAGTCTCACACATCCTGCTTGAGATCTGAGCAGTGTGAGAGGCCAAAAGACACCGTGCAAATGCTGTCCAGAAGTCTCAAACCTAATTGTATTTGATTTGGACCGTTTCTTTGGCTGCAAAAATGTTTTTGACAGCCCAACATAGCACATAAAAGTGTGACTCCAGAGCCAGGTAGCCCGGCTTGAACCCCAGTTCTTCTATTTCCCAGCAGCGTGATCCCAGGCAACGGCTTAATCGGTATGGTTATCACTCTCCTCCTCTGCTCTAAGTACTTCATGTTCAGTACCTCACGGAGCTATTGTGAGGATTATGTAAATTAGTACACAGGAAATGCTAAAAACAGGAGATGGAACCACGAATCACTTAGTGGATCCCTGTTGTACAACACTGAATATTTTTCAAAGCTATTTTGTGTTCTAGTGACTTTTCAACCATAGAAGATGGTCTCGTCCAGGCTTGGTTGTTGAGCACATATTACCTAGCACCAAGACTGGAAGTAAGTATATGTCTGTGGAATGTGTGGGTCAGAAACCATAACCTCTTGCCTCCATTAGAACTGAAAATGGAAAGTGGTTTTGTTAGGATGCAGTGCCCACCCCAAGTTGTCCCCGTGTCACAATGGATTGTGTACTTAGAGCAAGTAAGAGAGAAGCAAGACATTAGGGAAATCTAATCTAACCTGTAAAATATGTGCAAAGGTGTGTGGTCACTGCTGCAGGGTAGGAGGGGTCGGGGGACAAAAGTTGCAGCATTTGGAGTGGTAATGGTCTAGACACTGTCTCTCAAGGTGATGTATGTCACATAGAAGAGTCTGTCTGACCCTAAACATCAACATAGCCTCTCCATTGTCCAACCTTGAACCTGTGACAACTGCTATGACATGACTGTTCGGTGTAAAAATATTCCAAGACAAGGGTCGGGCAGTGGTGTTTTTGAATTAAGCAAAGCAAGGGGAAGATAGATCTGGTAGCATCCACAGGGTCATGTGAGCTGCTGACACATAGCCTGGGCATACCAGGATAGACATGGTGGAGGTCAGTCAGCAAGGGAACTTCCAGAAAGGGGGCAATCCCAAAGTTACTCTCTGGTCAGAAACCCATCAGCATGCTGACCCAAAGCCTCAGGAAGTCCAGATCTGCTGTCTCATGCTAACACAACTGTGTCAAGGCCAAGGCACTTTTCTGGTTTATCTTCATTCAAACTTCCAAAAACTGGGTTTTCATGTCATGATCCCCAAAGAAGTACTTCTCTGTGCACACGTCTGCTCCCCAGTCCCCTGAGAATGGCATTGAGAACTGCTACAAGCATCTGATGGCCTTACAGTGTCAGCTGGAGGAAGCAGTTGCTTTGAGACCTTCTGTGGAGCGCTCCATTTCCCAACCTGTGTCATCACCTTTCACATCACAGCAATGAATCCCCTCTACTGTTCTCCCAGATCCAGAATCCTACAGTGACGTTTCATGTATAATCTTAATTCTTCACCAAGCCCCACTACACCAAACATGATTTCTTATATTCTCTTTATTGAACTGACAGGAAAATCAAATATTTGACTCACTAGCTGTCTCAAAATGCATGGCTCTTTTCTCCATAAAGACGCCTTTGGAAACACTCTCTTACGTAAAAATAAATAAATAAGTAAATAAATGAATAAATAAATAAATAGAAAATGAGTTTTTTAAGATGAGACAATCTGAGCTTGAAAAGCCTCCTGTCCTTGCTTTAGATTGTGCTTACCTTAAAAAAAAAAAAAAAGTGTTTTGATAGAAACATATTCATGAAGTATAAAGAGATATTTTGATTGAATAATGATAAAATCAAATTAATTAGCCTATCCATCACTTTATAGTACCAACCTAGCCTTCTAAGGCCCTGTGCACCTCATCTGAGAAGCAGACACGAGCCAGTTTCAATCTATCAAGTATTTCTTATGCTGCATTCCCAAAGGTCTTTTAATTTGGCTCTCTCTATGATTTTAATGTTTGTATCTGCTTTATATCCTTCTTGTTTTAGAGCCTTATCTCAAAGAGACATTCCTGAATCACAGCCTTGACTTTTGATTCTTGGATCAAAACACCAGGGGCTGCTCTGATTCCTGTAAGATCAGCCCCTCTGCATTCAAGGAGCTGACCTCAGGGGCTCCCATTGCCATTCCACCTGTCTCCTTCTTCCTTCCCTTCCTCTGTCCTTGCAACAGAGGCCTTCACCTCTGCACTGGCCATGATTTTAATACTGTTATACTCAGCAAATGTGGAGGGTAGGATGGCTCAGTAAATGAAAGCTGTCTACTGGATTTTTATTTGAACAGCGGTTCAGTCCCTTGGAGAATGGAGCTGACAGGCTGGGTACCACGGTTGACACACGTGAGCCTGAGCACGGCGGCCCTTCTTCTGCCGTGGTTTTTACTTTTCAAAAGGACAAGTTTCAGTTTGTAGTCTCTGCCTCAGTGGGGTCACAATGCAGCTCCTCTTCCTACAACGGGAATTTGAAACATACAACATAGCATGAAGAATCAGCTTGTCCAGCCCCTGCGTATTGCTGCCTGTTAGACAGGGGAGTGGTGGGAGGGGTATAATTTGTGTGGAGGAATGGCAGATGTGGCTGATCCATTTTGGATTTATCTGCCCATCTGGGTTTTCAAAAGAAAAGAAAGTGGTGTGGTAACAATTTCATAGCAAAGGCCGCAGGCTGGTTAATCTTCGGGGATTTTTTTGAGTTAACTTCTGAAAATGTCGATTTGGCCTATTGATTTCATATGAATTGCCTCTGACTGGTTGGAGCACCGCCAGAGCAATCCCAGCTAGCTGTGGGCTGCAGTTGTCAATCTGTCTCCTCTGGAGCACCCAGGGTTGCAGTGCAGCTGGGTGGCTCCTGCCAGGGCACGCCGGCCTGTTTCTAGGAAGTGTTTTTGGCGAGACTCAGGGATTCCGAGATGGAAGGCAAGTTGCTAGGGATGAGGGAAAATCAATCCTCGGTTTGCAAAATTAGCTGTCCTGCAAACTGATCATATCTCATTTGAGACCTGGGCAAAGCTGCCAGGTTAGAGAAAAAAAAAAATATCAAAACACCAGAATACAGGGGTAGGAAAGGGAAGTTGTGGGGTGGGGGTGGAGAGCAAGCAGAGAAAGAAAGAGAAATGAGAAGCCTGGAGGCGAAGAGAGACAGACTCTTTCAGGGGACTGAGCATGGTTGTTCTGCATCTGTAATCACAGTGCTGGGAAGACAAGCGGGTGGACCCCTGCAGCCTGCTGTGGTCAGCCATCTAGACGATCAGTGGGCTCCTGGTTCAGTGAGACCATGTCTCAAAATATAAGGTGGAAATTGATTTTAAAAGATGGTGAATAAATGTCCATGTATATCAGTACACATACACTATATATATATATATATATATATATATATATATATATATATATATATATATATATTTTCACACATGAGTGAATTAAGGTAAAAAGAAACTTGCAAAGACAGAATGACACATGTATCCTCAGGCATAAAGAAGAGAGAGACAGAGACAGAAAAAGAGACACAGAGATAGATTTACGGAGATTTAGATAAAGCATAGCCTAAGAAGCATGTTCAGAAGCTGACTCCATGAGAGATCCCCTGACAAGGATTCTCTTAATACAATGGAATTTCAAAACATACAGTGGGACATAGGATTTACATATTGAGGTTGGCTGGTTGGACCTCTTCTTCCTAGAGGAAAGGGCAGAAGCAAACCCTGAGAACTGGCAAGGCTGCTGACTTAAGGGTGAAGGTCAGAGGCAGGGGTATAACAAAAGGGAGACAGGAAAACAGTCACTTCCAGAGAAACCAGGGTTCCTAAGAGCTTCCACCCGGGCTCTCCAAGCGTTGTGCCTCTGTGGCTCACCCTGGCAGGCTGTGTGGGGCCTTTGAGTGTAATCCCCAGGCTCCCAGGCAGCCCCAGCCATCCCAATTGAGATCCTGGGGCTTGCAGAACCGGTTAGTGGCTGTGTGATGGAACAATCACGAAGGACTAGAAACAAAACAGGAGAACAAAAGCAGGTGGGGGGCGCCCACAGGAATAGTTTGGAATTGTAGTTTCCTACGTGCAGTTGCTAAGCAGTTTCCTGCTGCGTGTGTCCTGGTCTTGAGATGTGACATGGGCTATGAGAAAAGCAGGTGCCAGGGAGATCTGCTGTGTGGTCTTGGGTTCTCAGGTGCTGGGGGCTTTTCTTCTTGGGAGGCCAGGAGAAACGCAGCTCTCCTGAAACACAAAAGGAGCAACTCTACCTCAGTCTCACTACTGAATAGAAGAAAGTGGCTGCCTTTTAATATCTCAGGGAATCAAGCTCTCCTCAGGCAGGAAACCAGGTAGTCTGGGACTCATTTCTCACCGACGTCTCGGCCTTTTGTATCCACAGCAATATGGCTTGGTTATTCCAATCAGACAGTGCCTTAGATGGAGGCTGGAAGCACCGGGGCACAGGCTTTTGACATTTAACCGGGGATGAAGGAGCCCTGTGACAATTCCAACTCCTGTTTATGGTTCTTGTGAGAGAAACTGAGTCATATGACCAGGGTCTGGTGTCTCTCTTAATTAAACATCCCACAAAGAGTGATTCAAAGTCTTACACAGAACAGAACTTCGCTAGAAAGTAACTTTGTTGGTGTTATGCCCAGGATGTGTGTAGGGAAGGGCAACAATGGCTGATGTGTGAACTCCCGGCTTCTAGCTGTGTCCCGCACAAGAGTAATAGAAAAGTTGTCATATAGTTTGCTTGGTCATCTGTGCCTCCTTTTCCAGTTGCCTGGTGGCAAGAGTGCAAAGTGGGGATCCAGAAAACCCTCAAGGATAGAAAAGGGGACATGATCTTGGGCCTTTGTCTGTAGGAAGCCCTAACTGTGCAACAAAGCAATTTGTGTTCATAATCCACTGAGCAGAAATAGAGAAGGTGGGGATTGTGCAGTCTGTAGACAGTCCCTGAAGAACCCATGATCAATACTTGGCTCATGCAGAAGAATGAAGAAGAAGATATAACTGACACTCTGATTTGTTTTTTCTTCGCTGTTTGTAAGCTCCAGCTCCATGTAGGCCAATGTTCCTTCCTGTGTTACAAAAGAATATATAAAAAGATTTTCAAAATAGGACAGTCCCAGCTACTCAATCAAAGGAACCATATTTGTAAACTTTGCAAAGCTGAGATGGTTCATTGTGTTTTAACATCCCAGAGAACACACACTATCCACTAGGACATGTCCCCAAGTCTTTCTCATAAAGGAAACCTTCCATGAATGGCTGGTGTTTCTATTGGGATTTCCTTTTATAATATTCCAAAAGCCGAGTTTGAAAAAAAAAAATCAACAAAACATTTTGTTTTGAAACACACACTCCACTCCCATTTGCAAGCAGCAAGCTTGCAACTTGGCCGGTCTTCAGGCTGAACACCTGGGCTACTCTGGCGGCTGCCAGTGGCTCAAGGGATGTTCATCTATTTCAGTACAACCCACACAATAATTAAAAGGACAATTTGCTTCTACATAAAGAATCATAGAATCTAGCCTCAGACCACATAAAAGTCCTTTCTGCTCTCCCTGGAGTTCAGCAAGGCTGGCTACGGTCTGCTCTGGCTGTTTTGTCTGGTGGTGTTTCTATGACTTTCAGAGCAGCAGGATGGTAGGGGAGGGCCCTGGGTTCTAGTCCTTTCCTTGCTATCTTTCCCACAGAGCCACTCTGAACTGCTTCTCCAAACTGCAGAGTGGTAACTCAGCCTTTCTCAGTACCGTGGGCCAGAGCAAGAGAACACGAGGGGCCTGCGCAAAGCATAGCTTATTGGTTTGTTCTCTGTGCACACAGCAGGAGCCTCTCTCTGGAGGCTCACAGCCCACATGGGTGAATGGTAGAGGAGCAGCAGGGAAAGGCACACTGGGGGAGGAAGGGGGAAGAGTGGCTGTCTGGAAAACCAATCAAGGCTTCCACGTGGGAATGCACTGAATGCAATCTTCAGTCAGTGCAGTGCTGATAGGGAAGTAACAGCCACCTCTCAGTGGGGAAGGGAGAGGAACTGTGGTGCTTACCAGTTTGGCTGGTGGAGGAACTGCCAATGGTGGCGAATTGTGATGTAAGAACAAGATGTCAAGTGGGGAGTAAAGTCCCAGGAGACTAACCTGTGTGTGTGTGTGTGTGTGTGTGTGTGTGTGTGTGTGTGTGTATGTGTGGTGTCTGTCTGTCTCTCTCATGTATGTCTGTCTGTCTCTGTCTCTGTCTTTCTCTGCTGTGTGTGTGGTGTCTGTCTGTCTGTCTCTCATGTGTGTCTGTCTGTCTCTATCTCTCTGTCTCTCTTTTTTCTCTCTATCTCTCTGTCTCTGTCTTTCTCTGGTGTGTGTGTGTGTGTGTGTGTGTGTGTGTGTGTGAGAGAGAGAGAGAGAGAGAGAGAGAGAGAG
>NC_034595.1:10002597-10007034 GCF_900095145.1 Mus pahari | reverse complement strand
AGAGAGAGAGAGAGAGAGAGAGAGAGCTTATTCTGAACCATAATGAAAGATGCCCTCTGTTAGGTGTGAATCAAAAATGCTTCCCACTGACTCCTATGTCCCCAGTGTCCCACTGGCTCATGTACACCCCAGCTTGTCGCATTGTTGTTGGGGTCCATAGAGCCTTTAAGAGGCAAGTTCTGGCCGAAGAATGCCACTAAAGTTCGATCTTTGAAAGATATGCCCACTCTAGTTTCCCTCCTGCTCCCTCTGCCTCCATCACACACATGTTCCTGCCACCACAGATGAGCCACCCCTCCATCACATACATGTTCCTACCACCACAGATGAGCCACCCCTCCATCACACACATGTTCCTGCCACCACAGATGAGCCATCCCTCCATCACACACATGTTCCTGCCACCACAGATGAGCCACCCCTCCATACCTCCCTTGACATCATGGACAAGCAGTTTTGAAACAAGGAGCCCAGATTAAGCACTTCCAGCTACACAGTATGTTGGCCACTTTCTCCTCTTATGAATTTCAGAGTCCCAATACTGACCAAGAAAACAGAAACAGGGACTCTTCAGGGCATGTCTCCTCTAACACCTTTGCCCAGGGGAACTAAACAGGGCAGGGCCATTTATTTATCTTTTTCTCATGGAGAGGGGAGGAAGACTGACCTAGCGCCTTCTCCAGGGAAGCGCTCTTAGATCCTTGCTGGCCAGTGTTGGAAGAATGAGTCCAGCAGGCTGAGGGTCACCCTGACTCACTAGACTGCCTCATACTGGACACAGAGGGTCTATGTGTTGGTATTTCCAGTTTTCTCATTCCTCCAGTCTAGCTTTATCCTCCGCTTCTCTCCATCTTTCACCGTCTCCTGGCACTGCACTTTAGCCATCAGTACTTTTCACTGTTTCTTCTCCCCCCCCCCCCACCTCCCTCGGGGCTCCTGTGGAGAAAATCCTTAAAAGCATTCTATCATAAAATATGCTTGCCCAGGCTAGGAGCCTCAGAGAAAACACCCTAGTTTTGCAAGAAAGGAGCATTTTCTGCTAACCAGTAGCCTGTGGAGATCCTCATGGGGTTTGGTCACAGTCACACTGCCAGCTCAAGGACATACAGGGCCCATCTCAAATGACAATTCCAAAAGAATTCCTGCTCCTGGGTGCTTCCTCCTGGACACGTGGGCCTGGGAACAATCTAGAATCGGTGCAAGGTGACAGGGTAAAGGTGTACGGAAGCATGCATTACCACTGATGACGGAGATGAGTGAGCTTTAACTATCACTGCTTCCCAAAGGGGAACAGGGCTTGCTGACTGGTTTTGAACTGGTCTTGAGGAGCACAAAGGGACCTTTACCTCTGGACTCAGGAGCACAGTCCTACTAAATGAGTATTCTCTCACCATCCCTGGAAATACAAGCCTTGGAAGTTCTACTGACTCTCACTAGGAGATGAATAAGGCAGTTTAATGCTTCCAGAAACAATGACACCCTGTCTCTGTCTGTGTATGTGTATGTGTTTGTATGTGTGTGATTGTGTGTGTTTGTGTATATGTGTGTGTGTGTTTGTATGTTTGTGTGTATGTTTGTGTGATTTTGTGTGTGATTATGTATGATTGTGTGTATGTGTTTGTATGTATGCTTCTATGATTGTGTATGTGTTTGTATGTGTGTGTTTTGTGTGTAATTGTGATTATGTGTGTTTGTGTGTATTTTTTGTGTGATTGTATGTGTGTTTGTGTGTATTTCTATGAGATTATGTGTGATTGTGTGTGATTGTGTATGTGTGATTTTGTGTGTGTGTGTGTGTGTGTGTGTGATTGTGTGCATGTATGTGTGCTCCCAAAATCTAACCTAAACCCACCAGTTGTCAGAGCTAGGGAAATAGTGTGTGTTTTCCAGCACCCCAGAGATTGTTACTCATTTAAGTTAAAAAAAAAAAAAATAAAGTGTGTGGTTTCAGGCCAGGGCTGAAGCTCCAGGAAACAGTCCTGATTTAGTCCCTGCTAAATAGGGATGCATTCCAAGAAAGCCCTGGGCATCTCCAAACAGGGAGTGATTTCCATCCACAAATCCAAGCCAGAGGAGAAATAGCTGTGGAGGAGGAATTCTGTCTGTCAGCCAACAAAGAAATGGTGGCATTTATCAGTTCTTTAGATCCCATCAGCAAAGCCCACACCTAGAACGGCTGTGTTGTGGTTGTGTTAAGGCTGAGAGGGTGTGGCCAGCCTCACTTCAGTCACTGTATAGCTGCATCGGTCTAGGTTGTGGCATTGATCACTTCTCAAAAGCAATAATGACACTTGTCCCAATGGAACCATTTAGCAGTAACAGCCTGTATGTTATACGCCTACTCTGTTCCCTAACACTCGAGGTATATTCCTGTGATTGTGTGTGTTTTGCTGAGAGAAAACTTAGCAAAACACACAGAGTCTGCCTCTGAGCTTCAGGGATGTTTTCTTTGTTTGGATTTGGATTGTTCTGTATGTTTGGTTGGTTGGTTTGGTTTGGTGTGCTGGCAGAATAGAAAGGTTACAACTCTCCTTGCTCCATTCTCCCCAGTGTGTTTTGAGGTGAGAATCACAGGAAGTCAGACTGTGAAAGTCCAAACATCTCTAAACTATAACATGTGTGAACACCGCAGGCAAGCTAACTTGAGGGTGTCCCACTGTGGTGTGATGGTGTGACCGTGTCTAAGTCACAGGAGGAGCAGTACTCCTCTTTTGTCCTCTTCCAGTGGCACCAGAGCACTCGCAAACCGGTTCTCCATGCAGGGCAACTGGGAGATTATCCAGGGGTGATCTCCTGAGCGAGGTGGGGTAGTGAGAGCAGTCAAGTGGTTGTTACTTAGAACTCTTGCTTGTAGTAGAGGTAGAGGAATGACAGCTCCTGGTTAGATCTTGAGAAAATCGTGGCAGGTAAGAGGTTTGTTCAGCCACCACCTGGCATCCTTGGATGCAAGGCTGGTGCTCCTGGGCAGCAGGACAGCAGGCTCAGTGATGTAAGGTGAGCACACTGGAGCATTAACTTGCAGAAAGGAGAGCCCTGCTGTCTCCTCCCTTAGCACAGAGCAAGAGGGGAGGAGCTTGGTCCTGTGTGCTTGGAGGCAGAGAGGTTGAGTTTGGGCATCAGCTGTCCAGCACAGGTGCCAGCCAGTGCTGGGAACAGCCAGTGGAACCTGGACCAAAGCCAGGTTTATCATCCAGCCGGAAGGAGGCCTTGAGATTATGAGGGGACAACTAGGTTTTATTTTTGTTTTTGTTTTATTTTGTTTTGTTTTACAGTGCAAGCCTTCTGTGGATTTATGAAGAGGTAGGACAGAAAGATGACAGTAATTACAATTTACCAAGTCCCAAGTTGGGTCAAGCTAGGCCAACTAGCTGCTTCACATATTTAATGTAACTTAACCCTCTTGCTCCTCCCCCTCAAACAACAACAACAACAACAACAACAACAACAACAACTCTTAAAGAGGGTGTGCAGGAAATAATGGGCCATCCAGTAACCTTAGCACCTCGGAGGTAGAGGCAGGAAGAGCAGAGGCTCGGGGCTAGCGTGGGCTAGACCTGGTTTCAGACAAAAATCAAAAAAAATCAAAAGACAAACAAAACAACCTTCAAACTCTGTGAGCGAGGAACAGAAAGATGGGACAATCTCCAGAAACTAGTTAAAAAAAAAAAAAAAAAAAAAAAAAAAGATAAAATAACTGGTTTTGTATTTCTGACTCCAGAAATACAAATTCACATCGTTTCTTCTCCATGATGGTGACAGAGGATTTTCAGGTTTAGAGTGGTCACTTCCAATCGGTGAAGGGCGCTCCATTCATCTGAAGGGCAGAGCAATTTTTAAAGCCACACACGAGAAACCCCACCCCTGGTGAGCTTGTCTTAGCTGTGGGCCGAGTTCCATGCCTGGCGCAGTGTGAAACCCCCCAGATGATTCTCTAAGACGCTACCTGGTTTTCTGTGCTAAGTTTCAGGGAAGTCTGATCTGGAGCTGGCAGAAACTGCACTGTCAGCAGGTTCATTCGTCCTTCCCTGCAAACACAGGGCCAGAGAGCGGCGAGACCTTGGACTGGAGAGTAAGAGCTGGCTGTCTCCAGGAAACCACAGCAGATTTGCTTCCGGAAGCGAACCCAGTGGGCCTGCTGTGTATACCTGAACACATCGTATCCTTTATGAATGTTTACCCGTGTGTGTGTGTGTGTGTGTGTGTGTGTGTGTGTGTGCGCGCGCGCTAACTTCAGGTTCACTTGTTTTCTCCATCCTTCAAGATTTACCTCAAATATTGTTCTTTTGAATATTTCATGAATCTCTCATATTTGAAAATGCAACAGTGAAGCCTATTCCATTACTATTCCAATTTTTTTAAAAAAAATTAAAGAAATGCTCTCTTTCTCTCTCTCTCTCTCTCTCTCTCTCTCTCTCTCTCTCTCTCTCTCTCTCTCTC
>NC_034595.1:9921846-10002592 GCF_900095145.1 Mus pahari | reverse complement strand
CACACACACACACACACACACACACACACACACACACACGGACAGGTGGTGCCAGGGAATATGGATAGACTGTGGACAGGGAAGTGATTCCAGATTCCCATTCACAGGGAGGAAGAACAGCGGTGCCAGAAGCTGTGAAACAGAAGCAGCAGCAGGCTCCACTAGAAAGATCTTGACTCTATCTCTCTGACGGTCAGTTTCATTCTCCCGATACCACTGTCCCCTGTGTCCCTCCTAGTCACTCATCTGCTCACATAGCCACTTTTTCAACTTGAGGGGGTTCCTCTGCCTCCTCTGCCTCTTGGTTCTTCTCTTCACCAATGGAGGTTGTGAGAGTCCTTGCAGCATGCCCTTGTGTTGCAGTCACTGTCTGTAAAATGTTCCAGTGTATGAATGTATTCAGTGTGAGGAAATGTGGCTGCCATGGCCTTTGCTACTGTTCCTAAGGGTCTGGCTCTCTGCAGCCTTCTCTCTGTCTCTCCTCCTTCATGAATGATTTGCATTTCAGAAACATGGAGTTGCATGATATCACCAGGTGTCATCTTTCTCTCTTTTTCTCTTGCTTTCCATTCCCTGTTAAGTCTTCCTCACATTAAAAGCATGCTTTTAATACTGTGGCATATTAACACATTGACTATCCCAAAGTTCTGGAATATGGAAGTCCATTGTGGATCTCATTGGTTCAAATCTCAGTGATCAGGGCTGCCCCTTTTTCTGGTGCTCAGCTCCAGCAGGTACCCTGCATTCCTTGGCTTGTAGCTCTTCCCTCCATCTTCAGCATCAGAGACAATTGCTTGAGTCCTCACATTGTGTCATCCTTATGATCAACTCTAGTTAAAGGTACACAAGTGTTTGGGGGAGGGTCTGTTTTGTTGACTCAGTTGAGATCAGTCACCTGGTTTAGTCATAGCATTCTTTCCTCTGGAGTTCTTACTGTTTTATTTTATGTATATGATTGTTTACCTGTATGCATGAATGTATACCGTGCATGTCTCTGTTGCCCTCAGAGGTCAGAAGAGGGTGTCAGATCGACTAAAACTGGGGTGGGAAACGTTTGTGAGCCAACACTGGGACCTCTGTAGGAGCAGCAAGTGCTCCAAAATGCTGAACCACCATTCTCTCCCCCAAGGGAAGCATGGCTGGGAAGGACCAACAGTACTGATGAGTTGCAGGGAGGGAGCGGAGCACAGACATCTCTGGGGACAGTGTTATTCTGCGTCCTTCCCTTGCTTTTGCTGTCCTCTAAGGTCCATCTCAAATATTATTTTTCTTGAGCCTTTTCCGGTTCCTCAACAGAGCAAAGAGCATTGTTTTTTGTTTTGTTTTGTTTTGTTTTTCTTGTCTTGTGTTTTGAAAACACTTCACTTGTTATTGGCTTTGCCACACTGATTTGGAGTCATTGGTTTATGTCATAAATGGGCCCCAGACAGTGTAAAGAATTACATGCTGTGACGTATACAGACGAGACTCATTAAAAGGATAGTTTTTGCAAGGCACAAAGTTCATAGGCCTTGCTAAGTGAGGGTGTGGTGTGCTACAGGAAAGAAGGAAACGCTTGAATAGCCCCAGTGTTGCTCCAAGAGCTGACCACAAGATGGATTCTAAAATAAAGGGCAATGCAATGGGAAATCCTCACTGTGCCCCCTCTCCTCCCTCTCTACACAAGTGTGCTAGCTTACCTCATCCATATCCTTATAAATGAGTCGTCGTCGTTTGTTGTACACTGTTTACACGGTTCCATGTAGCCTAGGCTAATCCCCAGCTAGATCTGCAGCCTGAGATGACCTTGAACTTCTGCTCTTTCTTCCTCTCATCCTGGGTGCTGGGCTTACAGGCATGCATGGACGTGCCCAGTTTATGTCACACTAGGGATAGAACATATGGCTTCCTGTGGACTCAGCAAGCACTCTACCAACCAAACAACATCACCATCCTCCTGAAAGACTCTTCTCCAGATATCCTTCCTCTATGAAGCCATCCTGGCAGGCTCAGTGGAATGTCATTGTTATTCTTATATTCTTAGTCCTGAGATTAACTCACCACCTTAACTCTTTTGAATCTGTGTTCCTTACTAGACTGAGAGTTTGGCAAAGGCAGAAATGTCTTTTCTATCATTTTTCCCCTGGTTCCAGCAATACAGTGTGCTAAGGAACACTTAACACATACTTGCTGAATGAAAGTACATTCTAGTCTAACATCATTCTGCTCACGGTCTGCCAGGCATCCTGCTTGCTGTTAATCAGTGTCTCTGTAAATACCAGCACTCTCTCATGCAGCCCCTACTACATCAGGCGATTTCAGGAGCTAAAAGTCATAATTAATGAGGCTGACAGACACAGACAGCATTAACTATGAAGACAGGGAGATAATTCACTCCTCTCCACCCCACCGAGACAAACCTCCCCCTGTGATGCATTTAGGTCCTATCTAGTTTTTACCAGTGTGCTTTATGTTTTATGATTCAATTATCTATGCAATAAAAATGTATGCAATTACAGTGACTTCTGCATCACTAAGTCAGGATTGGGCTGGAGTCCAGGGGTTTATGGTTTATTCCTGAACACACACACACACACACACACGTGTGTGTGTGTGTATATAAATATATATATATATATATATATATATACATACATACATATATATACATATATATATATTCATATACATATATATTCATAAGCACTCTCCCAAGCAGACATTTTCTTAAATATCTACTTCTTACACTTTCCTATAAAATATGCTGAAGTCCTTTTTTTTCCACCAGTGCTTTTAGGGACTCCAATTGAGTGGCACTGAGGAGCTAATGAAATGACATCTTAAACAGAAGTAGTACTGGGCTACAAAAGGAGACAGAGGGACAACTGGCCTGGTTTGTGTCTTTTTTTTTTAAAATAAATCTTTCTCATTGGCATATATGCACTATATATGATATTGGATAATAACATTTACCTACAGGTATATACTGCAGTGATCAAGGAAGTGCTCCCACAATCTTCTGTGAGCTGATGTGATGGAGGCATTTTCTCAACTGAGGTTTCCTCTTCACAGATGATTCTAGCGTGTATCAAGTTGGCAAAACAAAAACTAAAAATCCTTAATCATTACATTTGTATCTCTGAAACCAACTTACTCCATTCAATGCGATTGTTTCCAGTTGTATCCATTTCCTGCAGTGGAGAGATTTTATGGATGGAATTTTTTGTGTACATACGTCATTATTTTTATCTACTCATCCCTCTGTTGAAGACACATAGATTAGTTCCATAACTTAGCTATTTTGAATAGTGCTGTAATAAGAATGGATGTATAGTTGTTGGTTACTATCAAGATAGGAGTGCGACTATTACATATTGGGTATAAGCTTGCCATACGGCTCCTTATTGAGTCCTTTAATTCATTGTCCAAGAAAAATGGTGAGCCCTGAAGTCATGTACAAACAAGCCATACAAACAGATTCAGTTGTGGTGTGTGTATGTGTGTGTGCGTGTGTGTGTGTGTGTGTGTGTGTGTGTGTGTGTTAGAGAGGGGGGGGATAATGGTTAAAGTAGAAAGAGGACATCTATTTGAGAGTGAAGAAGAAACATGGGAGGAGATGGAGGGAGGAAAGGGAAGAGGAAAATGATGTACTTACATTTAATTAAAAATCATTCAATCAAAAAGAGGGAGATACAAATATTTCTGATCTGTTGACTTAGAACCCTTTGGTGAATACCCAGGATTGTTCTGTCCTGGTCATATTGTAAATCTAACTTTAGAATTTTGAGGAACCTCCATATTGATTCTTGGAGTGGCTAGACTAGTTTCCCCCTCCTCTAGCAGCGTATAAGCATTCCCTCTTGTCTATATCTCACAAGTTTCTATTAGTGTTTATGTTCTTGCAGACTGCTGTTCTAGCTGGGGTGTGGGTCTGCTTCTTGACTTGGTTAGAGTATCATCTGTTCTAGAGCATTTCTCCTGCTCCCACTCTTATGATGGAGTGGAGACATTATTGCTTCCATTAGCTTCAATGATGTGATTTTTTTTTTTTTTGTCTTGACTTTGTTCATGGATTCTGGCTTTCTATGCCAAGAAAGTCAGACATATCTAAGGAAGGGAATGAATGATAAAATCCCAGGCACCACGGACACTCATCTTCCATACCAACCCCTGTTCTTTATAGAGAAGCTAACAGAACAAGCATGGCACCTCTGTTGCAATGAAATTTTTATGATGTTTTGTAACCTAGGTTTTTAACACATAGTAATCTTTATGATAATCTTTGTAGAGTTTAATTTCATCAGTTTTCAAAATTATCAAGGTTGCATTTGTATCTTGTTTTGTAAAATGTTAAGGAGAAAAGATGGAAACTCTAAATAAAAAAGAAAGACTTTGTTATCTCTCAATTTTACGTCCCTTTTCAAACTAAACTTGGATGCTCCCTCATCTAGGAAGCACTTGTATGTTCATACATCAATTGTGTATTTTTGTCTTTTCTTCAGTCTAAAATATTAATGGGACAAATTTCAGGTTAATGTTTGTATTTATGTTCCATGCCTTTTAGTGGCTGCATAAATTTATAGTACACACACCCACACATACACACGCGCACACACACCTGCACACACCCATGCACACACCTGTGCACGCACACACATCCACACTTATGTGCTACCATTTAGTAATCCTTTTGTCACAATAACCATGTGTTTAGATGGTTTTCCCTATGTGGTACATGTAGAAATATATAAGAAAAGTCCTGGCAAAGAACGGAATTTCTAGGTCAAACAATTAGCACAGTTCACATTTTAGAAAATCTCAACAAACCACTTTTGGTAGAACAGTAATCAATTGTATTAATACCCACAGTATATGAAAGTAGCCACTTTTTATGTGCAGCCATGATATGATATTATTATTCTATTTAATGTAAACTGCATAATTCAAAGTGACATATGGTATCATACTTTGCTAATTATTAATGAAGCCCACTGTCTACTTTGTAAAAAAAAACTCATGTTTGTACTTTTTAAGTTATTAAAGCTATGAGCTTCCTTACATCAATTACCCATTATGTGACTGGTCCAATTTTTTACTTATTAAATTATTGGAGATCCTAACATATTCTTCATAACAATCCTTTGAATTCTATACCACAAATATTTTTTGCTGTGTGCCTCATCTTTAAATCTTACTTTATTTGTTTTTTTCAAATAATATTCCTAAAACATTAAATCATGTGTACTTTAACTTTTAATTTTTGTGTGTGTATCATTTAAGGATTACCTATGTCAAGAATACATATTCTTATAATATTTTAATAAATCTTTTTATATTCTGGATTTTAGTATAGCTACATTTACTTTTAAATACACCAGATTTGTATGTATTTAATGGATAGACAGTTGCTTATTTTAAATTGCTCCTTTTCTTATATACTAAACTTATGCCAACTTGTATACTCATGTCCATCTGTAGAGTATGCTCTTCTCCTCAGATCGCCACCCTTTCTTGAATCAATACAAAAACTATTCTAATTCCTATAGCAATATGATATACTACAATATTCTATAATAATATTGTGTGTTGTATAATATTTTATATGAATTACTTTTCATATATTTCAAGTATAATCTGCATGGACATTCATTCACTCAAAGTTGGAGGTGCTGAGAAAAGTCTGCGAGATTTTAGCATCATAAGGTTTTCTTTGTAATTTGGGAAATCAGAGAATTCAGAGATGAGGAGATATTGTTGAGCTGTAATTTGGGGAAGGATTTAGTCATGAGTTAACAATCAAAAGGCATTCCAAGTAAACATTCCTGTTTTAGTAACAGAGATAAGACAGTGCTAGATTTGACCCTGACCAGTACCTTCGTGGGAACATAAGGAGTGTTTGGAAAGGAGCCTGTTGGATATAAAGTGGGGAGCATCGCACTGGGTGAAGATCACAGGAGGTCTGGGAATCATGAAGCATCTCCATAGAGGGGGTAGTAAGGACTTCTGGGAAGTTTATCAGCGATGTGGTTTTAGCTGTACAGTCAGCCTTCTATATCTGCATGTTTTCATAAATTCAAATAACCACTAGTTTAAAATGTTCAGAGAAAAGTTAATCTATTCTGGACTAGTACAAACATTATTTCATTATTATTTGCTAAACAATATGATATAGAAAGCATTTATAATTTACATAGTGTTTACATTGTATCTGTATCATGAGGGATCTGAAGATTAATTGAAGAATATGAGAGGGGATAGACAGATAGCTCAGTCAGTAAGTGCTTGTCAATCAAGTATGAAGAACTCAGGTTGATCTCTAGTGCCTTGGGAAAGTGTGCAGTGCGCAGCCCTGTAATCCCAGCACTGGAGGATCCTTGGGACACAGTCGCCAGCCAGCCTAGCTAAATCAGTGAACTTTGAGTCAGTGAGAGACCTTGTCTCAAAATATAAAGTGAAAAGCAATTCAGAAAGACATGGGATATCAAGTCCTGTGCTGCACGCACGCACACACAGTATGAAGTTCATGTACAACACATGCTAATACTACGGTATTGTGTACAGGAACTCGGGCTTCTGCAGACCTTGTATATCAGTGGTTCCCTGGAGCCAGTCCTCTTAGGTTTCTGATGAATACTCCTAAGTATTGGAAAAGTGGGAGGGACAGTGAACTTAAAGCAAAAACAGGAAAATATAGAGCAAGAGGACAATTCAGCCACCATGCCAGGGTTTTAGTTAGGAAATGAACATGACTAAAAATGACAGAAAAGAACAAAACAAACAAATAAAAAACAAACAAAATCATGACCAGCCTTTTCTATTTCTTCCCAATTTACCATATTAAAAGGAACTGACAGGAATTTACAAAGCTTAAAGTCTGCATTTAGACAACAAATAGCACAGAAAAGCTCCCTCCCTTCCTTCTCCCAGGAGACCTCTATGTACCCAACATATTAAAATGTGTGTCACCAGGCTAGGGTGAGTGTCCTTGCAATAATCAGTCAGAATAGGTCTTCCATTACATGCAGGATTTCCTAACATGATTAAACTTCTAGGCCAGAAAGTGCCTTATTAGGAGGGTTATCTTGTGCCTGGATATTTCAAAGGTTCCCTGGTATCTATCAGCGTGGTACCAGTAGCATCCCTCAGCCGACTGTGACAACCAAGACTATCTCTAGGCATTACTAACATCATGAGAGTGTCCCATCAAGTTTGGTAGGCATTTTTGCCAAGTTCTCTGCCTTGACTAGCTAGTAACAAGCAGCTAGAAGGCCAACCATGATGGAAAATCCTGAGAGCTGCCCACTGAGTAAACACTATCTCTAGTAGGTAAAGGTCCCAGAATAAATGACATAGAAAACCAAACTCCAGTCCCCTTGGTAAGAAATGTCAAAAGTAACAACACCTCTCAGGATTGTTTTGAAGAGCAGGTGAGACAAAGAGAGATAAGAATGGTGGTAGGTAGTTGCTCAATAAATATTTGTTGCCCCTAAGGCACTTTTTTAAGGATAAGACTTGGAGACATACGTCTTTGCTCTAAACAGCCTTTGAACGCCCAGGGTTTTGCTCCTTTTTCAGACAAAGCACATACAAGGTTCTGACCTAAAACCCAGTGATTCTGAATGCATGTCCACCACCTATCAACAGCTGGCCCTTGCTTTGTAAAACCCTTGGAATGATGTTGTCCCTGGGAATGCTATGTCCATGCAAAATAAGCCCTTCCCTGGGGAACTGGCGGTAGCCGTCCTACTAACATCAGAGTCTCTGAAACATGAAGTCTGAGTGGGAAGATTGGGAAACAAGGAGACCACAAGGATTTGGGGAGTACGTTTTTTCAGATGTTTCCCTTCTAATATTTCTCCTTTCTTATTCTTCCTTTCTTCAGAGAGTTGATTCATTCTTCTCTGTCTCCCCCACCCCTACCCACACCACTGCTGTCTATGTTTCCAGTCATTTCTCTTTCATCTCTTCTCCAAATCATGGTAACCTCCAAGTCTCGGCATCTTTCTCTTAACTTCCTGTTACACGCCCAGTTTTATATACTTTAAAAATCCCTGAGCTCCCTCATCTTCAAGCCTAAAACACAGCATCAAATCTCTTTTCTTATTTTAAACATACACAAAATTGTAAATTCTCTCAGCCCCTAAGTGAGGAGTGTACGCACACTCCTGCACCCTCCCCCCACTTCTTATCTCTCCTTTCTCCCTGCTCTAAACGAGAATCTAATCACAACTGCTCTCAGTGTTTCTTCTGTTTTAAAGCTTTATTTGTGTTTGTTTTATGTATATGTGTTGTCCTGCATGTGTGTAGTACACCATGTTTATGCCTAGTGCTGGCTGAGTCCAGAAGACTCGTCCGATTCCCTGGAACTGGACTTATAGGCTATTGGGTTCTGGGAACCGAACCTGCAAGGTCAATAAGCCCTGTAGCTTGTGAGCCATCTCTCCAGTCCCTCTCTGTGTGATTCTTAACAAATGATTTAGGAAGAGCTTGAGGGGAAACATACAGATGTATGGATTATACTATGGGCTTTGATAGCATAGTTGTTTGAGTAGTTGTTGGAGAGCCTCCACACTCTTAACAAGAATGGAATAAGAATCATCATTGTACAGGCTAGCTGGATGCCTGCTAAAAGACAAAGCTCATCACCACCAAATAATCCTTCTTTCCTCCATCTGCGCCTAAACATCCTAAGAATAATCTTCCTCTCCTTGACAATAATCCTGCATCTCCTGTGGGGGTGGTGTTTGCAAAGGAGGGCTGATAATTATTTTGGACTGCAGCCAAGGAAAACTGCCTTTTGCACACAGTAGGCATTCCTTATGGGATTTAATGGAGGCATCGGTTGCCCCACATCCCAGAGCTGTGGGTGGAATTTGTATCTTGAAACAACTCCCTGAGATTTCATCTTTAGTGCCTTGTATGACATGCATGCACACACCAAATAAACTCAACACAGAGAGACTTCAAAGAAGAACCGTGTTTGCTGCTTTAGCACAGCGATCAAACAAGGCTACTAAATAAGCCACAGCAATGATTTGGTAATGTCTGCCCTGGAAAGTGCCCACAAGTTTCTTGGGAAATTTTACTGCTCTGTGTAAAGCCAAGATTTGGGAGTTTCCATGGAGACATGCCTAAGTCATGTGGGAGAAGAAACACTACGGACCATAGACACATATAGGTGAAGTTCTGCTTAATTATGGGAACTCAGGCTAGATACCTTTCTACTGACAAGGCTGTCCCATTGACTGATGCACATCATCTGACTTTGTTCTCTCTGATGCCCCAGACATTGTATGCTTCTTGTTGACTTCTCTGTAACAATTTTCAAATCTCTCTCAGGTGATTGAGGACAAAGACAAAAACTCCACCAACAGACATTTGGAGACTATGATAGAGTCCAGATGGGAACTGATAGAAGAACCCACCCTGGGGTGGGGGAAATGCCATCCTTGCTGTGTTTGTACCAAATGAACGGTATTGGAATGGGGAGGCATGTTGGTTTTCGTCTTGTCTCCGTCTGATTTGGTTCTCCAAGGACAGAGCTGAATAGTTGCTACAGACATCATAATTCTGGCAAGGCCTGAACAACATACTGACTGACCCTTTCCAGACTAGGCTTGCCAGTGCTGCAGAAGGACTCATGGTGGGTTTAAAAGCCAACTAAATGATGCCATGAAAAAGCTAATTGGTTCTGTAGAGGCCAGGGTATCATTGGCATGAATGGTCAGTGTCGTCTTCTCTCATGGGACCACCCCCATCTCCATTCCTTTCTTTTGCATTTTAATTTCACCTCATGCACGCTTCCTCCCTATTTTTCTTTTATTCCCATACTAGGACTACTTCTATCCACCAAATATTATTTTAAAAGAATAATTTATATCACAGTATATAATATCATTGCAATATAGTATCTTAAGTAATTCCTTGAGACTACCACACATGCATATAATGGATTCTGATCCCAGTCACCTGTAAATAACACCATGATGACCAAGTGTGAAGGCAGAATAGACATATTTGCATGGTCTAGTTCTGGAAGAATATTTTTAAGTCGTGTCCAAGGACACGAAGGAAGAGAAAGACTGCATCATTATGAATAGCCGCTTCTAGAGTAAGTCTTACGACTGACTCTTCTTTTTCTGCCCTCTTACACAATCATAATGAATCCATCCTATCTGCCAAGCGTCTGTGATTTAAGCAGCCTGGTTTCAGCGCTCCTGTCATTACATAGACATTGTCTGTAATAGGGCCTCCCACACTGCTACATGTTGGACATACTCGTAAATCCTACCTGTGATTCATCTCCGTTGAATTTGTGAAACTGCTCCGGAGGAGAGTCACTGAGTATGTGGAAAATATTACTGTCATTTTTATTTTTATTTTTTGCAATCTTGTTTAAAAAAAAAAAAAAAGTCCTACCACCCCAGAAGTCTAACTTGTGGTCTTAATTCTGCCCACCAGGGTTTATTTGTGAACACTGATTCTACTTTTTGAGCTGCCATTGGGAAAGATTATTTCTGATGGAGCCCGACCTTCTGAAGCTGGCACACACCGTGTGAGGGACGGAAACAAAAGCATTATGCCTTTTAAAATGATCTCTCCAGCTTTGCAGTTTCCCAGCCATTTTATGTCAGCCTCCAGTGCCTCGGTTTCCCCATCCGCAGCACAGGCTTACCCATAATGCACCAGGTTAAGACTGAGGAGGGTGATTCAAGTGCAAGCAGCCTTATCGGCCTGACAGCGAACAGGTGCTTGCAAACGACCTTCCATGAAGGAGGTGAACTGAGTGAGAGTCCTTATTAAGGGAGGATGCAGTGGTGTCGTGGAAGAATCCAGAAGGAAGCCGTACTTCCTGTCTCTGACTCAGCCAGAAGCAGGAAGAATCTGCCGCACGCACATGCTCTGTGAGTTGCACACTGTCAACTTGTTGAAGGCACGGAAGGATGAGTCAGGGGACCTGGGATCTGCTGTGCTGTGAATTTTATGTGCTTCTTACGTAAGCCATGGTAAAATTCGTGCCTTATATCTATATGTCTTAATATCTGGTCATATATCTACCTGTCTATACATCTATAACATGATAAGAATTTCTCTGAGTTTTTACAGTATTTGATACAAAGATGGTGTGGACTTGAAACAGTAGGAAAATATGTCTATTGACCAAAGAAACCAGTGATATTTATTTTTATTTTATTAAAGATTAATACATAGAGTTCTCCGCTACGGATGAGGAAAAATGGATCCTGTATATGCACTGTAGTTCCTTTACTCTCCCCTCGGTTAGCAGACACCTAGGTGGGCTCTGCTAACTTAAGTGTGGTGAATCATCGGCCAATAACCACTGATGGTGCAACCAATGATTTTGTTTTAAATATCACCTTGAAAAATGAAAGCGTATAGTGTAATTGTAGTATTTTCTAAGCCACCACACACCTCCTCCTACTCCATTTTCAAACAATCCCAGGATTCGGAAAGACAAGTGCCCCATCCTATGATCAGGAGGAAAGCAGACTTGTGATCACACAGCTTGTAAATGAATGTACCCAGATTTCAAACCAAACCGGGCGGAAACGAATTTTGCAAACTCTCTTCTTTCAGGGAGAATCCATGTCAGTACTTCAGGTAGTTACTGTGTCAGCTTCAGGTGCCAGCGGTTTACATTCATTGCCCACGTGCTTTCTATCTGAGAGGAGGTCTTCTCGCTCTGCTCCAGGACTTTCTGGCATGAAGGATTCATTCGCCTGAAGCTGTCTTTATAATGCTCACTCTAGATCTTGTTGAAGGAGAGTCCTCGAGCAAGAAATGTCCCAACAGAGGGCAGGCAGTGACATCAGGAGCACAATGCAAGCTCTCAGTTTCCTGAGATGCCCTGATTGGTGGCCATGGCCTCCTGTTTGATGGTCTCTGGAGAAAGGTGCCTAATAGCTGGGTTCATTGCACACGTGATCTACAGAGTAATCATCAAAATAGAAAGCAGAGCCCCCTTTTGGTGTACCAGTGAACTCAGGACAAATCCACATCCTTGGATTCTCAGTGTACCCATGGGAAAGTTTATAAAATAACTGCCTGATGCATGTGCCCTTCACCATATCCCACAGTCCTAGTGTCTTCCTCTCCGGAACCTCCCCTGTTTCTTGCAACAGGATGATGTATCCTCCTCTGAGTCCTCAAGCCACAGTCTTTGTCTACTGAGGCATCTGCTCATCACAGGACAATTCTGATGGTATGTTTATTTACCTGTCTCTCCCACTGGGCTGTGTGGTTCATCAAGACAAGACTGTATAAACACAGCACACAGTCACGCACGCATGTACTTGCACGCATGCTCACGAAAGCACACACACACACACAAACTGAGTGTATGTTTTCAGATCTGTTCCACTCTTAAGATTTCAGAGTCAAGGATTCCCATGGGTGACTCTGGGGATGTCATAGTGGCTTCCAGCAGCTCTCCTCACCATCCTGACATTTCTATCCTTAGGTCTCATATTTCACATTTTTGTAGCTCCACATCCTTCCTCGATGTTCTGACATGCATGGTGTGCATACCTGAGAGAATATTCTTCATCTCTCTGGTATGCTCTTCTCCTAAAAACACACAGTCTGGTAGCATCCCCTTCTTTCTTGCTTTCTCTTGTTATTTTACCTTTACTCAGTCGTTTTGGGGGATTCCATCATCTCCATGAAACTAAATTTGTTCTGTGCTATATTCTACTAGCTCCTCCCTAAGTACCCTGAAACATCCAACATTTCTTCCCTCTCTTTGCATTTTCACTTCCAGGGTACTAATCAGCTTTTAACTTGCATTTTAGTATTGGGACTTTCATTTAGGACCTGACTCTCAATTCTAGAATGCAAGTTCTGTGACAGAACAGAATCTGTGATTCACTGGTACGGTTGTTACTGTCTCATGTCTATGGTAAGAGACCAACAAAGGAAAATGAAGGGAGGTGGGGTTTGTTTGGGTTCATAGTTTGAAAGGATATGCTCCATCATGGCGATTAGGCATGGCAGCAGGAAGGGAACTAACTGGTCGTATTTATGAAGAAAAAAGATGGGTGCTTGTGGTCAACAGGCCTCCCAGCACCTTTCTCTCTCCTTCATCCCAGGACCCCAGCCCATGGATCTGCATACATCCTCACAGATACACCCGAAGGTGATTCTAAATCTAATACAAGCATATATAATCACCATAGGAAATGTGTCCCATCAAGATGGCTCAGCAGGTCCAAGTGCCTAAGGAAAAGGCCTGGTGACCTGAGTATGATCCCCAGGAAGTTGTCCCCACGGCACTTACCAGCCTTTACATATTTGTATCACAGACAAAGCTGACAGTGAATGCTAGTCATTATAAATGCCATTCCACTTTGCTAGAAGAGGACTGGGCAGGTAGTGAATGCTCACAAACTGTTGTTGGACTACATTAGGTCTATTGACTACCCTTTGCTGAATGAGGGATTAAGTCCTCCCAAATAATCAGGCTGAGTGCTTCCAATATTCTGTTGCTAAATACTTCCACTACACATTGTGGAGTCCTTTGTATAGATAGATCTTTAAGGAGGCAGAGTGCAAACACAGAATTTGCCACAGAAAAGTGACAATCCCTTCTACGTAAGCATTTTGTTACTTTTATAAACATTTGTCTTCTTTATGAAATATTTCCAAAATTGAATTTACAATGAGTTCATCCCCATTCTTGTAAAGTGAATGGGTTGGATGGCCTTCCTTGGAGATTCTGGGTTGGAGTGGATACCCTTTCTTTCCTTGGTTTTGTCCTCCTCGTTTCTACTTCCTCTGCTTCTTCAAGTCCTTGAGTTATTAATATATTAATCAGAATAAGCACAAAAGCCAGCAGTTGCCTCTTGGTTGATTGTATGGCCACATGGAACACATAGCCAGAGTTCCCTGAGAATCGGCCCCTCACTCTGCTCGGGAGTGATTTCTCAGGGATTTTAACCCAGCCCATCTTTGAGCTGAAATGTTTATCATTTTTCTTTTTATTGTTTCTGGCTTCTTCTCTGACTTTGAAGTCTCTGAAATCTTTAAGTATTTGGTGGGTCTCTGTACACTGCAGGTCTTCTGCTTGTAAGAGGGCACCTGGCCAAGAGAAAGGAATTGGAGCTCCTCTCTTGGCTGGGCCCATAAAACAATCAGTTTTCTCCACAAGTCTGTCATCTGAAACGTGAAGCCATGCTAAAAGTGCAGATACTGCAGCATGCTCCAAGGAAATTAGAATATCCCAGTGGGCTTCAAGTGAAAGGTAAGTCCTCTGCATGCAGCAACTCCCTCTTCTCCAGAATGACTGGTTGTCTCTGAGGGTGAGCAAGGCAATGGCCTACAGCTGGGTGTTTTCCATGAAATGCCTTTATCTCTCTGCTGAGCCCTTTGGTGATGCCCGTTTGTCCTCTTTGGGACTGTCCTGACAGTCTCAGATCTTAGGACTTCCTCACTGAGAAGGCAGACTATCCTGTCCCTGTTTATCTCCTCAGAGGGAAGGTAGACACTTAGGCTCCTGCCTCTCCTCTCACAGGGAAGGTACACACTCTTGTGGCCCTGCTTTTCCAGAAACAAAGGAGGTGGACCTTCATGTCCTTGTTACTCTACAGGGAAGACCCCCGGGTCTCTGTTTCCCTGCTGATCCGTGAGTAGACCTTTGTGTTCCTGTTTTTCTCCCCACAAGGAAGGCAGACCCTCACAATCCTATTTTTCCTTCTCTTAGTGACCTGCTACTGCCTCCACACTGTGAGGGGTCCATGGATGTCCTATCTCAAAGGCAGAAGTAAATATTTGCATCAAAGAGAAGCCATATCACAGGCTTGAAGTTGAGCTCACATGAATGAGCTCTGGGCTTGACTTGGCTTTATGGCTTCAAAGATGCAATGAAAATCAAGATATTAAGACGTTGAGGTGATAAGGCTCACCCAAATCCAGCGAGTGTCATTTTTGTAAAACGCATCCTTTTACTTTCTCTATAATGTTCACTAACTTCTCTATACCCTCCAAAGAGCACACACCGCATCGCCATGGTTGAAATGCATGCAAATGGCAGGAACAAGAGGAGGCACACCTGCTGAAGTCAGCAAGTTTAGGTGAGCAGTAGAAGAGTTCAGTGTGCCATCATGAGGTGCCATTGTAAAGGGTCGAGGGATAGGACAGAGTGACAAATAGCTGCCTGGTGTGAACACATGGTAGAATCAAACCTGCCTATGAATCAAACCTACAAGGACACTCAGCTCTGTGCAATAAAAGCTGTGTTAGAAGTTGGGTGGATCAGGTAAATGATGAAACTCTATCTGCTGATGAAAGAGGGAGTCACTTTTCTGCCTACCTGCCTGCCTGGTCAATCGAAGAATTCTGGACTTCTGTCTGGCACAACTTCAATTCCTACAGAGAGATTCAACGAAGTAGTTAGAATGAATATTTTGAAGAATTACAAATATTCCAGGAGTTGAAAGGATCAGCAGTGAATTCTTTGTCAGTCCTCAGTAGAAATCCAGAGACCAAGTACCGTATTTTATGCCTCCCATCTGTTTTATGGATGTTCCTATTAGTGATGCCAATACCCACAGGCAACCTAGTCTATAAGCCTACATCACATTCTTAGGTTGTTTGGATTATTAGAATTGTGCAACAGGGAGTTCTAAGTGCCAATTGAATTGAAAGTCTTCTCTTGAAAGTACTGAGTTCCCATGCTGTTGTAGCCCCCCTCCCCCACTTACCTGTAGATTCCATATCTATACATTTAACCATTGTGGATCAATAACATTCTGAAGAACTGCATCTGTTCTGGACATGAACATTTTTTTCTACCACTTGGTCATTACTCCCTCAAAGTAGAGCCCACAACTATGAATAACCAACCTCTTCACATTGTATCAGGCATTGTAAGTACCTAGAGCTTATATGGAGTGTATAAGAGGATATTAATAGAACATATTCAAATGCCATGCCATTTTATGTATGAGATTGAGCTTCTGTGGATTTTGGTATCTGCATGGGGTCCTGGAATTAATCTCTTGTTGAAACCAAGGATGCACTGGATTTTTCAGGAACCCTTTGGTGGAAAAGAAACCTCTCTTCTACATATCTGTGAAGGTAGCTTGTTGTATTCACATCCAGGAGCCAAAACTCAAAATAACTGCTACTGCCATTTACATTACCTCAACCCTAAGTGATATTAGATTTGACTGGATCACCATCTTACTCTATCCTGACACTGTAGGTCCACACATTTCCTTCATAGTCTGGCAAAGCTGATAAGCTTGACATCCAATTTGAGGTCATATAAGGGACCCCTGCCTCATTCATAATTCACATAGAAAGGATTACCTTATTTCTTTAAGGAGGATTACAAAATCTACCTATCACATTGTCTCTCTCCAGACCATTAGAGCAAGATCATGGGAGTGAAAACTGGAGAGAGAGAGAGAGAGAGAGAGATAGAGAGAGAGAGAGAGAGAGAGAGAGAGAGAGAGAGAGAGAGAGAGAGAGAGAGAGAGAGAGAGAGAGAGAGAGACATACATGTACACAAGCATGCAAGCACAATTTCATATGAAGCATCTGGGATAATTGGTTGACTTGGCTCAGTTTCTTAGAAGCCACCTTGGAGGTGACAATTCTAGAGCAAGTGATGTATGAGGACAAGCTTCCATGAGAATGTAAGGACTGGGGGAACCAGGAGAGCAAAGGGGAAGAAGCCAAGTCAGGGTGTGACTTCAGACAATGTACCACTCCAACCTGACCCCAAAGGAAGGCTTTGAAGAAGAAATTACACTCTAGAATTGATCTAGACTTCAGTATATGGGGACAAGGACTCTGTTTTACTCCTGCCAGTCCTTGGACAAAACAAAACAAAACAAAACAAAATAAACAAAAACCAATCCTGGGTTTTAGAGTTATCTGAAGAGCTGGGTGTTAGTGTTCACAATGTCACTTTCAAATGACTATTATTAGCTTTAGAGTTTATGTCCTTCTACCCCCATTGGTCTCTGTATGGTAAGAAACAGTCTACCATTATTCAATAGTATTTAAATAATCCCTGCCACATCTTGGGTTCCACTGAGTAGGTAGATCAATATGGCATTCATATTTTGATGAGTATTACTCAAAGACATCTTTTAAAAACATTTTATAGAGGCTGCTGTGAGTTCCTGTTTGCTGAGTCTCCTTGTGAGTATGAACTTGGTCACATTCCCTTCTTTTACTGGAATTTTGTATCCAGCTGACCATCAAATTTAGTCAAATCCCCTCCCAAAAGAAGACAGATTTCTGTGAGTGATCCTGGAACCCAGTGCTCAGCCTTTCAGAATGGCCCACCTCTTAGAAGGCAGATTTGTGTTAAGGAAAATCACACACAGGCAACGCCTCTGACAAGGCAATAGAAATCTGAATAAAACTGCTCCTAACTTCTTTACAGTATACAATCCAAAATGCAGCAGAGCACTAAGTCGGGTCTTTGTGGGTTTGTTTCTGTTTAATTTTCAGTAATAACTTCTGGACTCCCTGTGCTCCATCCTTTTATGGTCAGGACCTCCTGATATGATAAGCAAGTCTCAACATGCTGCTGTTTTAATTTTATCAGATTTTTAGTGGTCAATGTGAAGCTGTTTTTCCTCTCCCCGCCCCCTCTCTTCATGAAAGTGTCTGTTCCTTTCTTCTCCTCAAATCACAAACAAAACAAGAACAAACAAACACACACACAGAAAAGAGGGCTGGAGGCTTGACTCAAATAATAAAGTGTACCAGGACCTGAGTTTGATTCTCAGAACTTATAAAATACTAAGCTGGGCGTGATGGCACACTGAAGTCTCAGCAGCGGGGACGTCTGTCCAGCTCACCATCCAATTCAGTCAAATCGCCTCCCCGAAGAAGACAGAGATTTCTATCAGCAAATAGGCAGATACTTGCTGTTCAACAACTAGCTTTCTCTGTAAGCCGCAGGCCAATGAGATACCCTGCATTAAGTAAAGCAGTGAAAATAATTAATAATAATAATAACAATAATGATAATAAACAATAATAATGCCTGAGAAATTACATTTCAAGTTGTCCTCTGGCTTCACACGTGTGTACATTTATATGTATGTGTACATATGCACACAGAAATACACACACACACACACACACACACACACACACACAACCTATAGAGAACAGGACTCTTAAACTACCCAGCTTCTAGTCCCTAAAATACACTTTGGCTCTTCAACTTCCATAGCAATACCATAGGATGTCAAAGAGTTTTGAGGGACCTAAGAGATGGCTCAGTAGTAGTTCTACATTTCCTCGTAGAGGGAATGGGTTTGATTCCCAGCACCTACATAGTGGCTGGCTCCAAACCTTCTGCAACTTTATTTTCCTCTGTGGATACCAGACACATACATTGATGCTTGTAGGCAAAACACCCATAGCTACAAAATAAGACAAATCTAATATTTTTAAAAATTATTTTAAGCTTCTAAATAGATGATCCAACTCTGAGGGGGAAAACCCTCTTGATATACTTACCTAACTCCATCAGCTAGCAAATACTTGGACAAAGAGACACACCTCTTCCTATATTTGAAAATATTTGTAAGAAACCAACTGGCATGGTTGGTCATTATTGTCAGTCATGAGTTAGACTGAAAGAACTCTTGTTTATGATTTCTAAAGGATTATTTTGTAATCTGAGTGCATGAAAACATGCTTAATACATTGTTCCACCAAATGACAGTTCCTATAGCTTGCAACTCAAAATGTCCCGGTGGCGAAATCCTCCTTAGTCACCTGCTATAACTTTAGTGGAATGTGTTGAGACACGGAGTCTATAAAAGCAGCTATGCCCTTGTTAAGCTGTTTGGTCACATAATGTAGGGCCTCATGCATGGACACTGTCAAGAGGAAAAAGGCTTTTAAACCGTGCGCTTAAAGCATATTGAGAAACTAGTTTCTAGAAACCCAACTTTTCATTGAGTGCTCTTCAAAGCCACGCTAGTGTATTTCCGACAGCTATAACAATGACATGTGAGTCACACACATGGTTTCGAGATTCCTAAGCTGGCTTTGTGAGGCTGCTGATGTCATATCGGAACTCACCTCCAGGCCTCTGAGTCGAGAAGCTGCCCTGCAGTTCTCCCAGGCTCAGGGTCCGAGAGAAGCCAAACATTCAAGTCCTTTCCCTATTTAACACCCGTCTCTACTACCAAGGAAAGATACTTCTAAGATTCAGCCAGCAAAGGTGCCTTGATTAGCCCGCTGTGGTGATAACATCTAAAACAGCAAAGAGAACCTCAGGGTTGAGCGCCTGGCAGGTTCGCATCGGACCTCCAGCTCTGCTGCTTCCTGAGCGATTTCACATGAAGGTTGCTTCATCTCCGTGAGTCCATGTTTTCTAACCTGGAAAACCAAGAAACCATCCCAATCTCACTGGGCTGGGAAAGCATAAAGTTAGTCACAGATTGGCATCTGGCGCAACAAGGGGATCCAACACGGACACCAGTGTTTGGGAATCGCCTTCCCTCTGGTGAACCTGGTGACGAGTCTTCTTGACTTTAAGCACAAAATAACCAAAAAAATAATCTGCTCTAGTTCTGGGCACTCTTCTTTCTACTTTGTCTTTAATCTCTAAAAAGGGGGTTAATTAAAAACTTTCTGTATGTTAAAACATACAGAAAACACGGGAAAATGACAAACGGGAGAGGTGAAGCCAGACCTTGCAAGTCCTCTCTTTTCCTGCTGGATGCCAAAGGCCACTCACACGGTTGGGAGAAAGGAGTACTGGGCTGGGAGATACGACTTTGAAACTAGTAAAGAGGGGCATGAGCTGAGGGTCAAGAAGAGTGTGGAAAGACTACAATTTCAAATGGGCAGGGAAGAAAAACTAGATGCCACCTTCAGCTTTCTGAGAAGTACAGATGAGTCCCTGGGGGCGATAGAGGAGGACCCTTTACAGCAGAAGGGACTGGAAGAGCTTTGCTCTGAGGAACATTTCCTAATAGTAGCTTCTTCAACCTCTTAATGACAGGGAGTCAGAAATCAAGTGATAAACTTGATAAGCAGAAGCCCTGGATAATCTGAGAACTCTGTACCCATTATGAACACACACACACACACACAAACACACATACACACACTGCACACACACAAAGAGACACATAATATAAAATATAATATAAATACATATATATATAACATACTATTCATATTGCACATTAAGAACTGTATAGCAGAGAAAACATATGGCTGTTGGCTTTCTGAATTTGGGTCACTTTGATTAACTTAATATGTTCCAGCTCCATCCACTTTCCTGTAAACCTTTATAAATGAGGACATAGGAGACTGAGAGGCAGTAAGCTCAAGGACACTTGACTTTTAAGGCACAGCTTCAGGACCAAACACACCCTGGTGCTAGAATGTATTTCCTCACTCTCAGCTGCAACCTCCCAGATGAAACACATGACAGATCCCAGTTTTTACACTGAATTATGAAAAAAGTCACCTGAGGTATGTTATCACTTAGATTCTTAAGGAAGGAGCCTGACACCCTCCTGTGACTTCTCCATGTCACAGCAAAAGATGGCCTACAGAGTCAACTAACTTGAGCCAATGGGGGCTCTCAGAGAACCAACCACCAACTCAAAAGCATGCAGAAGTTGCAGCTAGCCCCCCTACACATTTGTAGCAGATGTGCAGCTTGGTTTTCACGTGGGTCCCCTAACAATTGGAGCAGGGGCTGTCTCAGACTCTGCTCCCTACCACTAGATCCCCTTCCCATAGCTGGGCTGCCTGGTTGAGCCTCAGTGGGAAAGGATGGACTTAGTCCTGCTGGGGCTTGATGTTTCAGGATGAGGCTGTCCTAACGTGAGGCTTCCCCTTCTCTGAGAGGGTGGTACTTGGGGTGGGACGGATTTGTGAGAATGGGACTGGGAAGAGAGGAGGAAGGGGCTGTGATTGGGATTCAAAGTGAGTAAGTAAATAAATTAATGAAAAAATAGGAAACAGAAAGATTCAGAACTTGTAGTTCAGAACTGGTCAAGAGCTGAGGCCCAAACCCCAGGACCCAGAAGAGGGTGGCTTCTGCCATTATCTGGCATCATAATACTTGAGGGAAAAAATTTGGAGGTTAGCACAAACTTTGGTTCCCAACAAGTAAAGCATAAAATATCCTAGCAGTGTTCAACGACTGGTATATTGTATGTATGTGTGTGCTAGAGAGCCATGCGTACAGGAGAAGCACAGGGTTAGAGGCATGTCTCCACTCTCATACTCCTTGCCAAGCCCTCAAAACACCTTCTTCCCCAGACATACTTCTCCAATGTTTACAGGGAAAGAACCCATCTTTAAACCTGAATGGTTTCCTGCTACCTTTTCTCCGAAACTTTCATTATCTTAGATTTACTCTTTTTTTGGTAAAGGTTTAGAGCTGTGACTTCAATGAGGCTGGACTGAAGAGACACTCTGGGAATACTTCATCCCCTTCATTTGCTAGCATGGGTTAACATTTCATCCTGAGCTAATACCACAGCATGACCTCAGAGCAGTGGCAGGTGCCTGATGTCATCTCTAATACAGAAACCTTCACAAGTCTCTTCGGAGTAATGTTGGAATGGCACACTCTCCATTGGTCCCATGAGAGACTCATAGCACTTCTACTGCCTGCAAAAGCCAGCATAATTGAAAGTCCGCAGCGTGTTGACTGGAGCACATCTTGATTGGCTTCCCTAAAGACTGAGGAGAAGGAATTGGGTGAGATGGCTGGCCTTTAACAGTTGCCAGTTGACACTGCCAGGTCCAGGAGAAGTATGATCTAATTTCCACTTCAAGGGGCCCACAAACACATGTCAACAATCAGTTTCCAAGGCCACTGTCCAAGTCCTGGTGTCCCCATCCCTTCTGTGCTATAATGTATGCCTCAGTATCCTGGCAACTGCTGGAGAGAGGCTTTCCGTGGAGGTGACCAGTGCAGATCGCAATCTCCATAGCAGGGTGGGAATAAGCACATCTTTTTATGGTTAGCGAGATCTTACTATTTCCAGAACCTTGCTCAGTACACATGATAATGGTAAAAGACAAATTAATATTAAATGACAAATACTCATATTGCAGAGAAATACACTAAGGTGTATCATTGTAAGACTGGAGTTAGTCTTCAACTATTAGAATAATTCTCCATCTTCTTCTTTAACATAAGGTGGGAAATTAATATAATAAGAAGACCTTACTTAAAAGTTCTTTGTAAGAGTTGGGCTACATACCCACACATAAACCCATACACATAAATCTTTTTAGATCTATATTCATATAGAGATATTTTATGTACCCACATACAAATATATACACATGGCATCTAATACCATGTATGACATAAAGTAGTTCTTCTGTAAGAAATATACTTTCTTTTTCTGTGTAAAATAGCATTGTGCAATTGTTCAGCTGTGGACTCTAAAACCAGATCATCTAACTTGAGATAGTATCCTAACCTTGGACCAGGTACTTAACCTTCTCTGGGCATCAGTTTCCTCATGTGAAAACTAGAGCAATGCTTAAACCTTTTCTGAAAATACTGTAAGAGTTTTACCAATAGATGATAGGGAAATGTAAGAAGCAAACTACTGCCTTTGTAAGGTGGGATTCAAGGAACTTCCCCCTACCTTTCCAGGCTTCATACAAGGGCTTCTAGGACACACGAGAGGTGGAAGACTCGACTGCATTCTGAAACTCAGAGCAAGTGATAAAAACACAACATGAAATTGTTGCACTCACAGGGAATTGTTGCCACCATGCTAAGCGTGAGTACTGGGCTATTCTGCAAAGGTCTCAAGGTTTTCGATGTTCAAGATTGCCACACCCTATGCCACTACATCAAAGATCTTGGCACCTTTCAGGACACTCTATGGGACTTGCCACAGCATGCTCCTTCATCCTAGGACAGAATGACAACTGTCTCGTACCTTGTAGGGCCAGTTTTGCCTCCTTCTCCACCCCAATACCAGCCTCACTCAAGAAGTTCCTCAAACAGAGGCTCCAGGATGGGAGTAACAATGGGGTATTTTCTAGTTGCCTCTTTTTTCAGGAGGCATCACAAAAGCCATTATTAGTCAGTCCCTCAAGAGAAGGAAACATGCTCCAGATGGATTTTTTTCAAACTCTTGACATAGGAGAAAAATCAAATTACAATCTCAATACATTTTTCTCTTGTCAAGAACAAGAAATGGGAGAAGATAAATTATATATATAATAAAAAAGCCCATCTGGAGCATGTTTCCTTCCCTTGTTATATATATTATATATTATATATATAACATATAGTATATGTTATATACTATTATATATTACACACACCACCACACACAATATATATATGACAGTATGTTAATTTATAAATACCAAAATGGTACAATATATAAAGACATGGTCTTTGCAGATCCATTTTACTAGGACTATCTCATGATGCTTCAGTACTTTTATGTTTTGTTACAACAAGGCAGAGCCTCAGAATATAAAACACTGGTACAAATTCCTTGTCATATAGACAATAGCAGTGTCTACAAAGTGAATAAAAATCCCTTTCCTTAATATAGTCTTGGAATTCTTAATCAATTAATATGTGGCAATATAAGGTTAGTAGTCTAAAACTAGCAGTACCACAAGAAAACAGTACACTCTGGCTGCATAGGCTTCATGCCAGAAGGGCAAAGACAGACACACAAACATGTTGATATTCAGATTATATCATACAGTTTGAGAAAAATAGAAGATGGTCACAGTTAAGCACAGTTAAACATGGCATCCTCATAAAATAAGAGATAGTACAAAAGCATAGTTCTTACATGGTATTGAATATCAAAAATGACATTCAAGTAAGCACCAGGTTCAAGAACGTAGAAATGCCCCCTACCAGCTGATACCATTAAATATTCTCCTACAAATTTAAGTCAGTGAAATGAAGTGCAGATGGATAGAGCTCTTAAGGGGGGGGGGCTCACCACTTTCTCTTTCTTAAGAAGGTAAACTTAGTAGACTTCAGAAATGGTTACAATAAATATGTAAAAATCAGTAACTTCCTACATAGTTACACTAGGTAATTGGAATGTTAATAAGAAAGTAAATTCATTATGCAGGTCAAGAGTTCTGAGCTGTATAATGAGAAATTTTATAGCATTACATGTAAAAACCCTTCTAAATTTACAAAGGTCTAGCTGTAACTGCAATGGCTAAATAACTCACGTATAAGAACACAGGAGTGTAAGTCACACAAAATCTTCTTATATGTCACAAAAGGGTAAAAATATGAGAATATGGATAACCCAGATGCCATGTCACTGACCTGTGCCACACTTGGTCATCAGTGTTAGATCTTCTAGATGTGGGAACAAAGCTGAGGCACTCAGTAGAGCCTGACCCTGGGGCTATCACTATGGCTCCCTCGTTGAACAAGGAAGACTCTCTGAAGGGAAGAACAGCTGAGGCTGTGAGATTTGGCTGTAACAGGAAGTAGGGGAGTCAACCTCGTGGAAAGAGAGACTAGTATATTTTTTGCTTTGGAGATAATTAAGAAAAACTCAGTCTTTTCATAAAGTCACAGATTGAGTATGTAGTCTGTTATAGGGGCATACCAAACAGAATTGTGTTGTCTAATAAAAATCTAGACTATTCTCACCACTCTCTTAAAGTTTACCTCTCTTGCTTGACTGACTTTTGCTAGAATAAGCAGATAAATTTACATGAAAATGTAATTTATGAATCCCAAAGGCTCCTGGGTAGTATGATAGAGAAGATGGTATGTTTTGGACAATTACTAGCATCATGATCTGGGAGGGTTACTTCTCAATCTTCAATATCTCTTTCTATTCCACTGAAGAAGAGGGAGGGACATCTACCATCCAGGACCAGGAATTGACTGCAGTCAGCCAACATGTCTCTCCTCTCATTATCTCCTCACTGATGCATCAGCCTGTAGACTTCAAGCCATCCTCGATGTGAGCCTCTGTGTGTTCCAGAGCTCATGTCTGATGTCATTCTTCTCAGGGAAGTTTCAAAGAAGCCACAGTAATCTGTCATTGTTCTATGGCATGATCTATTTATATCAAACATCTCTCTGCCTTAATTAAGGTATAGTTGGCAAACCTAAATCTGCATTTCTAACTCAAGTGATACTTGCGTCAGCTCAGAGGCCTGGCTAACTAATAGTCCCTTACTGTTGGAAGTGTCAGGTAAATGACAGTCTTGATTCCTTCCCTCTACGGGTGCCTCTTTTCCTGAAGTGTTTTCAGTGACAGATTCATATGCTTGGTGCTCTGCTGCCAGAGTCTGCCACTGTTTCCTAAAGAGAGGGAGTAGAGGATCACGGGTAGCTTCCTCTCCGATCCAAACTAGCCTTGTGGGTGTTCATCTTAGTTTGAGAAAGAGCCATGCTGAGCCCTGAATGGTTCTTGGCACAGAAGAGGTACATGGGCCAAGACAAAAGGCAAGACAGAGACACGGTGAACTTCAGTCACTATAAAGGCTTTCGTTATTGCTCTTCTGATCTAAGCACATATTTCCAAGAAAGAACTTACTACTCCCATGCCACTACTGTCTCTGTTGAGGTGTGGTGCATATGAATTAATTCTCCCCATGGCTATCTGAGAAGGTACAGTGTGGTTTAGGACAAGGCTTCTTCCCAACCGAAGCATGAATGTTTCCCAGCTGAGACGTTTATTCTGGAGTTCTTCAGTCAAAGGTTGAAAACATGTCTCATGAGATGGCCCCATGTTGTATTCTGAAACCCATTTCTCATGGAAGATGAAGACAGGCATTGCCAAAACCAGAGCTTGGAGTATACCAGAGAATGTACACGTTTTGTGGGCACAGACATGCAAAAAAGTGAAAAACACGCAAGGAAAGCAGTAGGCACCTACTTGTGTTTTCCCCAGACCCAACTATCTCAAAAAGCTTCATTTCATAAGTCTGGCCCTTGTAATACAGGAGTATGACTTGACATCAGCCAAGTTTAGAGAACAAAAGTCCATTACTAATCTCTTCTCTGAATAGCTGCTCATCTGAGGCTGGGTACACCCATAGATCTGTGCCTCCTTGCTCAGAGCACACTCTCTTCTAGGATAAGGGATAACAACTGATAGTACAAGATTTCCCCACACTCCTAACACAAGTTCCTTGCACACTCCTGCACAACTGCCTTGCCTGATACCACTTCTTGGATGCAGGCTAAAAATATATCTTTTCAAATAACCTTCTAGAGAATTGAGTTCTTCTCCAGCTCCAAACCCTTTGGCAATGCATGGAGTATTTCCTAAACCAGATAAGCCCAGAATCAACCATGTTTCCAGAGCAAGCAGGCAGAGTGCACAGACAGCCTATGAGGCACCCTATTGTCTGGTAGGTACCTTTCATTCATATATAGGAGCCCATGGAGAAGCAACCTCATCTCACCCCATTGTCAGGCATGCAGCCAACAAGCTTTTTTGTTTGTTTGTTTGTTATGTTTTGTTTGTTTTGTTTGTTTGTTTGCTTGTTTCGAGTCAGGGTTTCTCTGTGTAGCCTTGGCTGTCCTGGAACTCACTCTGTAGACCAGGCTGGCCTCGAACTCAGAAATCTGCCTGCCTCTGCCTCCTGAGTGCTGGGATTAAAGGCATGAGCCACCACTGCCTGGTGCCAGCCAGCTTTGTAGTCCAGCTGAGTGACCATACTATACAAAGCCATCCCTTGTTTGTTTTGAAATCCAATTCTAAGACAGAAGAAATAATTTCGACTTTTTTGTTTTTCAGTATCTGTGTTGGTCCTTCCTGGTTCATCAAGTTCTTCATTTATTTAATAGCATATTTTTATCTATCTCTTTAAAGGAAACACATCTCATTTTTCATGAGGTTAGCCTTGGCTTTAATTGCTCTCCCAATAACCCATTCCACATGTCTAGTCATCTTGCCAGATCCAATTCTCCTGGAGAATCTGACTCTATTTGGTCTTAAGAAGCATCACTTAGGCTGACCTACAAGTTAGGTCTGAGCAGAGATCTGGAAAGCATCTCTCACCTGCCTGTCAATGTCGTTATCATCACCAGCATCACCCTCAGTTACTTAACATCTACTTGGGGCAGAAACCAGGACCTATGTCTTCTAAATTTGCATAATCCTCACAAACACTCAGAGTGGGAATCTCACCATGATGTCTCCATTTACACTTAAGAAAAATGAGCCTCAGCTGGGAGAAGTTAAGAAGTTAAGGTCAACTTGAGCCTTTTGGAATTTTCTTGTGACCCACTGAACCGAAATGGCAGACTGCCTTCTGGCTTGAAATGTTCCATGAACACTGAAGATGATCTGAATATGTTCTTATGCCAAACCCTAGTTAGAATTTGAACACAGTTCCTTCCATAAAGAAAATGGAGCTGTTCTTCCCTTTCGAGGTGGTTTTATAAACTTGTGTGACTATTCCATAATCACTTGGAACCTCTTACTGTGCCTCTTTTACACACACTGTGCATCTTTTTTATAGTAACTCTTCAAGGTCATTAAAACAGGTATCACTAGCCTTTCGAATCAATTCAAAGGTGGATGTGGTTCAGTAACTACCAACTGAGTTTTAGCCAGTCTCTGTGTGAATTCACAGAGAATGTGAAGTGAGTAACGCCAGTGCAACTCTCATGAAGACTGGTCTATATTGTGTACAGTTCTCCAATATGGTAGTGGGCATGCTCAACGCAACAACAAATCCACTCACTGGGGGGCTATAGCTGTCAAGACACAAAACTCTTCCCAGTATAGCCAGGTTCGTTTCTGGAAGCATGTGGAACCGGAAGAGCCAAGATCCACACAAGGGCTTGATGCCAGGCTAAAGAACTCAGTGCCACAAATGGTAGACTCAAAGGAATTGTAAGTGATCCAGAAGAGAATTTCTGTGCTGGTCTTGTGCTATAAAAGGAGCACAGTAATGTCGGGAACTTCAGGGAAGCACTTCCCAAGTGAACTATGAGAAAAACAGAGTAATAGGATGGGAAGAGACTAGATCAGTTGGGAGGAAGAGGAAATGACAAATGAAATCTGCTATATACTAGCATTCATGTTCGCTTCTTTAGGGTAAGGAGTGGGTCAAGGGCGTGATACCAATCCTATACTAGAAATGAGCATCAATTCAGGAACCTGAGTTCAGGAGTTACAGGTTTCACTTTTCTCAGGCCATGAATTCTTGGGCACATCTGCTTTTGTGTTTCATGTTAAAAAGAAGCAAAGAGGTGTGTGTGTGTGTGTGTGTGTGTGTGTGTGTGTGTGTGAGAGAGAGAGAGAGAGAGAGAGAGAGAGAGAGAGAGAGATGCCTGAGCAAGGTCACTGGATATTCGGAGGCAATGCTTTGCGATTGTTTGAACCAAGGATAATGAAAGTATCCCATCCTGGACATCTTTAAGATGGGAAAGCTGATGGTGAAGAGGACAGGGGAGCTAGGGGAGAGGCTGAGGAATGGGAATTGTGTGTAGGTTTCAGTGAAGATCCACATTCCAATGAAGGATTTGTTTCCCTGGGAACTTCACTTCATCCTCTCAGATCTGCCAGTTCATTCTTAAGGGCCCATCACTAGATCCTCAGGTCGATCACCTCATCCTCACAGATTCATCGGGTCATCCTTAGAGGTCTATCATTTTATCCTTGGCTGAAATCACCTTTGTCTTCAAAATAGATGAAAATTCCATCTAGTGCCTAGGATCTTGTTTCCTGAGGCTACAAGGACACCAAGAAGCTCCGTGGAGCTCATGGAACAGAAAATAATCACACAAGTCCCCTGCACAAAGCAGCCTCCGTGCCGCGGCCCTGTTTATATGACTTTGGCATATCTTTCTGTTTTATACAGTGCATTTATTTAGCTTTCAGGAAAACTGAAGACACATTATCCCTCCACTTCGAAAAGGAAAATATTTCTACTCAAGTCAAGGGAAAAATAAAATTCCCAGACACCTTCTAAAGTCCCTGTTTGGTGGACAGCACTACGAACATGTAGCTGGTGTAGGAGGGGACTCACTCCAGTTATTGTCCCTCCCTCCACAAGCATTCTCCAAACCCTAGCCACCCTTAAAATTGGTTTTACTCCTCGGGTGTTCTTTTTTTCCATCATGACATTCCCTGGTCTATCTCAATGACTTCTTATCTCTTCACCCTTTACCCATCATGTCCATGATGTCAAGGAGATCTTGTTTAACTGTGTTTGCCTGATTGTGTCCTTCCCTCCTTTCTCATCATTTCACTCTAGCTGTCACTGAGAGCATCTGAGACACCGGCTGCAGCTACCCAATTTTCTCCAACACCCTCCTGGGGGACTCATGGGAAGCTGCGCAGCATCTGCTTGGTCAAAACTGAAAATGGAGGGAAGCACACGGGTTACTGGTCCCATTTTTTTCTCTCCAGAGAGACCTGTATTAGAGTTTTCTAGAGAAACAGAATCAACAACATGCCTATGTATAATAAAAGGGAAATTATTTCATTTGCTTATATGATAGGGACAGGGTAGTTCAACAATTACTATCTGCACAGTGTAAAGGCTGGGAGCTTGGTAGCTACTGAGTGTAGGAAGCTGGATGTAGGCATTCCAATCAGGTACTGAAGAACTGGAAAGCTATGGGTCTTTAATCTACACTCAGAGGCCAGAAAGGTTGGGTTCCAGTGTCAGGCAAGGATGGTGGCAACAGCAGTGTAGATGGATAGATGTGCTACCCATCAAGAAGGGAATGTGGGCAGGCAAAGCAACACTGCTTTCCCCTCTGAGCTCTTTGCATCTGGGATGCTACCAGAAGGTGCTGCCCACTCTGGAGAAGGGTGTTCTTCCCTCAGCTAAGTTCCTTCCTGGAAATTTCCTCACAGACCCACCCAGTGTCATGTCTTAGTTGATTCCAGATCCATTAAGGTTGGCAAGCAACATTAACCATCACCCAACCTCTACGGACTGGTATTGTGTTTCTGTTCCCAGGGAGATGTGAGCAAATGCCCACACTGCCTAAGGAGACCAAAGAAATAGTTCCAAGACCAGCTTAATGATCCAGTGGGTTTTCTAGGAATACAAGAATATAGGTAAGGGGGGACAGGGTCCCACACCAGCTGCAGCCTATCTTGAGTGATGAGCCCACCAAAGCACAAAGATGAGGTCTTCCTTCAGTTAACCTCCAGCTTCTATGTAGTCTAGCAAATGCACAGACATGGACAGATGGTCAGGATATATATGTAGCTGTGAGGAGAGGAGCCATTGACTATAGTTTGAGATGAGAATCTAATGATTTTTCTCCCCCTAATTCCTAGTATGAAAAAATGTTCATAGGCTTTCTGTTTCCAGTGTTCACTGTGGATAACCACAGCTAGTCTGATTTCAGGTGGTAGCATGTTATGCCTGGAGGACACTATTCCATAGCAAGAGTCCAGAGTGATGATCAGCTATGTACGGCTCCCTATATAATGGCTTTTGTCCTTTCCTGTAACCTAACCCTACTGCTATTATTCACAGATGTTATTTATATCCCCCAAAGCAAGCATGCACCTATGTACTCACCACAGGTTGTGCTTTCTAGGGGAACCTAGACCTGGTTTAAAGAGCTTCATGACTGTCTTTTGAACAGAGAAGCCCACCTCTGCCTGTTCTTTATATTGAAGACTGTTTAACGTTGCTTTCAAACAAATGGAGCCACTAACAAAAGGACTGAACTGGAAAGACAGTAAAGAAGGGGGAAGGAAGAAAGAGAAACAGGCTCTAGCCTTCTAGGCAAAACCAGATGTCCTCATCCTGGCATGAGGTTCCCTAAGCCCATGAAGAATATCTTTACCTTCCAATCACCTATAGAAGCTTTAGAAGAAAGTCAGCCTCCACGCAGATATACTTTAGGGTATTACTCTCTTCTCTTCTCTTCTCTTCTCTTCTCTTCTCTTCTCTTCTCTTCTCTTCTCTTCTCTTCGCTTCGCTTCTCTTCACTTCTCTTTGCTTCTCTTCGCTTCTCTTCTTCTCTTCTCTTCTTTTTTAAATACATTTTTATTAGATATTTTCTTCATTTACATTTCAAATGCTATCCCCAAAGTCCCCTATACACTCGCCCCACCCTGTTCCCCAACCCACCCACTCCTGCTTCCTGGCCCTGGCATTCCCCTGTACTGGGGCATATGATCTTTGCAAAACCAAGGGCCTCTCCTCCCATTGATGGCCGACTAGACCATCCTCTGCTACATATGCAACTAGAGACACAGTTCTGTGGGGTACTGGTTAGTTCATATTGTTGATCCTCCTATAGGGTTGCCGACCCCTTTAGCTCCTTGGTTTTCTCTAGCTCCTTCTTTGGGGCCCTGTGTTCCATCCAATAGATGACTGTGAGCATCTATCCACTTCTGTATTTGCCAGGCATTGGCATAACCTCACCAGAGAGAGCAATATCAGGGTCCTGTCAGCATAATCTTGCTGGCATATGCAATAGTGTCTGGATTTGGTGGTTGTATATGGGATGGATTCCCAGGTGGGGCAGTCTCTGGATGGTCCTTTCTTCTATCTCAGCTCTGAACTTTGTCTCTGTAACTCCTTCCATGGGTATTTTATTCCCCATTCTAAGATTACTCTTTTCTAAGCAAGACAATCCTGCACTTCCTTGTCAATTCTTTTCTACACAGGTCTTTCTGCTTGCTGTCCTCTTACTCAGCTTCTGTATCCCAACGCGAATCCCTCCTTCCATGTGGTACCTCCGTGAGCTCATAACCTCAGCTTCCCCCTACTTTAGCTGTTTATGACAGTATCATGTCAGCCATCACTATTATCCTCACACTAACGTTTACTGAGCTCTTGCAGAAGGCTCGGGCTCTGTTAGCTGCTTCACGTGGCCTATTTCATCAGCTTTGTAAGACTGTGTGTGGGTATGATATCAGTGACACAGCTCCAGACAAGGACAATGAGGCTGTGGTAGGCTCAGTAGCCCAGGATGTTAAGTGTTCCTACTGGAATAACTCAATTGTGGAATTCTGCTTTTCTGCTAATAAGAAGATCTAGGGGCATTTGGATTCAATGGTTGAGCCCTACACTTCTCAGTAACTTCCATAGAACAGTATTGAGGATGAATTCTAGCATAAAATAACAGGCAGAGGAAAATTCTGGCACATATAATGAGGGCATACAAGCCTATAGGGGAAAGACCCAACTCAGTCTATACCTTCCTTTGTCTTCCCATCTAATGCCTCAGCCATTAAAACCTGGGCTTGCTGCTTTGAAAGCACCGATGTTTTCTATTTTAGAAGAATGAGAACTTTTCTTGAGGTCTTGGTGCAATGAGTTTAGTTCTGAGTGTGCCTGTGATTGCTGTTACTATGACTTGATAGCACTTTTTCTTTTTCAGAGCCCCTGTGATCTTGACAGCCTTGATTGCCTTTGGGCCAAATCCATGCTTAACGCAGCAACATTGTCACAGTCAAGGCAGGGCAGAGCAGTGGAAAGAGGCCCATTTCGGGGTGGCAGCCTAGTATTTTCCCCAGCTGGAAGGGAGCCCCATGGTCCTGTGGTCAGCCTCAGAGCCTACCTTCATGTCTCAGACCTACATTTGGAACTGGCTTCTCCCAGGAGCCCAGTTCTATAAACAAAAAACAATCGGAGCAAATAAACACATTATCTCATTGCTGCTTGACTCAGATACTCCAGAGGTCTGGGGGCAGGAGGAGCCAAAGAAAGGAGAGGAGGATGGAGTGGGCGTGGCCCAGTGCCAACAAAAGCTCAGGCCAGCCTGTAATGGCCTTACAACAGAATACACAAGTAGAGAAAATGACACTTTGTCTTTAGATGTCTGGAGTTAATGGGACCACCTTCACTGGCATCTTAATCCCATCCCAGGACTTGCAACTCTCACAGATGCCCACTGTTTCGTGGGTGCAGGTGGCTAGCACAGAATAGCCACCTCACCTGGGAAATGAAGCCATGGAATGTGCTTCTTGGTATCCAACATCTCGTTGACCTCCCCCCTACAGAATTAGGTTTGGGAGGACCATTCCACCGGTGATTGATAGGTAGACATAAGAAAGAAATTCCAAGGGGGACTCCTCTTCTTTGAGCAGAAGGGGGAGGGGCAATGGTGGGGAGAGATTTGTAAGGGTGGGGCTGGGAGGAGAGGAGGGAGGGGGTCTGTGATGAGTAGGTTAAGTGAACTTTTTTTTTTTAAAGTAATGTGCCTCTGCCTAGGAGAGAACCAAAAATAGAATCAAGACTTGACTCAAGGTCACCTGTCTTTAAGATCTTGGTTCCTCCTGCTTCTTCCCCACCGAGAAGACTGGAGACCCCAGAGCCCGTCACCAGATTCTCTGCCCTCCCTCTTGCCAAAGGAGATATACAGAAGGACAGAATGGGGAATAATGAAGGAAAATGGTCCCTCTAGTTTCTACCTCCTTTGCCCCCGTTGTGGAGCTATGAGAGCTCAGACTTGGAAGGTAAGGAGACTGCATTAAGGTGAGACTCCGTTATAACGATAATGTTTTGTGTGCTCAACAAAGCTTTTACCTCTTTCTGGACCTCAGTGTCTCAGACAATGAGTGACTGAATTACAGCAGCTTTCTCAAGTGATTCACTTAGCTGAAGTTTCCTGTCAAGCCTTTGGTACCTCACACTTTAGATCTGTCTGTCTTCAACCTTTCTGCCTCTACAGATGTTCTACAGATAACGACTTCAGTCGATACAGTGCATCCATTGAGTAGCTGCGAAGTTTAACCCAGAGCAAGGGGAGGCTCGGCCAGTCATCCAGGGCTGCCTGTCAGAGTGGACTCTCTCATCTTGCTTTTCCAGAGATGCAGAGACGCCACAGAGAACTGTGCTCCATTCTCCTCTTTTTCTCATGTGTTTCAAGACTTGGCTCTCTGCGGCGTTTCATTTTTCCAGACGTGATTCAGAGACGTTTCATTATAACTTGACATTTTTCCACCCAGACTGAGAGTCCTGCATGAGGCCTATCCTGAGGCTCTCTTGCTGTTTATTTAATAGCTAATTAGGGCTGATAGAACAAGTGTAGCCTCAAGGTCTCTGCCAAGACCAGCAGCATCCAATTACCTACTGGAGTAGGAGGTGGTGGGATAGAGTCCAAAGTTTCCAGAACCTGGTGCCACAAGACTCCATTGGAGAGAGGTTGGAGAGAGGAGAGAAAGTGAAGAGATGAGGTATCAAGTGGTTAGAGAACCTTCAGATTGAATAAGTCCTCCTCTCCACGCTTTGTTTTGTCGTGGTCCTGTATCTCACCCTTAACTCCAAATTAAAACACATCTGAGCTTCTGAAGGGAGTGTCTGGTGAGTCAAGCCAGGTGAATGGAAGAACTCTTCTGTCCAGGAGAGTTTGATGTAGTCATTCTGCTTGGATTTGTCAAATGAGCATCCTTGCTACTGAGAGCGTCAGGGATATAAGAAAGAGTGTTGGAGAAATTTGGAAAGCAGATAGGAGAAGAGACAATATTTTGTGGAGTCTCGGGATGATGTTCAGGAGGCATCCACCTCTGGCAGGGCCTGGAAGGTTCCCTAGTAGAAAATGCATTGAGATGGAGCTTCCTAGACAGCTCCACAGAGGAATGTGGTGGAGAGTGAGCGACTCGTTGCATATCCTGGCCTTGCCACTTCATTTGTCTCCTGCAACTTGGCAATGTGTACAAAAGCAAGGAGGCATGATGTAAGCCAGCTGGGTCAAAGACAGCACCCAGCTGCGGGTTCAGGTGAGCAAGCGTGATGAATACACCGTAATCTGGATAAGACAAGCAACATCATCAGAGAGATCTGCCCACCAGCTTGGCAAGGCTCAATACTGTAGGTGATGGCCACAGGGGGCATTTAAGTCATGAAAATCAAGATCTACCACAGTACAAGTAACAGACTGAATGTTTAAAGCTCTGCTTGTAACGTGTCAGTCTTATTGGGCAGAGTAAATGCAGGCCGTTTCATACATCCCTGATATTCCACAGAACAGCATTGATCTAGACAGTTGAATGCTTACAGCAAGAAAAGTAAAAGAAGCAGATTTCTGATTAGAGTGGCAGTAGAAAATGTGGGCTATGGGGTAGGTAGAAAACAGTGACAAGAGACCATCTGGGAGTCCGTTCTGAGTGTTGAATACCCTTGAATATAATAAAGATTAGAGGGGAGGTGGGTGTTTCTGTCATTCTATCATCCTTTGATGAGGATGAGGAGGGAGTGCTATAAGTGTATCCCCTGTCCCCTTAATCCAGGTGAATCTTGATGAAGAGAGAGAAGGAGAAAGGAATGGATACAGTTCTGTCAATCACTTCACAAGAGGCCTGGTAAAGCTGGACAACCGGACAGGACGGGTACAGTCACTCTGCCACTCCAAGTGAGATCTGATGAGGAGAAACATAGAACCGGATGGATAGCGTCCATGGTAAGGATAGAGAAGTAGTAGAGTTACATTCCCTGTCTTACTCAAGACGAGGCTCGATAATGTTGGAGAAGGGAGCAGAGATGGCTACCGTATTTGTGCTACTCTGGGTGAGCCTTGGTGAAGCTAGAAAAGAGGGAGAGGTGGGTACAGTCCTCGTGTTAGTTCAGCTGTTATATTCGGTGCAGGAATTGGGTAGAGATAAATTCTATCCACAGACTGCTCTCATGTGCTTCCTAGAGCTCTTATCTTCTGGGACTAATGGGAGTCAGTGGGCTCCTCTTTCACTCATCAGAACCCAATGGCTACCATATATATATATATATATATTTTTTTTTTTTTCTGGTGCACAGAATCTTGAGGTTCAGCTTCATTACCTGGTGCTCAGACCCACACTTCTTGGTCTCAAATCTTGTGTTGGTTCTAGCTACTTGTATGAATTTCTGAACTCTCTGGATTTTTTTTTTACTGTTTCTTATATGTAAAGTATAAAAAATAATCATGTTATACTCTGTGTTTTTGATCTAAATAAGATACCTGTTTTTTTGCTTAGAGATGCTGATGATCTATCAGGGTTCATGCCAGAACACTTTCACCACCGAGCTCCACCCTTAACCCCTTATTTATAAAGCATCGTAAGTGGGACCTGACACATCTTTGTACCAGTAGGTGTAAACTCATCCTGTGGTCAAGAAGCAATGGGTCTTGATGCTTAAATCAGGGATTCTAGATCATTCTTCAGGTACTAGAAATGCATTGCAGTCGCTTTCTTGGACTAAGCCAAAAAGCAATTGGCAATTGATGGCAGCTAGTGGAAGGAAAGGTAAGTTTTCTTTAGGTATCCAGGACATGAAAGGCTATCCTGCCCAAGCAGATGAACCTAAGTTTATATATGTACAGACAGCACTATGTGGACTCGGGGCTTTAAAAAACCTCAACAGCAAAGAAGTGGATGCCAGGACTGAGAAGTGGAGGACCATAGGGGAGGACCATAGGGGAGGACTTGTAGATCAGAGAGTGGAGGGAGAATTCAATCAAAACACATTACATGCATGGGAGAAATTCTCAAACAATGAGACTAGAAAGAAGAAAAGAAAAAAAGCTGTATTATCTTCATGACCAAAACTGGCCTCTGATCCTTTTGGTTTGCACCGTCCAGGCAGAGATGTCAAAGCTTGAACATGGAGGCTGTTTTCCCCAGGGACTCATTGCTTGGTTTTTAAAACTTCATTCCCAGAGAAATGGAGCCCCCTGACTCCCTGGAAGAAGAAGGGTCGATACAGAGAAACGTGAGAATGGAGTAAGACTAAGGCACTTCACAAGTACGAGACTCCATGACCTATGTGTCTACTGGACCTGGGGCTCCAGGTCTGGAGCCATCATCTCGGCCCCTTACTTACTCCTCATAGGTTTGCAGCAGGCCACTTTTTACAAAGGGCTTTTCAATGGTCAGGATTTCTTCCTGAACCTTTTCTAAAAAGGGCCTCCAATAACTGCCAAGTGTATGTTAGAATCCCCTGGCAGAGAGCCCACTTGCCTGAAAACTGCTGAGTGATAGAAGTGACACTCATGTTTTAAAGCTACTTAATTCCTTCTCTCATTCCCCCACATTCCTCCAAGCATGGCCGTGTGTATAAATCAGCCATGATTATGCCATTCACCACTCTGTTTCTTTCTGTTCTTTGACTTTGATGCCCACATGCCTGTCTGCTATTTGCTATTTTGCTCCTCCAAGGCAACGAGAGAGAGAGAGAGAGAGAGAGAGAGAGAGAGAGAGAGAGAGAGAGAGAGAGAGAGAGAGAGAGAGAGAGAGAGAGAGAGACCTGTGGGATTAAGTTGAGCAAATGAGTTATCAGTATTAGGTCTCTGGCTTGAATACACACTCGTAAGTATTCATCATATTCTTTGTGAAAGGAGGAAGGGCCAGCCACTGACTTCTGCCCATCAGCCATGATCTTGGCACTTTGCAAAGGTGAACCCTAGTTCTTGCTTCTGACCCTGGCTAAGTGAAGTGAGCACTTAGCTCTTAATGGTGGAGAGAGCACCAAAGCCTGCAGAACTGGTTGGTAGGCAGCTTTTCAGAGGTGAAAGCCCTACCTTTCCCCCACATTTAGAGTCAACACATAATTTATTGTAAAGACTGTGCTGTACCTTCGCTCATCCCTTAAGGGTTAATCCACTGGGTCAGGTTCCACCCTGGCCTGATTAGGTTTCTATTTCTGTGATAAAACAGTGTGACCGAACTCTACTTGGTGGACAGGGTAAGATCAGTGAATTCCATGAGTAGGTACCAATGCCACACTTCTTAGCTAGGAGCTAGCAATGCTATGTGAAATTAATTGCATGTCGCTAAGTCCCAGGGTGGTAGTTTTATTATTGTTGTTATTGTTATTATTATTATTATTATTAGATATTTTCTTTATTTATATTTCAAACATCCCTTTTCCTAGTTTCCCCTCTGAAAATCTCCTATTTCCTCCCATCTCCCCCTGCTCACCAACCTACCCACTCCAGCTTCCTGGCCCTGGCATTTCCCTATACTGGGGCATATAACCTTCACAGGACCAAGGGCCTCTCCTGCCATTGATGACCAGCTAGGCCATCCGGGATGGTAGTTTTAGTAGAAGCATTATGTGCAAAGAAGACAAACCCACAACCAGTGTCAGTATTTATTCTGGTAATAACATATTGCCGTCCCTGCCACTATGGAAGTAGTCCCCTGCCCCAGGATTTACATTAAGATGTACTTCTTCCCAGAATTCCCACCCCCTAATGCAGTCACTAGGACTGAGACTCCATGTTCAGCTGGGTCTGCCCACCTTTTTGAAGCCCTGACTGCCTCTTTTTCTTCTCTGTTGACTTTCTTCGTTCAGATGCTGGCAAAACCTAAGTATGCTCTTAAACTCCTTAACTAGTACTTTGAACTTCCTTACAGCTGGTGCACGGAAGGCTTTTCCCCTCTAAATAAATTGTCCTAGAGGCTTCTGTTTGAGTTTGTTTGTGGTAGTATCCATACATAAATTCTTTTGCTAATGATATATAATAACCCCAAGATGAGACCCCAATTTCTCAGGTATCATGTAATGGCCCAAGGAGGATTCCCCAAGACTTCCAGTAGTATCTCTTTCCTGCCTTTCAATTCTTTAATTGGCAGAGAAAATGAACCTCTTTTGGCAATTCTACATGCCTTCATTGACACTTACAACAGAGATGTGTGAAAGGGAATGAACAAATATTAATAACCATGCATGGGTATTGGTAGGAAACCAGGGCATAGGTCACCCTACCATAGTGAGCCTGGAAGGCAAGTGACTTTGCCTGCCCTGCCCTGTTGTTCATAGTCCAAGTCTTGTGTTTAGCAAAGGCTAAGATAGACTTGGGAGTGTGTATGCATTCGTGTGTGTGTGTGTGTGTGTGTGTGTATGTGTGTGTGTGTGTGTGTGTAAAAGCAGTTGTCATCAAGGAACCAGAGGTCTGGCAAGACTGAGTCTTTTATTTTGGAGTAGCTTCTGCTTACAAAATCTCATGAAAGAAGATATGGAAGGAGAAAAGAATAAAGGAATAGAAAGAAAACTTTGATAATTCCAACATAGTTCCTTAAGCTCTTACTTTCTACGCAGCTATGTATTGTTTAGTATAATTATGCTACTTTGTATCCTGAATTTTTTTCGGGATCACTGGCATAATCTTCCAATAGTGTGATGGAATTTGTAGCAGTAGGCACTTCAACTGTTTCTTTCATTAGGCAAATATATTCTGTTTCCACAATTCAATACATAGTGCTACTGTGATCAGGTACATAATGATCTATTTCCAGGAGTTTTTTGGCTTCTAGGGAAACTAAGTGTTTCTTTTTTTTTTTAGTATAAACCTTATTCCTTTTTTTCTTGAATTTTTTTCTTTTTTTTTTTTTAAATTTATTTATTATTATTTTCTTTATTTACATTTCAAATGCTATCCCAAAAGTTTCCTATACCCCAACCCCGCCCCTGTTCCCCTACCCACCCACTCCCACTACTTGGCCCTGGCCTTCCCCTGTGCTGGGTCATATAAAGTTTACAATCTCCAAGACTTACAGCTACCTGACCCCCGACCTCTGGAAAGAGACTGTCTTCACCAAGTCTCCTTATCAGGAATTCACTGATCATCTTGTGAAAACCCACACCAGAGTCTCTGTTCAGAGGACCCAGGCTCCAGCTGTGGCTGCCACATAAGGGTTTTTATACAAGAAAAATAAATGGATTAAGTCTGCTAAAAGAAAAAATTCTTAATTTACTTTTTTCAACTTTTTTATTAGATATTTTCTTTATTTACATTTCAAATGCTATCCCGAAAGTTACCTATACCCTCCCAATTAATTTACTTTTTTTACAATCCATATTTTATTACAACCCCCAACTGTTCCACATCCCATACCTCCTCCCTACCTCTCTGTCTCCACGTGGATGACCCCAACCTCCAGCCCACCTGACATCTAAATTCCCTGGGGCTCCAGTTTCTTGAGGGTTGTGTGCATCATCTCTGAATGAACACAGACCTGGCAGTTCTCTACTGTATGTGTGCTGGGGGCCTCATATCAGCTGTTGAATGCTGACTATTTGGTGGTCCAGTGCTTGAGTGATCTTGGAGGTCCAAATTAACTGAGACTGCTGGTCCTCCTAGAGGATCGCCCTTCTCCTCAGCTTCTTTCAGCCTTCCCTAATTCAACAACAGGGGTCAGCTGCTTCTGTTCGTTGGTTGGGTGCAAATATCTGCATCTGACTCTTTCAGCTGCTTGTTGGGTCTTTCAGAGGACAGTCATGATGGGTCCCTTTTTTTGAGTGCTCCATAACCTCAGTAATAGTGTCCAGCCTTGGGACCTCCACTTGAACTGGATCCCACTTTGGGCCTGTTGCTGGACCTTTTTTTCCTCAGGCTTCTCTCCATTTCCATCCCTGTAATTCTTTCAGACATGAACAATTATGTGTCAGAGTTGTGACTGTGGGATGGTAACCCCATCCCTCACTTGATATCCTGCTGGGAACTCTATAAGTTCCCTCTTCCTACTGTCTGGAATTTCATATAAGTTCACTCCCTTTGAGTCCTGAGAGTCTCTCACCTCTCAGGTCTATGGTGCGTTCTGAAGGGTCCCCCTAACCTCCTATTTCTCAAGGTTGCCTTTTCCAGTCTTTCTACTAGTCCTCAGGGCTTCATTCCTTTTGCTTACCCAATACCAAATCAGGTTCCCCTCTTCCCCCTTCCACTTTCCCACTTTCCCTCCCAAGTCCCTCCCTCCCTCCCCACTTGTGATTATTTTCTTCTTTCTCTCAAGTGGGACTGAGGTGTCCTCACTTGAGCACTTCAGCTTGTTGACCTTTTTGAGTTCTATGGACTGTATCTTGGATATTCTGTACTTTTTGTTTTTTGGCTAATATCCACGTATTAGTGAGTACATACCATGTATGTCCTTTTGGGTCTGAGTTACCTCACTCAGGACGATCTCTTCTAATTCCATTCATTTACCTGCAAAACTTAGGATACTCTCATATTTAATAGCTGAGTAGTATTCCCTTGTGTAAATGAACCACATTTTCTGTATCCATTTTTCTGTCGTGGGACATCTAGGTCGTTTCCAACTTCTGGCTATCACAAATAGGGCCACTATGAACATAGTAGAACATGTGCCCTGTGGCATGGTGCGACATCTTTTGGGTATATTCCCAAGAGTGGTATAGCTGGGTCTTCAGACAGATCTATTTTCAATTTTCTGAGGAACCTCCAGATTGATTTCCAGAGTGGTTGTACCAGTGTGCAATTCTATCGGCAATGGAGGAGTGTTCCTCTTTCTCCAGACCCTCTCCAACATGTGTTGTCACCTGAGGTTTTGATCTTAGCCATTCTGATTGGTATAAGGTAGAATCTCAGGGTATGTTGATTTGCATTTCTCTGATCACTAAGGACTTTGAACATTGCTTTAGGTGCTTCTTGACCATTTGAGATTTCTCAGTTGAGAATTCTCTGCTTAGCTCTGTGCCCCATTTTAAAATTGGATTATTTGGTTTTCTGGAGGTTAGCTTCTTGAATTCTTCACATATTTTGGATATTAGTCCTCTACTGGATGTGGGGTTACTGAAGATTTTTTCCCAATCTGTAGGTTGCTGATTTGTCTTATTGACTATTTTCTTTGCCTTACAGAAGCTTTCCAGTTTTATGAAGTCCCATTTATCAATTCTTGATCTTTGAGCATGAGCCATTGGAGTTCTGTTTAGGAAATTTCCCCCTGTGCCAATGAGTTCAAGGCTCTTTCCCATGTTCTCTTCTATTAGATTAAGTGTATCTGGTTTTATGTTGAGGTCCTTGATCTACTTGGACTTGAGCTTTGCACAAGGTGACAAATATGGGTCTATTTTCATTCTTCTACATACAGGTGCCAGTTCGACCAGCATCATTTATTTAAGATACTTTCTTTGTTCCATTGTATATTTTTGGCATCTTGATCAAAGATCAAGTGACCATAAGTGTGTAGTTTTAATTCTGGATCTTCAATTCTATTCCATTGATTAACATGTCTGTCTCTGTACCAATACCATGCAGTTTTTATCACTATTACTCTGTAGTAAAGTTTGAGGTCAGGGATGGTGATTGCTCCAGCTGTTCTTTTATTGTTAAGAATTGTGTTCGCTATTCTGGGTTTTTTACCTTTCCAGATGAATTTGAGAATCACTCTTTCCATGTCCTTGAAAAAGCGTGTTGCAATTTTGATGGGGATTGCATTGAATCTATAGGTTGCCTTTGGTAGGATGACCATTTTTACTATGTTAATTCTGCCACATTTTCTGAGATCATCTTTGATTTATTTCTTGAGAGACTTGAAGTTATTGTCATACAGGTCTTAAAGTTGTTTTGTTAGAGTTACCCCAAGATATTTTATATTATTTGTGGCTATTGTAAAGGGAGTTGTTTCCCTAATTTCTTTCTCAAACTGTTTATTGTTTGTGTAAAGGAAGGTTACTGATTTATCTGAGCTAATTTTATATCTGGCCACTTTGCTGATGTTGTTTACTAGCTGGAGAAGGTCTCTGGTAGAACTATTGGAGTCCCTTATGTACACTATCATATCATCTGCAAATAGAGATACCGTTATTTCTTCTTTACCAATTTTTATCCCCTTGATCTCTTTTTTGTTGCCTTATTGTTCTAGCTAACACTTCGAATACTATATTTAATATGTAAGGGGAGAGTGGACATCTTTGTCTTGTCCCTGATTTTAGTGAGATTGCTTCAGGTATGTCTCCATTTAATTTGATATTGGCTGTTAGTTTTATGTTTAGGTATAGGCCTTGAATACCTGACATCTCCAATACTTTTAACATAAAGGGGTGTTGTATTTTCTCAAATGCTTTTTCTGCATCTAAGGTAATGATCATGTGATTTTTTTTCTTTGAGATTGTTTATATAGTGGATTGCATTAATGGATTTTCATATATTAAACCAACTATGCATCACTGGGATGAAGCCTACTTGATTGTGGTGAATAATTGTTTTGATGTGTTCTTGGATCCAGTTTGAAAGAATTTTATTGAGTATTTTTGCATCAATATTCATAAGCGAGATTGGTCTGAAGTTCCCTTTTTTAGATGGGTTCATGGGTAGTTTAGGTATCAGAATAATTGTGGCTTCATAGATGAGTTAGGTAGTGTTCCTTCTCTTTCTAATTGATGGAACAGTTTAAGTTTGGTATTAGGTCTTCTTTGAAGGTCTGGTAGAATTCTGCACTAAATCCATCTGGTCCTGGGCTTTTTTTTAGTTGGGAGGTTTTTAATGACTTCTATTTTCTTGTGTAATATGGGCCTGTTTAGATCGTTTACCTGCTCTTGATTTGACTTTGGTATGTTGCATTTGTCTAGAAAACCATGCATTTCATCTAGATTCTCTAGTTTTCTTGAGTATAGACTTTTATAGTAGGATCTGATTAGTTTTTGAATTTTCTCGTTTCCATTGTTATGTGTCCCTTTTCATTTCTGGTTGTGTTAAGTTGGATACTGCCTCTTGGCCCTTTAGTTAGTTTGGCTCAGGGTTTGTCTATCTTGTTGATTCTCTCAAAAACCAGCATCTGGTTTGTCGATTCTTTGTATTGTTTTCTTTGTTTCTATTTGGTTGATTTCAGCCCTGAGTTTGAGCATTTCCTGCCTTCTACTTCTCTTGGGTGAGTTTGCTTTTTTGTTCTAGAGCTCTCAGGTGTTCTATTAAGTTGTTAGTGTAAGATCTCACCAGTTTCATTAACAGGGCACTTAGTACTATGAACTTTACTCTTAGCACTGCTTTCATTGTGTCCCATACATTTGGGTATGATGTGTCAACGTTTTCACTAAATTTCAGGAAGTCTTTAATTTCTGTCTTTATTTCTTCCCTGACCAAGTTATCATTGAATAAAGAGTTGTTCGGTTTCCACGTGTGTAAGTGGCTTTCTGTAGTTTTTGCTGTTATTGAAGTTCAGCCTTAGGTCATGGTGATCTGATAGGATGCATGGTACTATTTCAATTTTCTTGTATCTGTTGCAGGTTGTTTTGTGACCAATTATGGTTGATTTTGGAGAAGGTAACATGAAATGCTGAGAAGAAGGTGAAATATTCATTTGTTTTAGGGTGAAATGTTCTATAGATTTCTGTTAAATCCATTTGGTTCATAACCTCTCTTAGTTTCACTGTGTCTCTGTTTAGTTTCTGTTTCAAAGACCTGCCCATTGGTGATAGTGGGGTGTTAAAAATCTTCCACTGTTTTTGTGTGTGGGTTCAATGTGTGTTTTGAGCTTTAGTAAAGTTTCTTTTATGAATGTGGGTGGTCTTGCATTTGGGACATATATGTTCAGAATTAAGATTTTTCTCTTGGTGGATATTCCCCTTGATGAATATGAAGTGTCCTTCATCATGCTTGATAACTTTTGGTTGAAAGTCTATTTTATTGGATATTAGGATGGCAACTCGAAGACCTTTTTTCATTCTTTTACTCTGAGATAGTGTCTGTCTTTGTTATTGAGGTGTATTTCTTGTATGCTGTTAGCATATGTCTTTTTATAGATGAGTTGAGTCCATTAATATTCAGAGATATTAAAGAGAGATGACTGGTTGTTCCTGATATGTTTGTTTTTGAAGGTGACTTTATGTGCTTGTGGATGTCTGCTTTTGACTTTCTTGTGAGATGATTAATATCTTGTCCTTTCTTTGGTGCAGGTACCTTCCTTGTGTTGAAGTTTTCCCTCCAGGATCCTCTGAGGGGATGTGTTGGTAGATACATACTGTTTGAATTTGGTTTTGTCCTAGAATATTTTGGTTTCTCCGTCTATGTTGATTGAGAGTTTTCCTGGGTATTGTCGCCTGGGCTGGCATTTGTGTTCTCTTAGAGTCTGCATGACCTTTCTTCAAGCTCTTCTGACTTTCATAGTCTCTGATGAGAAGTCTGGGGAAATTGTGATAGGTCTACATTTGTATGTTACTTGGCCTTTTACCCTTGTAGCTTTTAATATAATTTCTTTGTTCTGTGCATTTAGTGTTTTGATAATTATGTGATGAGAAGATTTTCTTTTCTGGTCCCATTTGTTTGTTGTTCTATAGGCTTCTTGTACCTTTAAGTCCATTTCTTTCTTTAGGTTGGGGGAGATTTCTGCTATGATTTTGTTGAAGACATTTTCAGGTCCTTTGAGCTAGGAATCTTCATTCTCCTTTATTCTGATTTGTTGCAGGAAATATTTAAAAAGTCAACCTGCCATCTCTCCTGCCCCACCGGTCCAAGTTCCCACTCTAGTTCTAGTACTAGCAGGCATCAACATTATATTCCAGCGGTGTTCTGCTTGGCATATTCTCCCAGCTGAGCTACTCTCTCCCAGCTAGTGAATTCATCTCACTTCCACACAATGCCCCACATACCCCATGATCAGCCATCTCAACACTTAGTTACCCAGTAGAAACTTGACTCCTAAAGCTTAATTATCCAATCAGATTTATATAACAATAAGATCACAATTTACAAGATGCCAATACAATAATTTCAGAGCCAATTGATAAAGATAAAGCTTTAACCCAATTATTCTAACCTTGTGAAAATCTTAGCTACTGTGGCTGTTTAAAACCACAGGGGATCAGGATCATCTTCCTGTTCATCTGCCTCCATGTTGGCTTCTCTCCTTTTCCCCTCATGCTACCTCTCTATCTCTCCCTGTCTCCCAAACTTCCAGCTCCACCTCCCTCTTCTTGTCCAATCACAGACCTGCCACTGCCCTAATGTGATTGGACAGAGAAAATCCTGCAACACTGATTTTTCTTAGCTTTGGTCTTTTCCTTGTGTCCTGGATTTCCTGGATGCTTTGGGTTAGGAGATTTTTATGTTTTGAATTTTCCTTGACAGTTGTGTCAATCTCTTCTACTATTATCTTCTACACCTGAGATTCTCTCTTCTATCTCTCGTATTCTGTTGGTAGCTCTTACATCTGTAATTCCTGACCTCTTTCCTAGGTTTTCCATTTCCAGGTTTGCCTCCATTTGTGTTTTCTTTATTGTTTCTACTTCTATTTCTAGGTCTTGGATTGCTTTATTCAATTCCTTCACCTGTTTTCCTGTATTTCTTTCTGTGAATTATTGATATTCTCCTTAAAGGACTCTATTATCTTCATGAGATGGGATTTTAGGACAGATTCCTGATTTTCAGATGTGTTGGCTTGCTGTGGTGGAAAAACTGGGTTCTGATGATGCCCATGAATTTTGGCTTCTGTTGTTTATGGTCTTGTGCTTGTCTTTTGCCATCTGGATATCCGTGGTGTTTGTTGGTCTGGGTGACTATCTGGAGTCTTCTTTTGTCCCTGGGTTGCTTCACTTCTCCCAGTAGGTCTGTAGCCCTGGCTGTATGAGACCACCTGTGGGGCCTTTCAACTGGCAGCTCTTCACAGGGTCAGAGAAGCTGCTTATCTGTTGCCTTGGAAGCAGTAGATGTCTTGGGAGAACTTCAGACTGTTAGGTCTTCAGTGGAACAATCAAGCTGTTGTCCAACTGCTCTGAGTGCAGCAGATCCTCAACCTGCTCTGAGTGCAGCTGGTCCTCTAGGATGGATCAGGATATGGAGTCTTCACAAGAGCAGACCAACTAGGAGTCTGCCCCAGCAGCAAGGACCAGGCAGAGTGGGTGGAAGCAATGGAAGGGGACTGATATTCTGGAGGGTGGGGGTTTTGGTGGGTGATGGGTCCCGAGTCACCAGGCTCCCAGCAGCAGCTCTGACACAGGGGGGTGAGGGGGTGGGAGGGGGTTCTTACCAACTGCTCTGAGTGCAGCGGGTCCTCTAGGATGGATCAGGATATGGTGTCTTCACAGGAGCAGACTAACTAGGGGTCTGCTCCAGAAACAAGGGCTGGGCAGCAGCGAAATTAAGTGTTTCGAATAAAATTGGCATACGTAGTCTATAACACCACACCCTCACTATGTTTGTCTTAATAACAATAATTTTAAAAGCTAGAGCAGGGCCATAGCAGCCCATTGCCCATGAGTTATCAAGCATGAGTAAAAGGCTTAAAGAACTGTGTGATCCTGGGTTATTAGTTTTCCTTTCCTGTCTAAGTAATGCCAACATTGATGCCAACCTGTGTCTATGCCAAGGAAGCTTTATGAACAATTATGTGCTAGTCTGTCTGATTTTTCATTTGTGCAGAGAAGCAACAGATAAAGTAAGAGCCTGTGCATGGTTTAGTCAGTGTAAGGCAATATTGACATAGACCTACTAGGGGTAAGAAAGAATGCCAGGCAAATTGCCCTCCATCTTTTCTTTGGTAGCTCTTGTTATAGTGATTTTTTAACTTCCCAATGACAAATAACTGGTCAAGGAGAAAACAATTAAGATTTTGCTGAACTGAACAAAAAGCAGTACATGCTCCCCTCATAAATCCAACAGGACAGAAATGAATACCTCCTCCCTGACTCTAAGGAACCTGTTCTGAAATCTTCCACCCTCTACTCTGCATGCAGGCTTATAGACAGAAACCCCACGTAGATACATTTGCTCAGAAACATGCATCAACTATTATGTCTGGTAAAAAGCACTAATTTTTTTCTATGTGTGCTAACATGTAAGTCCTATTTCTTCCTGTATGTTAACACATATATTAAAATGTAGATTCACAGGATTTGGGGGAGGATTAAAATGTAATCTGGCCGGGCCTGGTGGCGCAGGCCTTTAATCCCAGCACTCGGGAGGCAGAGGCAGGCGGATTTCTGAGTTCGAGGCCAGCCTGGTCTACCAAGTGAGTTCCAGGACAGCCAGAGCTATACAGAGAAACCCTGTCTCGAAAAACCAAAAAAAAAAAAAAAATGTAATCTGATACTACTGAGATGGCTCAGTGGATAGAGAGCTTGCCCCTAAGTTTGACAATTTGGGACACACATGGTGGGAAAAAAAAAAAAGCTGATTCTTATCCTTTGGCATTCACACATTTGACGTGTAACATTGTACCCCCACACATGAAATAAAGAAATGCAATAAAAAGATAATAATATAAGTAAATTCTTAGCTCAGCACATAATACATAATAAACACAGGATACACACAAACTGTTAATAACATGAATGCCATAGCTATAATTGTCATGATCATTACATTTACTCAGCTACTGTGTATGTGTGTTGTGTTGTGTTATGTAAATATATATAAATATATAATATTATCCATAATAAAGAAACAGAATTGAGTGTGTCTGGGACACCCACCACACTAGCATACCTAAACTGGACTTTGGCCAGTTCGCCTTCAGGAACTTCTGTTCAGAGAAAGTAGCATGACTTCTTGGAGTAGCAAGGTAAAATAAAATCAAGTGTAAAGCATCGTTTTAGTAATACTAGATAGCTCTGTGTGTGTCACATGCTTAGAGCAGAGTATAGAATGCCTTACCTATCAGCAGGGTTTCCCTATAGTGAGCAGCATAGGTGTTCTAGCACATTCTCTCATTCATTTGGCCTAAGGAACTATGTAAGACACTCATAATGCTGGCTCACAAAGCAAGCATCGTTGTTTTTAAAGGAATCTTCCCACTGTTCCAAAAGGGCCCTGAAGATAATGCTTGTCAGCAAAGGAGAGAATCCAAAGGAGAAAAGTAGAAGGCAGAAGCTACATGAGAAAGAAGAAGGAAAGATTGCTGTAGAATGCTCACTCCATCACTTATGGGGTCCATGATTGAGGATAAATTACTTTTCTAAGCCTTAGGTTCTTCAGTCATAGCATGGAATTAGTATACTTGTCTATATCATAGTACTGTGACAAGAATGAAAGATGAACTGTCATGCAGCGTCCAGCTGAATAGGAGCAGGCTAGCCCGCCTCAGCTCCTCTACCCAGTGGTTCTCTCCAAGGAACTCAATCCTTCCACCCCTCTTGAATCCTTTATCCACCATTATCTCCCAGGCAGGAAACCAGAAATCACATAATAGGACAGGTAGTCTCAGAAAAACGCATCCTTGCCTCCTATCTCATCCTCAGCTCAGAATTTTCTTTCTCACCTGCCCACTGCTTTGGAAGGTTTCGTCTCAGTTGCTACAATATACCCCAAGCCTTGAAAGTGAAGCATTAGCCAGTGCAGGAAGAAGTTCCCTGTTCACAGCCATTTCAATGTCATCTTGCTAGAGTGGCAATAGCTTTGCAGTGACACAGGGAACCTGGGTCTCAATGCCAACTTCCAGTTTCGATGCAACATGTCCCATCAGGCCCTGTTGTATGGTAGCTTATGTCCTTGAGTGAGCCCTGCCCAGTATTGTTCTAAGTCACTGGGGCAGCTATGGTGTTGGAGCATAAAATCTCCTGTGCCTACAGTCCAGGGAGCTGAGGTTGAGTCCAAACATGGGGCTCTTCTGGGGCATGCAACTTTCAAGTCAGTTTGCCATTGAAGGTTAATGAAAGTTTCTTCACCTTTATTATGAAAATGATTAAGGCTTGGAGGGGTATTAGTTTAACCAGTACATTGCCTGTCATACACGCTTGAGGACCTGAATTTGCTCTCCAGCATCCATAGAGAAAGCCAGAAATAGTAGTGCCTACCTGATGATTTCATTGCTGTGGAGTCAGAGACATGCAGATTTCTGGGGCTTGCAGCTCTCTAGTCTAGCCTACTCAGTGGTCGCAGGGGGATAAAAAATCTCTTGTCTGAAAATTCAAGATGAATGGCTCCTAAGGAGCAGCACCCAAGGTTAACCTCTGTTCTCCACAGGCATATTCACACATATACACATATATGAATATGCAACCCCTCCCCCACCTATTGAAAAAGTGAAAGCCCATTGATAAAGCATCATTGTGAGGCTTCACCAAGATACTGTGTTTAAAAGTGGTTTATGAATTACAAAGTGTTTTACATGTAGAGAGAGATGTTACCCATATATTGAAAGCCTGGAAGTCACCAACTATCTTTCCAGAAGTAGATGGGCTATTCAGGAACTGTTTTCCTACCAGCATGCATACATGTACTCTGCACTGAGAGCCATGGTATTGTCCTAAACACTTAACTTGGTAAAATCATGATAGCATGAACTTGGACACTGGAAAGAAACAGAGCAATGGGCCTTTGCAACTTGATGCTCTTGAAACTCTATGGAGCTGAGCATGGAAGCAAACAAACAAACAAACAAACAACAAACTGAAAACCAAGATACCTGAGCAAATTAATCAGAGACTTGTCCATTCCAATTTGGTTTTGGAAGACATTCATTGAGACCAACATACCTGCCAAGGCAAATCCTGGGAGCCTTGGGAGTGGCAGCTTGAACTTGACATCTGTATTATCTACAACCCCTTCATTTGCAAACTGGTCTCAATGAAGGGAACAGTTTGTGGTAATGGGAACCGTATGGGCTGGTGGCTGCTGTCAGTTTAAGAAGTCCACACGGCTTCTGTGGCCAGATGTAAAGAAAAGCTAAGAGCAGGAAGACAAAGACAACACTGGGTAGGAGGAGGGGCTAGGAGCCTGCCTGACCAAGGGGAAGGACTTAAGGACAGAAGACAGAATGCCATGGCCTCATCGACAGTACACGTGTTTTCAGGAAGCCTGACCTCTGAAAGCATAGGCTCCCACATTTTCTTGAACCAGTAAGTATTGGGGCCAGGGGGATGCTTAAGAAGAACTGTTTGAGAATACAGATGTACAGCTCAGGATGTGCACAGATCTGCCTAGGATGTGTCCTAGACATAGAATCTTCTGCTTGCCCATGTTGGTACAGAGAAGGAGCCCAAAGAACTCTGAATAGAGGTAAGGCTAGACAGTTAAATTTTTTTTTAATTAAGCATATTTTTATGCTTTTGTGCATGCATCGTTTTACTTATATAATAGAAAAGGTCTGTATTTGAAAATTGGATATTATTCTAATGTCACAATAAATATGACCAAGTAAATGTGACCAAGTAAGTATAAGAAGTAAATATTTAATTTGAAGAGATTGCTTATCAGTTCATAAAAGCAAAATAATGTAACCAATTATTATTGTGAAGAGTATTTGTGTTGGTGATGTTTCTTCTATGTAGTAAAAGCTTCCACTTTTTCATTCACTTGTCTATTCAGTAAGTATTTATTCAGCACCTATTTGGATAACACTAGAAGCAAAGTCCAACTCAGAAAGTAGGCTGTAGGAACGAGGGAGGAGCGGGGATGGCAGAAAGACTGAGGAGACTGGAGCAAAAGAAGCTACAGACAGGCTACATGGGTCTGGGGCTATAGCAAGAACTCGAACTGTCCATCTGTCTAACGGGGATGTCTTAGGACGGTTATGAACAGATGCCTGAGAAGACCAGATTGGTCTGTGCTGCTTTGCTGAGTGATTTCTACACAAACTTTTACAGAACCTTCAGTGAGTGGAACAGTTGCAGGAGTCCAAGTGAGGGAAGTATATCAAGCACTATCAGAAAGGGTAAGTCCTTGTGGGTTTGCGGATTCTATCAGGAAACGAGAGCTGGCCTTTTGCTGAGGGTTTTCATGTACATTTCAGAGGACAGCAGAAGAGAATCTAAGAGTTATAACCAAAGCAACTGAAAGAACTTACCATTCAGATGTGGGAATAATTGTAGGTGAAGCAGGATGGGGAGAGGAGTTTGGGAATCCAGTGACATGCATCCCAAGTCCAGGATATGCAGCAGTCATTCAAACAGAAATGAAGAGGGTTTAGTGGGTGAAAATCATAAGTGCATGAGTTGTATTTAAAGCTATGAAACACTATGAGAACTATATGACAGTGAGTGGAGACAAAAAGGAGGGAACATATCTTCAATTGGGCACTGCTAGGATTCAGAGCTTAAGGAACCTCCCATTAGATGGGAAATGTACGAACTCTATCAAAAGCAAATAAACAAACATTACTCCTAGTTTGCATAGCACAAGCAAGGAATTCTGTAAAGTAACTGTTGCTGTTATTATTTTATCTATATGAACATTGGAAATCAGAGAAGGCTATTTGTTTTCTCTGTGTCAAATAGCTAGTAAAGAACAGAACAGATGTGCCAACCCAGGCACCCTGACCACCGTCCTAAGGTTTCCTCCATGCTGAGCTGCCAAGGACTGATATGGTAACAAACGAAGAAGAATTTCTTTAGTCTTCAGGGTGTTGAGTTTTCCCAAGTTGGAAATAGAAGCCAGGCCCATCATAAGAGTCAGGCATCCTTGCTCTCCAAGCTGAAGATATTACCAATCTAAGAAAACAAATAATATTAGGAAACTCTGCTTTTGGCAAAGCTAAAACTTTAAAACAATAATGAAACCAGAAGAGAGGTGGAAAGAATGCCAATAATGATAACATTTCTCAGCATCCTGCCTTCTCTTCTCCACACATTCTCACTGGAGCTCTAAACCATGCTCTCCATCTCTGGAGGATGCAGGTACAGGCGGAGTATAATCTTTCCTGTGTTCTGAATCAGGAAGAAGAGATAGAAAAAAAAATAAAATGACCCCCATGAGGTCACCTATGTGTGGATGGAAGTTAGAGAAAGGTGGGTGCTTTGAGAACCTTTCTCCCTACAGACTGTCTAACCCTGCCTTATGCGATGAAGAAGAAACCTGCTAAAACAAAATCAGATCTGACCATTTCCTAAGCCCATTTAATCTACTGTTGAGGAAAACACTTTTGGAGAGAGCTACTATGCATGCTAGCATGTATTTCAAAGAAGAATAAACTTGCTGACCTTAAGTAATTGGACTAAAGTTTATATAAAACACAACTACCATTGTATAAAATGTGCCTATAACCACAGGGAAAATCAATTCAAGTTTATTCATTCATTCATTCATTCATTTTATTTGTTCATTCATTCTTTCATTTATCATTTTGTGTGTATGTTATGTATGAAATGCATGTACATGTTTGTGCAGATACACTTGCACACATGTGTTTGTGCCCATACATACAAAATTGTGTGTGTGTGTGTGTGTGTGTGTTTGTGCATTTGCTTAGGCCAGAGGCTATTATTGGCTGTCTTCCCTTATTGCTCTTGATGATTTGCAACCGGATTTCTCATTGACCCTGGAGTATGTTTTTATTCTAGACTGGCAAGATAGCCTCTGGCATCCACTTGCTTCTGCCTTCCCAGTGTAGGGACCAGAGACTCACACTGCCAAATCCAGATTTTATGTGGGTGCTGGGGATTTGAATCCAGGTTTTATACTTGGAGAGCAAGTACTTTTACCTACTGATCCATCTCCTTACCTCACATTTATTTTTTTAAATGTGTTTTGCTTGGCTTTTATGTGTCCTACAAACATCAAGGCCAATTCTGTTTGAGGCTTCACTCTTTTCTAGACTGCAATTTAATCTCATTTGTGCCAGCTGTTCTTCTTCTTATTTGAGTACTATCAGTTCTTCTGAAGAGCCCACAAATATGGTCCTTCTCAAAAGAATGGACTGAGCCTTTGCCATTCTGGTATTAACAAAGTCTTTCCAAGTACCATACAAAAATGTCTGTGTTGCACTGGACCAAGTGTTATGAGCTAACGAGGAAGAAATGGACTATAACAGCAGGCAAAGAACCCTGAGTGATGAGATAAGCAGCAAGTAGTGAATAAGCAAGCAAGGAAGCTAGCTTGTCCAGCCCCAACATTCTACATCCTCATTCTGAGTTATATTAACATAGTTTTGTGACTGTGTTAGTTACTTTTGGATTGCTGTGACACAATGCCTCACTGGAACAACTAAGGAAATAAAGGTTTATCCGGACTCATGCATTGGAGACTTGAGTCTGTCATGTTGGGGAGAGCATGACTGGAAAGGTATGGAAATGGAAGCAGCTCATTTGTAGTATATAAGTGTATATATAATATGCATACACACACACACACACACACACATATATATGTATGTGTGTATGTATGTCACAGCACCAACCTGTTCATGTGGCACAGACCAAAAAGCCAAAGACTGGACAAGAAGAAGATGCAGATTGTGCTATTGAATAGTGTTGACTTGACAGAATAAGCATTACCTAAAGGACAGACATCTGTACAGACATTTCTGTTGGGTTACTTGAGGTATGAAGACTCAGAGGCAATGTAGGCAGAACCAAAGTCCATCTTGCCTTAAGGTCTTTCTTCAGATACTTTTCACAGCAACAAGAAAAGAAATTAATAGGCAGAACTGTTAAATGTCTGTTCCTAGCAACCTGCTTCCTCTAGCTGGGCCACTGTGTGTAAAACACCCCCAAGAGCTGAGAACTGGGAATTTAAAACATGAGCCTATGGGGAAATCATTCAGAGTTAAGCCATGTTTAACTAAAATGAGGGCAAACATGTCTTTACTGCAAACCCCAGAAAAACCCACACCAACACTTCCTATTGTATTTCAGATCTGAAAACTGTATTTCTTTTTTTTTAACTCTTAACCACACCTTACCTCTTGTCATAGTTTCAGCCAAAGAAAATAATTTCAGAGCAGCTCATGTTAAGCTTTTTCTCAGTGCAAAGAAAGAGGACAGGAAGTAAGAGATGACATTTGATTTTCTTTTTGAGGTTTCCTGCTCAAATTTAAGACCAAGAAATTTGGTGTGGGTTGTTTGAGTCAAATGAGTTAGGGAGAAGTGTTATTTCTGTTCAACTCATCCCATATTTTTTTCTGAGGGAAGATAAAGTCAAAGCTGTAGTGTGTTCCTACAGTTGTTGTTCTAGCAAATGAAAATAAAAAATAGAAATGTGGATATAAGTCAACATTAAGGTAAAGCACTATACCAAGAATTGATAGTACTGGAAAATGGGAAACTTGTGGTCACACTTAATTGAGGAAGGGATAGTAAATACTGGCTGGTTTTGAAAGTGACATTTGTAACGGCTCTTCAAAACATGTAAGCTTTTGACATGCAAGAGAAAAGATATTCTAAATGGAAGAAACAAAGTCAGGTAAGTGAAGAAGACAGGAATCTCAGGATGAAAGTGTAAACAGGGAGCAGAGAGTACCCATGTTTGACATGAGCTTTTTTTTGGATAGTCCGGTGATATATTATGAACTCTATATTGAAGGAAAGAAAACCCAATTGATCATAAATACATTGAGCTTAGATTCAGGACCAAAACCTATTTTTTAAAACATTCCAAGAAAAATAGAGAGAAATCAAAGAGAGACATGATGTTAAATTTATAGCCCAGAGATGTAGATAAAGTAGGAACATTGGGATAATAAAGACTTGAATTGCCATTATGTAATAGACAGCTAACATTAGCTATCTGAGATGACAGTAGAGAATCATGGGAGCTTGAATGATGGCAATATTATTATTCACAGAAAGAAAAAAAGAGAAGTGTCTTGAAGTGTCTGGTAGAAGTGACATTTAGAAGGAAAAATTTAGATCTGTAAAAAGAGGACATGGAAATCATTCCATAAGAAGAAAATGCAACAGGGTTAAGAACATATGAGAAATATTTAGAAAGACTACTATATACTTGAATGACATGATTCTTAAAGTGAGGCATTTTGCAAGAGTATTATTGAGTATTTTTGAGTCAATATTCATAAACAAGATTGGTCTGAATTCTCTTTCTTAGTTGGGTCCTTGTGTGGTTTAGGTATCAGAGTAATTGTGGCTTCATAGAACAAGTTAGGTAGTGTTCCTTCTCTTTCTATTTTATGGAATAGTTTGAGGAAATCTGGTAGAATTCTGCACTAAATCCATCTGGTCCTGGGCTTTTTTTGTTGTTGTTGTTGGGAGGTTTTTAATGACTTCTTCTGTTTCTTTGTGCAATATGGGTCTGTTTAGATAGTTTACCTGCTCTTGATTTAATTTTGGGATGTGGTATCTGTCTATAAAACCATCCATTTCATCTAAATTTTCCAGTTTTGTTGAGTATAGGCTTTTATAGTAAGATCTGATGATTTTTTTTTGAATTTTTTCCATTTCCGTTGTTATGTGTCCCTTTTCATTTCTGATTTTATTAATTTGGATCCTACCTCACAGCCCTTTAGTTAGTTTGGCTAGGGATTTATCTTGTTGATTCTCTCAAAGAACTAGCTTTTGGTTTTGCAGAATCTTTGTATTGTTTTCTTTGTTTCTATTTGGTTGATTTCAGCCCTGAGTTTGAGCATCTCCTGCCTTCTACTCCTCTTGTGTGAGTTTGCTTCTTTTTGTTCTAGAGCTCTCAGGTGTTCTATTAAATTGTTAGTGCAAGATCTCACCAGTTTCTTTACCAGGCACTTAGTGCTATGAACTTTCCTCTTAGCACTGCTTTCATTGTGTTCCATAATTTTGGGTATGATGTGTCAACATTTTCATTAAATTCCAGGAAGTCTTTAATTTCTGTCTTTATTTCTTCCCTGACCAAGTGTACTGGCTAATTTTGTGTCAACTTGACACAGCTGGAGTTATCACAGAGAAAGGAGCTTTAGTTGGGGTAATGCCTCCATGAGATCCAGCTGCAGGGCATTTTCTCAATTAGTGACCAAGGGGGAGGGCCCCTTGTGGGTGGGACCATCTCTGGGCTAGTAGTCTTGGGTTCTATAAGAGAGTAGGCTGAGCAAGCCAGGGGAAGCAAGTCAGTAAAGAACATCCCTCCATGGCCTCTGCATCAGCTCCTGCTTCCTGACCTGCTTGAGTTCCAGTCCTGTGTCCTTTGGTGATCAACAGCAGTATGGAAATGTAAGCCGAATAAACCCTTTCCTCCCCATCTTGCTTCTTGGTCATGATGTTTGTGCAGGAATAAAAACCCTGACTAAGACACCAAGTTACCATTAAGTAAAGAGTTGTTCAGTTTCCACATGTGTATGTGAGATTTCTGTAGTTTTTGCTGTTATTGAAGACCAGCCTTAGGCCGTGTTGGTCTGATAGGATGCATGGTACTATTACAATCATCTTGTATCTGTTGAGGGTTGTTTTGTGGTTATATGGTTGATTTTGGAGAAAGTACCATGAGGTGCTGAGAAGAAGGTGAAATGTTCTGTAGATATGTTAAATCTATTTGGTTCATAACCTCTCTTAGTTTCACTGTGTCTCTGCTTAGTTTCTGTTTCAATGACCTGTCCATTGGTGATAGTGGGCTGTTGAAATCTCCCACTATTTTTGGGTGGGGTTCAATGTGTGTTTTGAGCTTTAGTAAAGTTTCTTTTATGAATGTGGGTGCTCTTGCATTTGGGGCATAGATGTTGAGAATTGAGACTTTCTCTTGGTAGATTTTCCCCTTGATGAATCCCTGGGAGGGAAAGTGGACAGTGCAGGGTGGGGAGGAGGTGTTGGGGAAAGGGGAACCTGATTTGATAGTGGGTGTGGGAAAAGAACTGAAGCTCTGAGGGCCAGCAGAAAGAATGGAAACAGGCAAACTCAGGAGATAGGAGGTTGGGGGGACATCCAAGAATGCACCAGAGACATGGGAGGTAAGAGACTCTCAGGACTCACAGGGCGGACCTTAGATGAATAGGGAGAGGGAACGTATAGAGCCCGCCTCCAGCAGGAAGACAGGGCATCAAATGAGGGAGAGGGGGCCCATCCCACAGTCACAACTCTGATCCACAATTGTTCCTGTCTGAAAGAATTACAGGAATGGAAATGGAGAGGAACCTGAGGAAAAGAAGGTACAACAACACGCCCAGCAGATGTCCCAAGGCTTCTGTTAATGAGGCTATGGAACACTCACAAAAAGGGACCTAGAATGACTGCACTCTATAAGACCCAACAAGCAGCTGAAAGAGGCAGATGCAGATATTTGCACCCAACCTATGGATAGAAGCAGCTAACCCCTGGTGTCGAATTAGGGAAGGCTGAAAGAAGCTGAGGAGAAGGACCATCCTGTAGGAGGACCAGCAGTCTCAATTAATCTGGACCCCTGAGATCTTTCAAATAGGTAGCACACACCAGCTGATATACATACAGTAGAGGACTTCCGGGTCTGTGTTCATTCAGAGATGATGCACCTAACCTTCAAGAGATTGGAGGCCCCAAGGAGTTTAGAGGTCAGGTGTGGTGGGTGGTGAGGACACCCATGTAGAGACAGCGGGGTTGGGGAGGAGGTGTGGGATTTGGAACAGTTGGAGGGTGAATGGGATGGGGAATGTAAAATAATTAATTTTTTTTTAAAAGTGAGAAGTGTAAATCTGGGAAGAGGTTGATGACATTCAGGGATTGGGTATTGAAATGTAAATAAAGTTCTCATTGACCTGGCATTTCAGACTAGAATTTCCTTCATGTATGTAATTAGACAGCACACCCGAGGAGTGCCGTGATTCTCCATGGTAGAGGTCCCAGATATTCTCACCATGCATTACTTTCGTTGACGTTATCTCAGATAGCATTTACAGTCATCACGATCTCTCACAAGTCTCACGGGATTAGAACCAATGCCCTGTCTTGCGAATTCACTTCTCATTTCTATGATTTGAGTTCTTTCTGAACAACCAACTCTCAAAGACACAGACAAGATAATGCCCAAAAGCTTGCAAGCCGGCTACGTCTGGCAAACCTAGCAGAAAATCAACAATGTGATCATATTAAACAAGGCAGAAGACAAGGGTGCAGAGTAGACAACTCCTGCACATGTGTATGTGCTGCAAATTCACACTCCCCAGAGCTCTCTGTCTGTCCATTGTCTCTTTTTCTGTCTTTCACTCTGTCTCTCTCTCTTTGTGTCTCTCTGTGTCTCTCTGTCTTTCTCTCACACACACAAGAAAGTGAGGAAGAAAGAGAAAGAGAAGGAAAGATTGAAAAAAATTAAGCAAAAGTGACACAGGACTTCACTTTCAGAATCTCCAGGTCCCAGTCTGTGCTGCGTTCTATAGTGAAGTTGACTTTCCAGAGAGTTTTGTCACATCATTATTAATGTTGTCATCAAACATTAAATTGCAGAAATTCACACGTGAAAATGGGAAACAAGATCTCTCACTACTTCGTTCAGTTGGTATTGCTCTAGGAGCATTCAGAGAAGTGGATGGTAATACAAAGTCACTGTCACCTCCAGTGACTCCACTGCACTTCCCCTACAACTGAAAAAGCAAGAATGAATGTGAAGGTGGCCCCAAGAATCTAGCTATGGAGGTGACAGAGAAGCACCCACCACTATTTAAATGCCTCCTGTTAAAAGGTAGATCTTCACTTCCCTAGAGCTCCAACATGGAATAGGCAAGAATTTGTCTAATTAGGATATCATAGATTGGACTTCAATTCAATCTCCTCTCTCTCTCTCTCTCTCTCTCTCTCTCTCTCTCTCTCTCTCTCTCTCTCTCTCCCATTCCCATTCCCTCTCTCTCTCCCTCACCCTCTCTCCCTCTCTCCAAATATGCTTACACTTCACATTTTTCAGATGCAGATTCTGGGATACAGAGGCCCAAAAATCAACATTACCTGAAGTAAGGTGGGAAAAGGGAATCTCAGGCCATAATTACGGAAATCAGCTCCAAGTCTTTTTGCTTCCCTCATAGCCCTAACATTTTGTCTTAATTTGGGCAGTATGATCTACTTCATTTGTACTGGTATCCTATTTTTACATGGAGTGCCAGTCTTGTAGGGTGTAACTGTCTCTTTGATGAATATCCCAAGCATTCTAAAGCTGGTTGCTTTCTTAAGATCAAAGTTTCTCTCTTACGTACAGAGTATATGTACAGAAAGAAAAAAAATGGTTCTTTTCTTTTTTCAAAAAGACAAAGTCTTCAGAAAACTGAAACCTGTCCCTAAATCCTGGTTCATGGATCTTGCTCTCTGTTTTGATGTCCTTTTATTTTCCGGGAGAGTCAGAGTAATACCAACTTCTGCCTAAATCCTGTCCTTGTCATTCTATGAATATGAGCTCTTTCACGACACACAGGCTTTGTGAGAATGGTGTAACTAACTGGTCAGTTTCTCTAAACACCAGGAGACACAGCTAGAAGTAGCAGAGTTGAAGTGAAGCTTCTACAAGGTGCCAGGTTATCCCAGGCCCATAGTGTGTGCTGTCCAACACCTGGCTTGTGCACACAGAGCATTGCCTGGAGGACATAATCCACAGCTTCTACCCTCATCTAAAGATACCGTCTCCCTGCCTTCAAAGTGATTCATAAAATGTCTCATTAAATCATCTTCAAGAGATTTCATAAAATGTCCCATTAGATGTGATCCACAGCTTGAATCTAATCTCACCAGAAGCTCTTGGTGTGAGAGGAGTCAGGCCTTTAATTTGCTCCCTTGATGTCAGTTAGATTTGAGCCCTGATGGTGGTATGCCTGTTTTCCTTAATGGCTGGGGTCCAAGCCAGGCACCCTCTTCTGCTTATAAGCAATGGATGGTTTGCACGGAAATGCAGAGCCTCCCAGGGACCCCTGCTGCACTTCATCTTACAGGGTTTGGCTCATGATTCCAGCCAACTGAGATCATTTAGAAGTTTGATTTTTGTCATCAATCATTTTCTATCCCTCCCAGCTGTGTGTCAGCCACAGATGTGATAAGGGAACTTTATCTTTGTCTGAATTACAGATACAAAATATTAAACAGGGCTCAGGAACATACCTCTACTCTCATCCCAGGAACTTAGAAAACAGCCTTCATCTCCATATTTGCCCTTTGATACCTGTTCTTTTAATCCTCTAGCAAAGGCTTCAAGTGTAGAACTTTGATTTTGTGTTCCTTTGCTTGTGAGTTGTAATGCCAGGGACTAAAGACAGGCTCAGCTTTGTTGAGTAGCTTTCAGAGGACCTGGGTTCAATTCCCAGCACTCACCTGGCAGCTCACAATTGGCCATAATTCCAGTTCCAGAGGATCTGGTACCCACACAGAGGCATGCATGGAGGCAGAAAACATCAATGCACATAGAAATAAATAAATCTTTAATAAAAATGTGGGTCCAACTCTTCCATAAGAGTTTGAGGGATTGAAGGGCCTAAAGGGGATGCTAACCCCACAGGAAGACCAACAGACTCGACTAACTTGGACCCTTGGGGCTCTCAGAGACTGAGCCACCAACCAAAGAGCATACAGGGCTTGGACCAAGGTTCCTGGCACATTTGTAGCAGATGTGCAGCTCAGTCTCCATGTGGGTACCCCAACAACTGGAACAGGGGCTGTCCCTAAAGCTGGTTCCTGTCTATGGAATCTGTTCCCCAACTGGGCTGCCTTGTCTAGCCTCAGTGGGAGACAATGTGCCTAATCCTGCAGAGACTTGATGCTCCAGGGTGGGGAGATAGCCAGGAGAAGAAGGAGGGAGAGGAGGAGGGACTCTATGAGGGGGGAAAAGGGGGAAGAGGGATCAGGATGTAAAATGAATCAATCAATTAATTAATTAATTAATGGAGAAAATGTGGGTTTAGTTCATAAACCCCAGACCAGCATAGCAGCAGTGAATACTCTCAGTGTCTCAGTAAATAGGGGCAATGATCTCAGTGGGCACTCTCATTTGGTCCCCAATGGGTGACACTGGCTATGTAAACCTCAGACAGTGGAATCTCACAGAAAGAAGTGATCCTCTGGATGGACTCATTGATCCTTTGATAGGAGCTCAGTGTTGGATGAAAGGTGCAATAGACCAAGCTATTGGCTTCGAGTCAGAAGTCATGTGGACAAAGGCATCTTCAAGACCTGTGTGAACAAGTATTGCATCTGTTTGCTTGTCATCATTGCAGATGAAATTCCATAAAAAGCAGACTCTGAGGTGCTCCTTTGTACGCAAAACAGTTATTGGGGAGGAGCTTGAGAATTGACCCCTATAAGATGGAACTGTAAATGGATTGGACACAGGCAAAGATGCTGATACAATGAATTAGGCAAAAGAACTCTGCTAGTCTTATGGAGAACTTAGCAGAGAGATGGCTCTTCAGTCTTATCCCAAATAGAAGCAAGAAAGTTGAGCTGCTCGTCACCTCACCTGCCTTCCATGAAGGCTGCTTCCAGGAAGGGGCTGGAATTTTGATCTTGGAATTTGTCTTTCACTGAGTACATTTCCAACAGAAACAGCTGAGAACCACCAAAGTACACAACAGTTGGAACCAGAAACTGCTCCTTGTGGAACTGGAGACTATCTGCTGGATGATCTGTGCCTGGTGGTACATGATTCATTAAAGGCTTTAAGAAGATGTTCTTTTGTGCGAGTGAATAATCTGGCAACCCTCAAAGGGAGTCTTGTAGGTTTCTGTGGGGCTATCAACATCTATCAGTCTTCATATATTTCATCTTCCTGGTAAGGACTGTGTAGGCACTCACCATAAGGATGAGGAAAATCAGTCCTCCTTCCTTGATAAGGGAAGACCACCCTTCTTAGAGGAGAATTTTTTTTGGGGGGGGGCTGGGGAGCGATAGGCTGGTGGCACTGAAGCCAAAAGACAAGAGATGATTCAAAACAAATAACATAAGCTAGTGATTCTGGAATGAGAGACTATGACATGAGCCTGTGGTAGTAATAGACCAGGCCAGGTCCTCATGGCATCCTGTGCCAGACTGTCAGAGTTTTGGCTAGATCCACAAATAAGTTGTGGGGACCATAGAGTTTCAATAGAAGATTGAAGCCCATGCTGTCATAGGAAGAGCATAAGATTGAGCTACTGAGGCTATTTTTTATGCATGGATTCCATGAGAGTCACCAGCTACCCAAACTCAATCATATCTATGACCTCCATGTAGAACAGTGTCTGACTGCCCTCACTCCAGGCCCTCTGTGAACTGAGGAAATCCTGAAGAAGTCTCCTGTAAGTATAGTCTAGCCTTGACAGTGAGTGGCTATGAGTCCAGTCTCAGTTAAAAGAAACAAAGAGCAAGCGTCAGGTTGTCAATTCAGAGAAAATGGGGGCATCTCTTGGCACAGTAGACACTCAAAAGATCTTCAGCCGAGGAGTCTTCCTGGACAGACTTGATGTCTGCTATCAGCCACTTACCACCTATACCGAACCTATACTTTCCCATCTATAGTGTAGTATGTTACTAGTCCACATTCATTAAGTTTGTTCATCCATGAATTGAGAACAGGAACTTCCAAGCACTTCACTGGTAAGGACATAAAACTTAATCTAATGACAAAAGTTTTATTTTTATCATGCTGATAGGGTTTTTTTTCTTTTTGGAAAGATGAGGATCAATGCTAATGAAAGCGGATACTGAAGGCTCTGTTGCTCATTGTGGGTGGGTATGCTGAACTGGAATAAGCAGTTCTAGGAAGGAAATTTTGAAATTTCATTTCACATCGTGCTATAAGCAACTCACTTCACAACTGGTTCAGTTAGAATCATCACTGACTACCAAGCAGCTTGTCTGCCACACCTTTTAAATTTATTTCAAACATTACATTATTTTCTGTGCTGTTTTATAACAAGATCATAACTTTAAATAATAATAATAATAATAATGATGATGATGAAAAGTGCTTCTCAACTCCTTTATTGATAAAGTATATGCAGAAAGGGACCCTGAAAACCCTAGCCCTTCCATTTAACCAAAGGCCCATTTCCTTCCAAAAGCAAGTATCTCCCTCTATCTGACCACCTCACAGTAAAGAGAATAATCCACCCTGACACTGTGGTCCCCTACAAAAGTCTTTGGTGGACAATAAGTGGCTTTCTGCCAGGTAACATCATAGCAGTCTCTGAAGGGTATCCTTTAACCATCTTGCTGACTCTATTTCTTCAGCTCACTGTCCCTTTCTGTCCTGGACTTTATCATTTCTTCCCTATAAGATCTTGCATATTATCCTCATTTCTAGTTTTTTTCTTTATGTCTTCGTAATTCTGTTCTCCTTCACCCACTATGCTGTAGCCAAGGCGATTGCTCATCCCATTGTGTTTCTCTGACCACAATACTCTCTGTGCTTGCTAGAAGGGACATTGGTACTTTGCAATATGAAGTTCAAGGTCATGTGTGATTACGCCTCCGTCTAATTTGCCAAGGACCTCTCCGGCTTCTCTACTGTGTGCAAAAACACTATGTTGGTCTTTCAAAAACGACCTTGTAGTAGTTTCCCAAACTCTCCATTCACTTTTTATGCCTCTTTTCTAGAATGTTCTTTCCTCCATTTACAAACAGCGAACACTCAATCTGCTTCCCCAGGTATCTTCCGAGAGGTTGTTCTCTCTCCACTTCTCATTCAAGCCTGGAGACATTTACAGTCACCTGCAGTACTTCTAAATCCAGGTCAGTTTTGGGTCTGCTGCCTACATTGGACAGCATGATCCTCAGGGGAATATACTATAATCTTTTGAAATCTTGCCACCCAGCATGTATGCAATGCAGTCCATGGGTCTGTTAATGTTTTCTTAAATGATTTTTTTTTTCAGATTTATGCCCTATGGCATAAAACAAAGCAACGTAGAAAAATCTCTGACTGCTCCATAATGCTGACTTTACAAAGTCCCCAGCCACCCACAGGATCTCTCAAAGTTGTCATCTGGAGGATTGGGGAGCTTTGGGGGAAAAATCAGAGCCCCTCAATTACCAATTCTGACAACTCTTATTTTAGCTTGGATCTCCCCATGCAAATAGACAGTTGACATGTGATTGGAGAAGAAATAGAAGTATGTTTCTATTAAAACCATGTTCCTTAAGTTGTCGCTCTGAATTTATATCCCTCTGGCCTTTGCCAAGTTGGCTCTGGGCTATATGCTGTCCTGAAATTAGAGCATTCTTCCTATAGCCCCAGGAGATGCCTAAGATCCTTGAAGATGAAAACCAGACTCTGAACCATAGCTTTGGGAATTAGGGGAGTCCAAAGTGTAACTTCCCTATGCAGCATGCTTGGGATAGCCCAGCTTGCCTTTGCACTTCTGATTAGAGTTTTCAGATGGAAGAGGTCACAGCTCCAATGATCTCAGCCTAAGAAGATGAGGAAGAAGACCAGCACAAGTGGTAAGAATCAGTTACATTGGGGTGAAGAAAAACACTACCTAAAATGTCAGAGGCTCTTGGACTTTATTTAAGAAGAAGCCATTGTGGGGTATATGTGCATGAAAATGTTGAATTTTATCAAAATGAGCAATTATTTGGTATCTGTTATTTTCGTGACATTCACTGAGTCTGAGGAAGGAAGAAGACGAAGCTAAGAAGTTGACTGCCCTTGAACTACTTACTCATTGCTACTTTTAAACAAGGGTTTGGCTCTCAAGTGCCAGTAGGATAGGGTATTATGAGTCTCAGAAAAGATTAAAATTGCATCTGTGAGTGGCATGGCATAGAACCAGGGAAGATGGGACAGGGTTAAGAGTCACGGTGTCAAGATCAGCTGGCTCCGTAAGGCATGATCTCATGCCACTCAGAGCCTCGGTCTCCTCTGCTGGGTTTACAGTCATAATAGCCACTTGAGAAAGGGGTTAGCGGGGGATTAAAAGAGACAACGTGTGGGAGCTCTTGGCCTGAAGTACCACTAGCTTGCTTCTCTTTTGCTGTCCATCAAAGCTGTGACCCAGTGACCTCATGGGAAACCGTGGGGAGAGATAGCATTCAAGAAGGAACGTGGGGAGGGCTACCTAGAGTACAGAGCGGAAGCCTTTGCCTTCTTCATTCAGCTCTCCAAGGAATGTCTTCCTGCCCAGTGACCTTGACAACTGCCTGTCTTTAGAATTAATGAAAGGACTGACTTGCAGGTATTTCTATTTGCATGAGAAACAGAGCTAGGCTCACTCAGTCCAAAACCAAGTAAGACTACCTCCATACTTCTCCATTGAGGCTTCCACACTCCTGCCAGACCACCGAGAGCATAAGAAGAGGAAAATAAACAAAAGGGCAGGGCAAACAAGGCCTTTTCCACACAGGGTTAGCCTGTGGTCTAGAGCAGCACCATCCAGCTTGGGAATCTCAGCTTGGTTTTGGATAGCTGATTGCTGGAAATCTCCGGCATCTGTCAGAAGCACACAGGCAGCTGGCTTATGTCTCTGTGACTTCTTTCATTTTATACATGGAAAAGCACATTTCCAAATGTGTCTGTAAACACAAGAGATGACCCACTTTCCCTGCTCTGGGTCCTCTTCCAAATTTTAACTCAGAAGAAATGCAGCTATCCTGTTACAGTGGGCCTGAGAAACCTAAACACAACATAGCATTCTTACTATCAGACAATGAGGGGTCAATGAGGAGTGTGGATACCTCTGGGCAACTCGGAGGCAGCTGCTTCCACCTCTGCTCTATCTGTGTTTTCATCTTTCAGATGGACACAGCAACACTTCAAGGATGGGTTTGTGAATTAAGTAAGTCCATATATGGAAGAATTATGTTAAGTCTCAGTAAGTGTTTGCTTCTTCCATGTCTGCCACCGTGATATAGGGGATACATCTTGCAATCAGTCTTTAAAATATTCTCTTTTGCAAAGTTTAGCTCTTTTCCTCACCCTTTCTACTCTGTGAGGCTGATTCAAGAGGTTAAGAAAAAGATGGAATGAACGTACTTGGCTCATGAAAAGAGCACTAGAACAAAAATAAGGTCTGTGTGATGCTTGTTTTCTCTACATGACAGCAAGGTCCATGAAAGAAACAAGTATTCTTAACGACTCACCTGAGCAAGGGTGGTGGCTCAGTGGCAAAGGTCTTGTCTAGTGTGTGTCAGGTCCTGCTTTTCATTATTAGCATTTCTGGGGCTGGGAATATGTCTTATCCCATCAATGATTTCTTAGACATGAGAGCCACTTTAGAAACATCCATCTTTCTTTAAACTCCCAGAATGATGAATTACAATCAAAGAGAACGAGAAAAATGGAGATGCTAGTTGCTGTTGAAGTCAAGCCATATTGGCTACAGGGCCAGGCCCAAACTCTTTGAATATCATACAGCATCAAAGAAATCAAGTCTGGGAAAGCCTGATGCCAGATAAATGATTAACTTAAAGCCTATATGCTCTAATCTGAGATCAAAGGAGGTACTCTTTCCAACAAGTAAAACCCTCTTAAAAATTAGAACATGATTCATGCTAACAAGGCACTTAGGATTCAAGTAAATAGACAGCCCCAGCCCAAGGAATTAGAGGTATGTCTGTCTAAGGGAGGAGGGTGACAAGATTATCTTCAACTTTTATGTTTAGAGGCAGGATTCCCATGACCTGAGGCTATCTAAGGTCTAAAGGGTTGAACTTCTAGAAGAGTTCTTCACCACTGATCTATAATTTACTTACTAAGGTCTAAGGTCAACAAGAAAAGGGTGCCTCCCCTTGATCTGTTACTCCCAAGTTCTAGTTTAAGGTCTTGCACAAGTGAATCCCCAGGAACCTAACTTTCTATATTTTCAGTAGGAAGTCTTCATTATTAATTTGCAGATTACCTCTTACCCACCTATGAAGGCTTGTTCAAATATATCTCCTTTTGTAGGATGAAGATAATCCCAATACAGAGCCAACCATTCTAGCTCCTTCTGTAATTCTGAGAAACTGTTTCACTTGTTAGGGTCTATGATACTTCATGATGCCAGTCCAGTCTAAAACAGAAGGTGGAAAGAAGTGTGTTTCCCGATTATTTGACACCATCATCTATATTAGCATGTCACATGACCCCTTTGTGGGTAGCATATCAGATATCCTGCATATCAGATATTTATATTATGAGTCACCATAGTTGAAAAATTTAAATTATGAAGCATCAATGAAAACAATTTCATGGTTGGGGGTCACTGTAATGTGAGGAACTGTTCTAAAGAATCATGACATTAAGAAGGTGAAGAGCCACTGATCTACCCAGTTGTCCAAGCCAGAACTTGAGGAACAGTTTTGACTCTCCTTACCGTTTCTGTCTGCCTAACTTCATTGTCACAATGTCTCTCTCAGAGTCCCTCTCAAATCAGCTTTTGATGGTATCAGGATTTCTCTGGAGGACTCAACAAAGTCCTCTTCATGCCTGAGATTCCTACACTAATTGAAACGCCATTGTTTCTTTCCCATGGGTATGCATTTGTGGCTTTGGATGGACAACTTCAGTCCAGCTTCCCTGTGTCCATCAGAACCGCTTTGTGCAGACTGTGACCTGATGCTTCTAACACACTGTCCTTCGCCAGTCCCTATGCCCTCAAACCCTACACTCTACCATTCACTTCTTGCTGGACATGCCGCCTATACTGTATCATTCACTTCTTACTGGACATGCTGAGGTTCTGGATAACCTGTCCATCTTTCAGCCTCAGCTATCCCACAGGTACAGGCTCTCACACTCTCCAGTGCTTCAGCCCCTTCACATTTCACATATATTTTCCCTGAGTGATTATTTTAGGTTCCAACAGTTTAAGTGTGGATTCGCCGTGGTTTTTCGTTTGTTGGTTTTATATCGCATTTCTGATTTTACCAAGAAAACTCATTTTTCCCTCTAAAACCCAGCTTAATGTTGTTTCCCAGTAAAGACTTCTCTGTCCGTGCCTCAACTTCCCCCTCTATGGTTAGTAGCGTCCTCTGCATTCCTTAAGCATCCCCAGCTCATGGTCATCCCAGTGGTCATGAAAAGGGCATCTCAGTTGACTGGTCCCTTCTTGTCTGCTTCCCTTCCTAGGATAACCACAAGCTTCCTGAGGGAGTGCCGCATCTCAGAAAGGCCTAGCCTGGGACTTGGCAGTAAGTAGCAAATGGCACAAGAATGTTCTGGGGAGTAAAGATGTCCTCTGAAGTTCCAAGCCAAGCAGAGAGAAAACTGACATTTATTTTATAAAAGGTCAACTCTTAGGATATGTTCTGATATTACTCACTTTTCTCAGCACTGTGACAGAAGATCTCACAGGAACAATTTAAAGGAAGAAGTTTTTGTTTTAATTCTTGGTTTGGGGCAGATGAAGTCCATCATGGCGGAAGGGAGGGTGGTGGAAGCATAAAGCCACTGGTTACACTATGACAGAAAGCAGAGATCAGAGTGAGATCTGAGCTGGTCCTCAGCTGGCTTCCTCTCTTTATTCAGTCTGGGATTCTTGCTTATGGGATGTTGCTACTGAGGGTGGGTACTTCCTCCAACAGGTAAACATCTCTAGAAGTCTTCTCACAAATACACCGAGAGCTGTGTCTCCTGTGTGATTCCAGATCCAGTTAAATTGACAGTTGAAGACTAAGCCTTTATACTTCTCAGTCTCATTTACTCCTTGAACTAGACAAGAAGGAGCCCAGACAAGGTTGCTGTACCAGCATCTGGAATATCCAGATTGTTCTCTGTTCTGGTTAGGTTTGTTTGTTTTGTTTTGTTGTCAACTTGACATAAGTGACAGTTTTCTGAGAAGAAACACAACTGAGAAAATGTCTCCATCAAACTGCCTGAAAGTCTGTAGGGTGGTTTTGGTTGTTGTTGTTGTTGTTGTTCGGTTGTTTGGTTTTGTTTTTTGTTGTTTTGTTTTGTTTTCTTTGTAAATTAATGACTGACTCTTAAAATCCCTCTGTTGTAACAGCCCTGGGGTCCTAAGCCAAGCTCTCTCTACTCTGTTGATGCTCTAGGCTTGAGCTTCTCCAGCTGTTTCTGGGAAGCACTGTACCCAAACTAAAGAGAGCCACCTCGTTTTTCTATGTTTCTGGATCTCTATTGGAACAAACAGCTGCTGATTTTCACAGGCTGATCCCACCCATAGCTACCTACAGCTTGTAATCCCGTACCCAGAGAGGCTGCTTCGAAAACAAGAGTGTACGTGTGTGTATGCATACACACATGCATGTTTGTGCATGAGAGAGAGAGAGAGAGAGAGAGAGAGAGAGAGAGAGAGAGAGAGAGAGAGAGTCTAAGCATATATCCAAGACAAGCTATTCTTCTGACAGCCGTAGAGCTGCATCTGGAGCTCCAGAAAACCTATGGCTTGGGACAGTTTCCAAAGCCAGGCAAACATCCAGAGAGACACATCACCCCCCACAGAGCAACTGGGCAGCTTCCTATGTTGGGGACAGGGGTGGGAATGATGGTGGCTAATATACTCAGACCTGAGAGGGCTGAAGTCCAGAAACCTGCCTTAAGCAAAGCCTCTCAGAGGCCAAGCATCCATCCAATACAGTGCTCCTTGACCTTCCTAATGCTGCAAACCTTTAACACAGTTCCTCATGGTGTGGGCACCCCCAACCATAAAATTATTTCCATTGCTATTTTATAACTATAAATTTCTACTTTTATGAATCATAATGTAAATATTCATGGGTTTTTTTTTTGATGGTCTAGGCAACCCCTGTAAAAGGGTCTTTAAATCCCCAAAAGAGCTGTGGCCCAAAGGTTGAGAACTTCTTATCTAGTGGTTGCTTGCAGTGGCAGCCAGGTCTCAATAATACCAGAGAAGCATCCTCAAGTCAACTCACATAGTCAGAACTTGAAAAATTAAAAAATAAAAGACCTTGGAAGGAATCATCTCAAACTTCCAAATAAGTGGTTAGCAGTATTCTGCTCAACTCGGCTTTTCCCTCTCAACTTGCTTCAAGGTACAGGGATTCCTCAATTTTGTAGCAAAAGCAGAGGGGTGATATCAAAAGCCTCTTAGCCCCCTCTCCAGCCTTTATCCCAAGACAAAGATCTGTTTTAGAAATAGCAATTGTCTTAAATATGGTCCCTGGTGAATCACAAGTCACAAGACTGGAGGATGGTGACACTGGCTCCCAAGATACATGTACTCTGTTGCTGATCTTGTTCTCCAAGTATGTAGGGCCTCTGTCCACCACTGGGGATCAAGTCTCTGGCTTATTGGCATTAGGTGATGGATGTTATGAGGATCCACTCATATCCACTTCATGAGCAGAGGGAAGCCAACCTGTGTCTCTGGATCCTGGTCCTCTAACCTATAAGACAAAGAAATTGAAACCTTCTAGCCCCAAACATAAAAAGTCCCAGTCTCTCCTACAGTTTGAACACTTCCCCTCTGCTACTTCACACATACAAATGAAGGCATCTGGCAAATACAGAAGTGGATGTTCACAGTCATCCATAGGATGGAACGCAGGGCCCCCAATGGAGGAGCTAGAGAAATTACCCAGGAGCTGAAGGGGTCTGCAATCCTGTAGGTGGAACAACAATATGAACTAACCAGTACCCCCAGAGCTCGTGTCTCTAGCTGCATATGTAGCAGAAGATGGTCTAGTTGGCCATCATTGGGAAGAGAGGCCCCTTGGTCTTGCAAACTTTATATGCCCCAGTACAGGGGAATGCCAGGGCCAAGAAGTGGGAATGGGTAGGTAGGGGAGCAGAGTGGGGGAAGGGTATAGGGGACTTTTGGGATAGCATTTGAAATGCAAATGAAGAAAATATCTAATACGTTGGTTTTTTTTTTGTTGTTTTTTGTTTTTTGTTTTTCGAAACAGGGTTTCTCTGTACAGCCTTGGCTGTCCTGGAACTCACTTTGTAGACCAGGTTGGCCTCGAACTCAGAAATCCACCTGCCTCTGCCTCCTGAGTGCTGGGATTAAAGGCGTGCACCACCATGCCCAGCTAATAAAAGATTTTTTAAAAAATTAAAAAAAAAAAAGAAGGCATATTTATACATGGCACACATACTTGAATGTATCCTAGATTTTTTGAAACCACAATCAATTTCTAGGTAAAGATAAATATAATGAAAGGTACCATAATGATGTTTATGTGTCACAACCTGAAATGAGCCAGCTGGATAAGGACACATCATTACTAGCTTAGGACCAGCAATGCCACTGTTCAGTAGACAGGACATTTGGAGCTAGCCACTGGAAGGGTTCCTTTATCAGATATTCGGGGAGCCGGGTAAGTAGTGATCACTAGGGTAGAACACATGTGGTAGGCCCAATGAGATGCTGTTGGTGCAGCCTCGAGGAGCTATTTTGCTCTCTCATCTCACATACATAGATACTTCTTTGTAATTATGGATCAAGAAATACTTTACCCACTTACCAGCTAGTTAAAAATTTTGGTTTTTGCTGTTGTTGTTTTGTTTTGTTTTGATTTGTTTTGTTTTCTGAGAATGTCTGTACTTTATACACATCAGAGCCTATTATTATGATACATCAAAGTCATTCAGTTGCCTTTCAATTAAAATTTGTCTGCATTATTACAAACAACTCCATGTATACCAATAAAAATGAACAATTCTTATGGTTTAAGTAAAACGTATCTGTACCACCAACCAACCAAACACAAAAGTAAAGGCTTGGTCCCCACTTGGGTGTGTTATTTTAGGAAGTTCCAGAACCAGGAGGAGGTAGGACCGTGGGAGTTTATCTTATTCCAGGTTTCCCTTGGGCTTTCTGCTTCCATAAGTCAGTAAAGATATTCCTTCAAGCCATGCTTGTATGGTCATGAAATTCATACCTTCTGATTAGCATGACAAGGCAAACTTGGATGAGTCTTAGAAGAGAAATGTCAAATGACACTTTGCTATCAGAGATAACCAAGGATGTTCTGGAGAATTTTTTATCTAGAAGTATGGAGTGTGTCGTCAGAAAGATCTGGACATAGCTGGTATCTGGGTTTACAGTGAATTTTCTGGGGAAACTCAGAAATGACCTTGATGTGGCAGAGGGTAAGTTAAGTTGTACCCAGTGATGTGCCAAGTATCTAGTGACATGACTAAGAATCACAGTGTGTTGAAATATGCAGGGTGGTAAGAAGTGTCTTTGCTAAATGTCACTAATATCTCAGCTCTGTGAGACACATAGTATGCCTGCCAAAAGCTATTTCTTCCCCCTTTCCCAGAGCCAGTAGACAAGAAAATAATAGAAAGGAAAAATACTTGAAATAAATTCAATAACAAGAAAAAACGTTTTAAAATCTTTTCTTTGGTGATTTAGCAAAGAATAAAGTAGATTGCATATGAAATCAAGAAGGAGACAAAACAAAAAAAGAAAATGTTACAGTCAATAATCTAAACGGACAAATAGTGTATTTGCATTCTTCAGGGAAATGCAGCTTCAGGATCAAGAAAAGTGACCAGAAATAATGTGATGGTGGGGGCCTGATTTTTCTACACATCTACAGTGCAGGCCAGCAGGTTGATTTCCAGGGATAGTTCAAAGCCAAAGGTGTTGGCTGGTAGATTTCTTTCTAGCTTTGGAGAGGGCAAAAGTTAGGTTAGAGTCTTTTACCAATTGGACAAAATCCCATTAAATTGTGGTAATAATCTATTTTATTCTAATTGCACAAATTTCAATATTACACTAAATAAAATTAAAAGCACCATGGGGCCTAGGAGATGGCTCTGTTGGCAAGCACGAGGACCTGAGTTCAGATTCCATGAACTCATGCAAAATAGCTGGCTGTGACTGCACACACTTGTAATTTTCTGAGTACTGTGGAGATAGAGCCAGCTAGTTGGCTTCAACTTCAGTGAGAAACCCTGTCTCCGAAAGGTAAGCTAGAAAAGACTGAGGAATGACAATTGACATCAATGTCCTACCTCCATTCATACACAGACACACACAGAGACACACACACATATACATGTATACACACACATAAATACACAAAAACAATTTTTTTGTGGAAGCATCCAAAATAATGTATGCCTAAACATCTTGGCACTAAGGCCCAACCAAGATGGCATAGTACAATTAATCATCACAGTGAATTTTATAGGACTAATCTTTAAAGCTTCAGCGTGTTCTTACATGTTCACATAGTAATCTTTTTTAATGTACCCAATACGTTGATTGTGAATTATAAAGTTGAGTCTGTAATGCTCAGAAACTTCTGAAACACACATAGCAACCTAGCATGGGTGTAGAGCAGCACGCTCCTGAATCAAAGGTGCTACACTGAGAGCAACTCAAACGCCTAGACCCCAGAGAATTTCTGAATGTGTCCCTTTCATGACTTCTTCAAAAATGATTATCTGAAAGGAGAAATGGATGTGCAGCTATCCACATAAACAGTTCAGTTCCTTATGTGTGATTGCAAGGAGGAAGAGAATTGTCTAAGTGACATTTGTCATGTTCTATTTTTAAAAGATGACCTATGACAATGTTTTTACCAGGGCCTTTGATTTTCTCATTAGTGAAGATCTTATTATGGCATTAAAAACTATTATTTTCCCATGTTATCAAAAATCAGCTTCAAAAATTGAGTTTTTAATACATCCACTTTACTGTGTATTTAGTGTCTAACACACACCAAGGAAGAGAGGAAATCCCCAGTAGACATGCATTAGAAAAAATTCAGGTGACAGCAGATGCTGTCGAGGTTGTGGAGAAAGAGGAACACTCCTCCATTGCTGGTGGGATTGCAAGCTTGTACAACCACTCTGGAAATCAGTCTGGCGGTTCCTCAGAAAATTGGACATAGTACTACCAGAGGACCCAGCAATACCTCTTCTGGGCATATAACCAGAAGATCTTCCAACTGGTAATAAGGACACATGCTCCACTATGTTCATAGCAGCCTTATTTATAATAGCCAGAAGCTGGAAAGAACCCAGATGTCCCTCAATAGAGGAATGGATACAGAAAATGTGGTACATTTACACAATGGAGTACTACTCAGCTATTAAAAACAATGAATTTATGAAATTCTTGGGCAAATGGATGTATCTGGAGGATATCATTCTTAGCGAGGTAACCCAATCACAAAAGAAGTCACTAGATATGCACTCACTGATAAGCGGGTATTAGCCCAGAAACTTAGAATACCCAAGATACATTTTGCAAAACACAAGAAAACCAAGAAGGATGACCATCGTGTGGATACTTCATTCCTCCTTAGAATAAGGAACAAAATACTCATGAAAAGGATATAGGTACAGAGACAAAATTTAGAGCTAAGATGAAAGGATGGACTATCCAGAGACTACCCCATCTGGGAATCCATCCCATCATCAGCCACCAAACCCAGATACTAATGCACATGCCAGCAAGATTCTGCTGAAGGGACCCTGATATAGTGGCGGCCTCTTGTGAGGCTATGCCAGTGCCTGGCAAACATAGAAGAGGATGCTCACGGTCAGCTATTGGATGAAATACAAGGCCCCCAATGGAGGAGCTAGAGAAAGTACCCAAGGAGCTGAAGGGGGCTGCAACCCTGTAGGTGGAACAACAATACGAACTAACCAGTACCCCCTGAGCTTGTGTCTCTAGCTGCATATGTAGCAGAAGGTGGCCTAATCGGCCATCATTGGGAAGAGAGGCCCCTTGGTCTTGCAAACTTTATATGACCCAGCACAGGGGAATGCCAGGGCCAAGAAGTGGGAGTGGGTGGGTAGGGGAGCAGGGGCGGGAGGAGCGGTATAGGGAACTTTCGGGATAGCATTTGAAATGTAAATAAAAAAAATAATAATAATAAAGAAACTATCTACAAAAGTGCTACATTTGTTGCATGACTCTCTATTCCAAGTTCAAGAACAAATAAAATTAAAATCAGAAGAATCATCATCTTTGAGGAAGGCACTAATGGTCACAGGCACTTGGAGGATTCATGGCACTGCAAATTTTGGGTATGTTCATCAGAAAATCTGTAACCTAAGGATATTATGGCTGTGGAACTCACTGAGCAGTATACCACGTCTTTGTGTACACCACTGTATATGTTCTGCATCTCAGTCAAGAAAAGACATAAGAAATACTAGAAGAAAACAACAAACAAAAGTGAAAAGTGTTTCTTTGTATTACGGGGCCAAGAGTGGCAGCAAAAAACCAAATAGGAAGGGTCCTGGTAGACTTTTGCCTTTGAGTGGAGAAACAGGAATCTGGACCAGAGGGTGAGGAGAACTAGTGAGTACAGATCTTCAAAGAGATGAGAAGCTCTAGGGTGAGAAGAAAAAGAAGTTGGGGAATTTGCTTGTCATTAGAAAACCACAAATCCATTCTTTTCTGAGCATCCTGGAGAGAGGGAAATGCACACCTCCCATGTGTCCTCAGGAAATGTGTCAAAAGAACAAAGTGAAATCTGGCCACTGTGCTAGCAAGCTTTGGCCAAAGTAAACTGCATCTCATCCAAAGTTACAGCCAAAATAGCTGAGGCCGTTATGCATGGATAGGGGCTCCATAAGGAAGTGGTATCTTGTTTACTGTGTGGGTAGGTGGGGGTGAGGACCAAAGCTGTTTTCTAACCTTTCTAGAAAATTCTGATATGATGCAACTTCCCATGAGAATATGCCATGTGCTTGGCCTTAGGACCCTTTCCAGGAAAGACATGGGTTTCTATTTACATCCAAGGATGAACGAAACAAAGGAAAACAGTTCTTTTCTCTCCTTTGCCCCCCAGAGATGGTTTTAACACGAAGGAAAGAAACACTGCCATAGGCTTGAGATTTGGATTTCTTAAAACTTCTCAGTTTGGTTTGAGAGTGAAAAGAAAAATTTCCCAAATAGGATCTTGTTGGACTTTCCAATTATGTGCTTTAACTACACCGATGAGTCTTGCCCTCGTTCTGCAAGTGTGTTTGATTCTGGATGCCATCAAGTCTTACATGGGTTACAGCCCAGCCACTGCTTTTAATTGGGTTCCACTGCTGTCATTAGGTACACAGGAGCCTGACTATGGCCCTTACAGTCTCTGAGAGGGCATAGTTCTGACTGGAACGACACACTTTGGTTTCTGCAGAAGCATGCGCAAGCCTAGTGAGTCAGTGGCCCTATCTCATATGCAGACATTCAAATGGAGGCTGTGTCTATGCAAGGTTGGCATGACAGTAGTTCTGTGAACTTTTCTCCTATGGTCAGTCCTCTTATTGAGGCCAAAACCACCTCAATCATTTTCTCTCTCTGCTCTCCCCCACCCCCCGTGCTGAGTTATAACCTTGCTATTCTTATCTAAGTTGACAAATCCTGTCACTTCAACTACATTCCTCTTTTTCAGCATGAAAATTAAATTTAAAAAATTGAGAACAACTTTCAAACTATAAACACTGGAACATCCTACCTTTGTGTGATAAGCCATGATAACCCACTATTTCAGTTGGAAAATATTTAGTATCTCTCTGCCAGCTCATGTATATGGTACCCTGGAAGATCAGTGTGTAAGACAGGGAAAGGAAACCATATGCAGAGAAGAAAAGTCAGTCAATGGTCATTGTGCACTGAGTTGGGTCAAGCTCTGGTCTGGACTCTTTACTTCATTTTGCTCATTTCACACTCCTAGGACCTTACAAGGACTTGCTTCTTCTATATCACAAGCTACCTCCAAATATTTGTGTTTATACCCTTAGATAAAGTCTACTCTTAACCTAATCAAAGATGCTTCTCTTTGCAATGAATACAGAAATGCATGATTGGTCATGATGCTGAGAATCAGTGATGGCTGAATGCTCACCCTAAACCAGGCATTTATGTCACTTGAAGACTCAGGAAATATCACAGGAGATGATCCAGAAAGTGGAATTTGGGGAGAAGGGTTGGAAAAACCAATGCAATCATGAATACACTGCAGCAACCTGCCATGGACCTGCATAAGATTGAGCCTGTTGACTGTCAGTCACAGACAAGGGAGTGGTTCACAGAGCCCCAACTGTTCCTGATGTGCTATTGGCTACTGATGGATTCTGTGGGGGGATAAGACACCAGCTTCATTTAAGTATCTACTGATAAACCTACCAAACTCCAATGTATATTTCCAAACCTATAGGCACACAGATGGTCCTGGTTAAATTCAGTCTCAACACAAAACAATAATAACAAGAATGACATGAATTGGGGAAATAGGAAGGGGCTTGGAGGGGAATTCAGAAGTGAGAGAGTGATGTGTTTTCCTGCGTTGGATGGAAAACAGAGGCCCCAATGGAGGAGCTAGAGAAAGTACCCAAGGAGCTGAAGGGGTCTGCCACCCTATAGGTAGAACAACAATATGAACTAACCAGTACCCCCAGAGCTCGTGTCTCTATCTGCATATGTAGCAGAAGATGGCCTAGATGGCCATCATTGGGAAGAGAGGCCCCTTGGTTTTGCAAACTTTATATGCCCCAATACAGGGGAATGCCAGGGCCAAGAAGTGGGAGTGGGTAGGTAGGGGAGCAGAGTGGGGGAAGGGTATAGGAGACTTTCGGGATAGCATTTGAAATGTAAATGAAGAAAATAATTAATAAAACATTTTGAAAAAAAAAGAAATGAGAGAGTGAGAAGGACAATAGTCAACAAAGAACAAATTTATAAATGTTTTCCTTTAAAAAAAAAAAAAAGGAGTTCTTTAAAAATAAATCCATGATTTGAAAGAGCAGCTAGTGACTTGGAGAGACTGTACAATCCAAAACCACAAGTCTGTACTACCACACTCTTCATGTGTATTATCTTACTCTATCATTGTGACACCCTGCACAATGGGTTGGATTACTTATGTATTTCAGATGGTGGTGAAATCCATTCAGAAAGGCTGAGTAACTTGTCTAACATCACACAGCTCATCAATTGCAGAAAAAAAAAAAAAACTGATTCAAGCGTATATTCCCAAATCCGTTCTATGGATTCAAATATGTACCCATGAGCCCTTAATTTATGAGGAGTCATAAGGTTTACGGACATCTCTGATAAGGGTCTTCGGAGCAATGATGTGTGGAGTAGAAAGGTTAGCTTTGGTGAGAGGGCCAGGAAAGAGCTCCTGCAGAAAGAAGGCACTGAGACACAGGGTCTGCCACCTAGACTGATTCTTAGGGAGAGGAAGGTACTTCCCACTACTCCAGCTGAGTTGCCGACTGCCGTGTGAGTTTTAGCTCTTATTGATTGAGCCCCTTTTCTCTGTATACATCACTATGGGATTATCAAGTAGAAACGTTAAAAGGGATAGTAGGAATGACTTCCAAAAGTTCTAAACAATTCCTCTACCATTAAAAAGCAAAGCAAAAAAAAAAAAAATAGAAATAACAATCCTATAGAATAATTATAACTTTGGCCTGTGATAGTATCTTTCTCCCAAACGCCTACTGCTGACACTTCTGCCTCATTATCAACAATGACACAACCTTCTTTGACCCAATTATGATCTCCAGACAGAGAAATGGCTTCCATGGAGCCTCTACTGGGCTTTTGCAAATGGGCCATCTAGTGTTGTAGAGAATTAGGGAAAGATTCTTAGAGTTTTCCAGCTCTTGGATTTGTTTCTCCTGTCCTAAGAATAGCTAGGAGACTCCTGTTATAAAGCACAGACCTTGGTGGGGCTCAGAGGTGTGCCAGCTTTGATACTGTCACATCAAAATGAGCCACCGAATCTGCTCCCAGTGAGGTCCTCCTGCCATTGCACCATGCCAAGGTTACATAACTCTCATTTGAGCAATCTAAAGTCTTGCCTCAAATCAAAGGTTTCACAACTGCATAGCTGATTTGCAGCCTCCTGCATTGCACTGAATTTATTTGGCAGAGGCTGGGGAAGAAACCAGGTCAGCTCCAGAACTGGAGAAAAAAAGAATAACTTCTTGAGAACTCACTACACAGGGTAGATCTTGAGATCTGAAGCCAGATGGGTCAGTAGAGTTGAGAGAGGGTGGGAACCAGAGATGGCTTCACACAGGAAGTCCTGAGCTGAAGTTATAGAGTGAATAGTGAGTCTTCAGGAAGGCAGAAGAGAAACAGTTCATTTAAGCAGCGGTAAAGCAAGTGGTAAAGATGTGTGAGAACATGCAATGAAACTATGGAGTCATCTGACTATGACTAAGCCCTTTATAGTTCTAGAGTAGCATTGTAATCCAGCAGAACTATTGACAAGTCATCCTACCAACTCTTGGGCATCTGAGATGCTCCCCAAGGATTTAGATGCATAATACGCAGTGTCCTCTTAGAAGAGGAAGCTGGCCCTTTCAAGTGACTGAATTTTTCACAACCACTGAGATTCAGCTGAAATAGAGATCAGGCAGTTTTCCCCCAACCCCAAGTTCTGTGATGGTTACTCAGATAAGACTGGAATTCATCTTGGGCCAGCCATAAGATCCAAAAGCCACTGGCTTCTTAAAGGGTTGCAGTTGGTGACTAATAAGGAGGATATGTTCTAAGAATAATGGTTAGCTGTGCTTGCTCCTTAAACATCTTGTCATTCCCTAAAGGCAGAGGGGTTAAGTCACCTGAGAGAGAAATTCAGTTGGAGTCATACTGCCTAAGATGCATGTACCAACAATTCTCATGGGAACTTGAGGAAGTGCCTCCCCAGGCTTTTTTCTGTGTCATAGTCTCTGCTACTATTATGTAAAAGAAAGTCCATATCCGTAGATCTGCTCTTAATTAGGTCAGAGACTTATTTACAAAACCTTCCAGTGATCGGATGTCACTTTGGAGCGGGAGATGTGCTAATGCTGCTGCAATCCCTCAGCCCAGAACAGCAGCCCCACAGGCACCACATGGCAGCCCACGTTGTTGTTAGTGATTACTCAATAATAATGAAAATAATCAATAATAGCTAACATGTGGCTATTGCTTTGGTTTTTAATGAGTGCTTTCCACATACAACATTTCCTCTATTGTTTATAAGATCAGTTTCAGATAAATATACCTAACAATACCTCTGCTTCACAAATAAGGAAATTTAGCCTCAAAAAGATTGGGCAAATTGCAACCTATCATATAGTTAGTGGGACAAGGCAAAGATGCCCAGGCAGCTCGCTCTGATTCTAAAGCCCTTTGGCTTCTTCAATGTGTTTGCTATTAAAGTCTTCTGAAGTTGTGCAAAATAATACTATTTGTTTTAAACTCCGTGCTCCTCAGTCCTGTCATTAGACTATCCTTTTGCTCAAATTGAACTGCTCATCTTGGGGAAAGACTGAGGTTTTTGTTCAGCAGCTAGGCAATAAGCCACACATATATACTCAATAGGCTGGAATTCTCCGCGCAAAGTCTTTGAAAGCATTCTTATCTCTCAGTGGGACCACCACGATGTCCTTGCTCAACACTGTCTCCCGAGGGAAGGAGCTGACAAGTGAGAGATGCCTAAGATGAACCACTCAGGTTATAATGAGCATTGTTATTCTTCACAACAGAGACTTCAGATTCCAGGAAACAGGAAACACACATGGAGTCACAGAGCCTGGAGAACGGGGAGCAGGAGGTCTGATGTCGGCTTCCTGGGCTCCTGACTCTCTCGTCACTTCTACCAGGAGCCTCTGACACCTGACAACCTGGCAGACTTGAATGTATTCCTTTTTATTTCTGTAAATTAAAGAGAGCTAATGAGATTACCCTTGGATTGCCAGTTAGAAACATTCTCTCTCTCTCTCTCTCTCTCTCTCTCTCTCTCTCTCTCTCTCTCTCTCTCTCTCTCT
>NC_034595.1:9904933-9921764 GCF_900095145.1 Mus pahari | reverse complement strand
TGTGTGTGTGTGTGTGTATGTGTGTGTGTGTGTGTGTGTGTGTGTGATGCACACTTGCTTGTGGAGTGAGGAGAATTTTCTCTTTCCAGTTTTATCTGCTTATTTACAAGAAACATTGTACTTCAGAGAATCCTCATGAAGAAGACACACACATGATGTTGGTCCTTATGCCCACTTCTGGGTGATTTAGGCATCCTTTGGAGCACAGTATGGTGTTCACTCTTGAGGTTGTTATGACTGTCCCACTTTTGTGACCACAAAATGTCTTTTCCCTTACAAATCAGATAGGCCCTGGATGCCTTGCAAAGTGAATATCTTCCCGTATCTGAGACTCCACTCTATAGACTGGTCATGGGGAAAACATAAATTTCACCATGTTGATACTCTTTCATCTTTGGGATAGAAGTGGGAATGCCTTCTTCATCTCGGAGTCAGCAGACATCTATGATTAACTATGCAAAAATGCCAGTTTGATGATAAAAGCTGTACTTAGCATTGGCTCCTCGGCTAAAGCAGAAGTCTGGGGGATATAGTATTTGAGGACTCTTCTCCTAAATGGAAGCTTTTGTTAACATCAGATATCTAATTAACTTAGGCTTTAAAGTGACGGAGGTGCTGTGTCCTCAAGAAAGATGTTTATCAAAATAGTTTCATCTAACATAATTATCCCAGATCTGCCTTGGGAGAAAGAATTTAAATGCTTCTTTTTAAAGAACAGCCAATGTATTGAATAACATGGAAGCATTTTGTTGTGGGCTCCTGTCTATGCAGTTGAGGCTAGATCAACTTACCAACCAGCGTAATTATCGTATCCCAAGTTTGTCTCAGGAAATGCCTTCCAGAATCAGGGAAAACACAGTGTCTGTGCCCACAGGAGGAGGTGGCTCCCCCCGCGGGTGAGAGTCTCCAGCTGCTCTGCAGTTATAATCAGATTGGCTCCCATGTGTACCCCCAGCCTCCTCCAGCTCATCCTTTATACAGTAATGACAGAGTTGCTGGCTGCTGATCTCCAGAATGGTATTTAGGACATCAAATGCTTCAACCACCACCTATGTGCATAATGACTCCCAAGTGGGTGCCTTTAAACCTGGTCTCCCCCCATCCATCCCTAAGACTCCAAATCAGGTTCTACAGTGGCCTATTGGACTTCTGGGTCTTTATTCAGAATCACCAAGGTGATCTTCCTAGTGCCAAATCTATCCACTTCCTTTCTGCCTCCAACCACAAAGGAATCTTTTGCTTAGATTCCTCAATGTTATCAGCCACACCATCCTCTTGATCATCCACAACACAGCCCTTATTTTATAGACTGACATTCTATTTTAGTGTACTTTATATTGTAACAGGTTTAGATTTAGACTACACAGTGTATGAAGATGGCAGTTGGAAAAGCTCCTCCATTGGTAAAATACTCATTGTACAAGCTTGAGGACATAAGTTCAATTCCCCCAGAATCCTCAACAACCTATCTAAAACAGCTGCACACAAAGGCATATGTATATAATTTTGGTCCTGGAGAGGTAGAGATAAGAAGTTCTTGGGCTTGATGGATTGTTAGCCTAGCTGACTTGGTGAGCCTGAGATACTGAGAGACCTATCTCAGAAAATAAGAAGGACAGAATCTTAGCAATAATACTTAAGATTAGCCCCTGGCTCCCACATACAGATGCATATACATGTAATTGCATCTGTACATCTGTGTGCATCCTTCAAGACACATACAGAAACACATGCAAATTGTGGAAATAGTAGAGTAACTTCATGTCTCAGAACCATTGCCATTAACATATCAGTGTGTTTGGTATGTTTGCTACAAGTAAACTAGTATTAACACATTATCATGTTAAGTGGAATTTATGCCTTGATTACTTAGTTTTTACAGAAAATTAATTAATTTTCAATTTCATCAACCACCATGCCCAAAGCAACTTATAGAAGGAAAGGTTTGTTTTGAGCTTATGTTTCCAGAGAGCTAAGAGTCCTTCACCATCTTGGCTGGAAAGCTAGGTGGCAGGCAGGCAGGTGACTATAGATTCTGACAGTTTATATCTCAAACTGAGGCAGGAAATATATATAGAGAGAGGGATGGGACTGGATATATATGGCCTTTGAAACTTCAAAGACAACTCCTCCATTTCCTTCAGTGAGGCCCGCAGCTTCTGCAAACAATGCCACCAAATGGAGACTGAGTACTCAAATGGCTGAGAAGGTAGGAGGCATCTCATTAAAATTACAACATTCTACTTCCTGGGCCCTATAAGTCTCGTGGCGATGTCATAATGCAAGATGCATTTGGTTCTCATAATATTTTACAGTCCCAGCAGTGTTTAAATGTCAAGATTCTCTTCTGACACTCAAGGCAATCTATTTTTGGTAATTCCCTATAAACTCAAAAAGGTAAATTATATACTTCTCTAGCATATAATGGCACATAGTATATATTACCATTCCAAAAGAGAGAAATCTGGGAATAATGAAAAAAATACAGGACCACAGAAAAACAAGAACCTATCAGTCCAAATCCTGTAGCTCCATGTCTGTTGTCAAAGGGCTTGGAAGGCTCTGCCCCTCTCCCCCAGCTTTGTTGCCTGCTGCACTTACCTTTTTTCATGGGCTGGTTCCACTTCCTGAATGGAGCTCTTATTGGCAGATGTGCCATGGTTGTAACATCTTCAGTGTCTTGGGGTGTCAAACACAATCCAGGTTTCTTCTCCACAGCTCCATGCAATTGCTTCTTAGGTCCTCTTGGCTCCCAGGACCTTCACCTTCACTCAAGGCCTCCTCTGCCACAGACCTGGACTGAGAGACTTTCTGAAAACATGGAGAAGAATTTCATAACACCTTTCTTTGTGTATCCTTCAAGACTCTAAAGCCAACACCACCTGGACAACACTGCCAATTTTACCTGCCAGCTTGGCATGACCTCTGGTGACTGTGAATCACAACAGCTTAAGGTTATTGTTCATCTCTAGGAGCAAACATTTTCATAGGCCTTTTCCTTTCATAAGTTGGAAGCTTAGCTAGGAAGGTCCTTACCTCAAGAACAACCCTTCCCTTGCCTATAGGGTCTCTTCTTAATCTCCTTCACTGTTTCTGCACAATACTTTGCTGCAATCTTAAGTTTCTTTGTTCCCCACTTTTCTTTAAACTATACATTTTGCATTTATTCCTGTTCCTTTTGCTGTTGTTTATAATAAACTTGTATAAGAGTGAGTCAATATTAGGCTGTCTTGAACTCTTCTCCATCAAAAGAATTATTTCCTTCCTTTTGAATTCAGCTTCAGGAAAGTTCTTAGGACATGGGGAGAAATCAGCTAGAATTTGTTTTTTTACCAAAATATAGTAAGTGAGGTCTTTAGCTCAGTTGCAAATACTATTCCCATGGAAACTACTTGAGCTGGACCTCCATAGTCAGCATAGCTCCCAACACTACTGTTTTCCACACTTCTACTAGGATAATCCATTAAGCTCTGCTTATAGAATTCCACCAATTTTCTAGTCCAAAGTTCCAACATCTTCCACATTCCTCAATAAAACTACATGTTTTCAAGTCTGTCACAGCAATAACTCATGTTCCTGGAACCAATTTCAGTATTAGTCACCTTTCTATTGCTGTGATTAAATGCTAAAGAGAACAACTTATATAAGGAAATGTTTATTTGAAGCTTATTCTTCTGAAGGCTAAGAGTCTGTCACCATTATGGCCAGGAAGCTTGGCATCAGGTAGACATGATGACTGGAATAGCTGAGAAATCACATCTCAAACTATAAGCAGAGAACAAAGAGAATCAACTGGGAATGGAAGAGGATTTTGAAACCTCAAAACATACTCCCCTTGACAGCTTTCCTCCAGTAAGACCACACCTCCTAAGCCTCACCAAATAGTACCACTGACTGAAGAAGAGATATTCCACTCTCTGTTCTATTGGAGGCATTACTTGGAAACCACCACAATACTTTAATCAGATTCCCTTATATTTTCCCAAAAAGCTATTTTCAAATCTAGAAATGCTGTTTAGTTGATGTGATTTTTTTTTTTTTTTTTTGGCTCCTCATGGTTTCAGAAGGCAGGCATTGTTGTTGACTTCGGTAGTTTGGAAGATGACTAGCTAGAAATATTCTATAATACCCTGCCAGTGAAAATCATAGAGATTCTATCACAATGAAAAGAAATGTAGGTTAAAAGTAAAAAGACTTCAAGCATAAAGTGCTAGAAATATTTTTAAGTCTCTCTCTCTCTCTCTCTCTCTCTCTCTCTCTCTCTTTGTGTGTGTGTGTGTGTGTGTGTGTTTCATTTCTGTTACTATAATAAAGTACTTTGACATAAAGCAATTTAGAATGAAATGGGCTGTCTTATAGCTCCAGGTTATAGTCTCCTTTATTATAGTGAAGTTAAGACAGGAACTCAAAGTTGCTAGTACATCTACTGTTACGAATAGAAAGCAAATAAATGCATATGTACTTAGTCATTCTCAGGCCTCTCTGAACACTTATATATCCCAGTACCCAAATACAGGATGTAATACCACTCATAATGGATAGGGCTCACACATCAATTAATGTACTCACAGCCATCCCTTACACACCTACTCACAGGTCAACCTGATCTGGACGATTCTTAATTGAGTGTCTCTTCCCAGGTGATCAGGTGATTCTAAATTATGTCAGACTGACAAATAAAACTCTCTCTCTCTCTCTCTCTCTCTCTCTCTCTCTCTCTCTCTCTCTCTCTCTCTCTCTGTGTGTGTGTGTGTGTGTGTGTGTGTGTGTTCAGGCAAGTGTGTCACAATGCATGCACATGTGAAGTTCAGAGAACAATCCCCAGTATTGGTCCTCACCTATTACCCTGTTTAGAGACAAGGTCTCCTTCTTTGACACTCTGCACAAGATAGTTGACCCCAGACTGCCAAGAATTTTCCTGTCTCTGCATCCCATCAGGGATTACAGGCAGACATGCTACCACTTTATGTGAAGTTGGGACTATCCATACTAAAGTCCTAATTTTTACACAAGTACTTTATCTACTGGGTCATTTCTTCAGTTCCTGGCAATATTACTTTTTATTTACTTATTATTACACATAAGTACACTGTAGTTGACTTCAGACACACCAGAAGAGGGCATCAGTTCTCATTACAGGTGGTTGGGAGCCACTATGTAGTTGCTGGGACTTGAATTCAGGACCTTCAAAAGAGCAGTCAGTGCTCTTACCTGCTGAGCCATCTTGCCAGCCCCCCCTGGCAATACTCTTAAGGAGTTGTTAGGGCACTGGGCAGCATTAGTCACTGTCTTCATTTGATAGAGAAAGAATAGTTAATATCTGATATTGCACTTATTAAAAGCAAATGGTAATTGGTCATTTTCTTCCCCTTCCAAATCTGTAGCTCTTCTAGGGTTAAACTTGCCTTGTGAATCACAGTATTTCTGGAACCTGGCACTGGTCATGGGACATTTTTAGGCTTCAATCCATGTTTGAAGTTTTCTTATTTTCTCACCTGCAAAGTGGAGTGCTATAACTTATTTCTTAGGAATGCTGAGATGATTAAATTAAAAGATTAAAATACTTGGCATGAGCCCTCACAATTGGTGCTCGTAAAGCACTCAAATATATGAGGTGCTACTATTTTGTCACCATTATTAATGTTTGTGTCATGCAAGATATACTGGTGATCCAAAGAATTGACTTTGACCTACTGCACTTGTAAAGTAGTAAATTTAATGATTAGATGGAACCAAGAGGGTCTAACTCAGCTTTACACTCTGGAAAAGGGTTGTCTGTAAAATTCATGTTGCATTTAGTTTACTTTGATACCAATTCAATGACCATCAATTTTATCCTTTACAATAGTCCAGATCCAAAACAAACACAAGGCATGACTTCTAGTCTCAAGATCTTATAAATCGACTATGTAATTGTCAACCTTGTGTGCAGAGCCAAGCAGAGGAAATGTGGGTGTAAGAAGCTCAAGAAGGAAGCTGCGTCTGTGTGGAAGTTGTTGTTGGGGCCAGGGATGTGAGCACTGGATAATGAAGCTGGGCAGGATGGTCAGACAAAAAGACTGGACAGCCAAAATGCAATATGTAGAAAAAATGAACATACACAGTTCAGTGCTCACTAACATTTGTGCAGAATGAAATAGGAAGGCATGGCATAAGGCTGGGGGAAGCAGTGAGGTGGGGGTAGCAGGAAAGCTGCTCCAAAGGGCATTAGAGTCATTTGTACTTTTGAACCAGGGAGTAGTAGAATAAGGAGAGAATTTGAGAGGTGGCTGATGGCCTAGCAAGAGTAAGATTAATGGAAGAAAGCTTAGCATGTTTGATCATACTGTCCTTTATTCATTGTTTTGTGTGTATGCATTCAGTAAATATTTATGGGGATCCCAAGAATCTCTGGGACATATGAGCCTTGAAATCTGCTGTAATATGACTAATGGGCTGGAAGGAGAGAGATCAAAGAGGTTCCTACTGCAGATAAGAAAATATCACAGTGGATAAAAAGTCAGAAATGAATCTATAGATGACAAAGGTAGATGATAGGTAGATAAATAGATAATTCATAGACAGGTAGGTAGATAGACAGACAAATAGTCTTAGTTAGGGTTTTGCTGTTATGACCAGACACAAGGCAACCTTTATAAGGACAACATTTAATTGAGGTAGGTTCAGAGGTTCAGTCCATTATTATCATGGCAGAAAGCATGGCAGTGTCCAGGAAGGCATGGCTCTAGAGGAGCTGAAAGTTTAACATCTTTATCTGAAGGCAGCCAGGAGAAAGCTGACTCTTGCTCATTGATCTGATTTTCAAAGCCCACCCGCACAGTGATACACTTTCTCCAACAAGACCACACCTACTCCAACAAGGCCACACCTCCAAATAATGCCATTCCCTGAGCCAAGCATATTCAAACCACCACATTCCTTTCCCTGGCCTCATAGGCTTGTTTAAATATATGAGTTTATATTAATAAGAGTATTGCTATGATAGGCCTGACCATGTTTCTGTTTTAAAGAATGTGGATTTGGGGACTTTAGAGTTGGAAAGCAGTAGAATGCTTAAAGGCTATCCTAGTAGGAATATGGAAGACTTTGTTGGTAAGGGTGATTTAGAACTATGGAAGCCTGGCTTTAGAGGGTTCAGAAGAGAAGAATTTTAGTATGTGGTCTAGAGACTGTTTTTGTGGTGTTTTCTGCAAAAATAGGAGGGGCTGCTTTTTGTCCTTATCTGAAGAGTCTGCCTGAGGCTAAGTTTAAGGTGAAGGCAACCAGATTAATTGCATTGACAAAAAACGTTTCTCGGTGTAGATTTTGTCCTCTGGTTTACTCTCAAAAAGAGCATTCTGATCAAACACAGCAAGCTTAAAAATTCAAAAAACAAGCCTCACAAGGAAAAGTACAAAAATACATGGTTCAAAGAATAAAGGGGTACCAAGAAGTAGAGTGGGGAGGAAACCTATGATCCAGGAGATAAACATATTAAGAGAGTAGTGACTTCAGGGAAGATCCCACCAGACTAAGCTCATTGTCTATGTGTTTCCAGTTGAACCTGGTTATTGTTTTCATTTGGACTTTTTATCGAGAATAAACTACAATACAGAAATGGACGGCTGAAAGACACAGACATTTGATTGGATCTTGAGGAATAGTAGCCATAAAAAATCTTTGACCCTAGTGTGACCATGGTGGTGCACACCTTAAATTCTAGGAGACAAAGACAAGCACATCTCTGAGTTCAAGCTGAGTTTAGGACAGAGCAAGTTCTAAGTGAATAAAAGCTTAAGTCCAGGTTTGGTGGGGCACACCTTTAATCCCAGCATTCCAGAGACAGAGCCATGGAGATCTCTGAATTGAAGGTCAATCTAAAGAGCAAGTTCCAGAATAGCCAAGATTAGGCAGTGAAGGAATTGGAAAACAGGAACCTGATGATAATGAAATAGGACAAGGAGTGGGGTGTGTGTGTTCTACCTCCAGTAAGCAGCCAAACTCGGCAGCTTCAGCATATGGCTCAGGCTTTAGAGTCAAGAATAGAAGGGACACTGATGCTGGTTATCTGGAGCTAAGAAATTAGCAGTGGTTAAGATGAGACCATCATTAATGACGTAAAAATCTTCTGGGAAGTGTTTACTGAGAGCACAAAGAAGCTGTGCTCTAGAAATAGCCAAAGTTTTACCTCATGCTTCAGCTAGACTTGGTCATGTGTAAGAATCATCCAGGTGAAACTGGTTTTGAAGGCATGATGGTGACATGGAGAAGCTGAAGCTTGGTATTGGCGAAAGTGCAGCTTCAGCTGCAGTTGATGGCCCAGGACTGAAGGGGTCATGCAAAGGAGTTGAGACTTGGTACCATAAAGAAAGCCTATGAGAGGTTATTGTCAAGCCTAGTTGTAGTTAGAACCCCCAGAGTGTTTGAGATGCCAGTACCACAGGGCACCAGGAACAGCAGCAGCAGAAGAGTAGAGTCAACCAAAACAGAAGGCAGAGCTGGAATTGTGACCCAAGCCCTTTGGAGGAACCCAGAAGATCATGTGTAGATTACATGCATTGGAACAAGAACCTGTAAAGTTTAAGTTGTCTTAAAGACCCCAAGATGTTAGAGATACCAGAGACAAGTGTACCTGCTGAGGAAAAACTGCTAGTAGAGTGGAACCAGCCTGAGAGAAAGAAGTTTCTTGCAGTCAACAAAGATGAAAGGAGTTGAAGATCTGAAGAACAATTTGACATCACACATTGAGAGACAGAGTTTGGAGTTTACCCATCTTGTTTTTGGTCTTGTTTGGTTCAGTATTTCCCCACTATGATGCTTTGCAATGGTAATATAGATCCTGTGATGTTTAAGGTATATGATCTGCTTTTTGATTTTGGCTTTATAGGGGATTACAGTTAAGTGATTGAATGAGTATCAGAAAAAGACTTGAACTTTAGACTTTTAACGTTGTTGAGACTGGTATAGACTGTGGAGACTTTTGAAGTTTGACTAAATATATTTTTGCATTATGCTATGTTTAGTTATAGCTCCCATAGACTCATGTATTTGAACAAGCCTACTGGGGTCAGGGAATGGAATATGGTGGCTTAATATGCTTGACCCAGGAGTAGCACTATCAGGATGTGTAGTCTTGTTGGAGAAAGTGTGCAACGTTTGAGGATAGGCTTTGGAACCTTCCTCCTAGCTGCCTGGGAGACAGTCTTCTCTTGATCACCTTTGGAACAAGATGTAGACCTCTCAGTTCCTCCAGCCTCATGCCTGCCTGGAGGCTGCCATGGTTTCTGCCATGATAATGATGGGCTGAACCTCTGAATCTGTAAGCCAGCCCCAATTAAATGTTGTTCTTTGTAAGTGTTGCCTTGGCCATGTTGTCTCTTCACAGCAATGGACACCATTGCTAAGACATAGAAAGATAGGTAGATAGATAGATAAATAGATAGATAAATAGAGAAAGAGGGATAATTGAATAAATACATAAACATATAACAACAAATATATGCATGTAAAGATAAATTTGTAAGAACAAATTATATAGGGTATATACATTACACATAGATTTAGATAGATAGATAGATAGATAGATAGATAGATAGATAGATAGATAGATAGATAGATAGATCAGTAGATTATGTATGTTCTCCTTGTGTGTCATATATGCAGTGGTTTAATAAGGTAAATTTGAAAGTCTAGTTATTAGATTCAAATAGGGAATAAAGCAAGCAGCTGCAAAGACACATAGCTAAGAGACTGAATAGAAGTTGCCCTGGCAAAAACCAACAAGGCAATAGGAGAAAACACATTAAATACTATGGAAGACAGTAATACTTTCAAACTTTCATTGTTTGAAAAGAATTGTGGGAGATAGTGTTGGGTGAGCTAGCAACCACACTACAGCAAAGGCAGGAGAGTACTCACAGTGAAGTGTGTATAGGGAAAGGTGATAGAGAGCCAGGAGTCCTTTGAAATTTCCACTCTACGAGGGATTCAAAGAAGAGGATGGTATCAAAGGTCATATCTGATACGAAAAGGGGGTATCAGAGGAGGACACAGAAAAGTTGTGGGTAAAGGATTGTCAGAGCACTTAGTAGAAAGGCAGTCAAAGAAATGTGTAGTTAAGGATATTAAACACTACTGTCACAATATAGTCATCCTACTGTTCAGGAACTCTGACATTTAGCAATAACAACAATAGTAGTAATAATAACCTTTTAATTTGTGTTTGTTTTGTTTGTGAGACAGTGTCCCACTATGTAACTCTGGATGACCTTGAACTTGCCATGCTCCTGCCTCAGCCTCCTAAGTACTGGGATTATAGGTATGTGCCACCATGTCTAGTTAATAAAATTCTTTCATTAATAGCTATATCTCAGACTCTGCCACTGTTCTGAAGATGTTGATAAAACATGTTTTCTTATTTTCCTTCTAAGCATGAAGCACATAATAATTTCCAAGAAATAACTCATTTTCCAAGCCAAGCTTGCATGTATATTACTAGAATATAGATATTTCAACATTATCATTGGCCCTTGCTAGAAATGGATTTTTATTGGTTGAACAGAATAGTCGTGTGGTATAGCTTAGACCATTGGCTTACTATTAGCCAGTAAAACCCTGTCTGATACGATTACTTGCCCCAGGCTCTCCGGCAGAGTCTTTTACTTACTCATGCAGGGTTGAATAGAGCCCAGAATATTCTCCACTCTCTCTGGAAGAGACAGTCTCTAAGGAATAGTCTGTACCTTTAGGGACTGGCCATACCTTTTCTGAAGCATTTCCAACACGTGGATGTGTTCTGAACATAGGCTGCCTTCACAACAAAGAGTCTAATGGCTGAGTAGGAGTGGCCTGTATTAACAAGAGAAGTTGGCCAATAAATTGTTTTTCTTTCTTCCAGTGGCACATCTGAATAGCATGGAATGCATCTTAAAGGCCAACCACAAATTAGAAAGACCAGAGGTCACTGTTGATGAGTGGCTTTCAGTTAATGGAAGAAATTCTCTCTTGAATGCAAGGCGACAGTATATTAAGAAAAGGTTGTTGACATTAACATACCTCTCCAAGCCAGGACTTGCTCTCTAACATGTTTGATAAATGTCATGCAAACACTTTCATGCCTATGTGAGATGACCACCCAACAAATGCTTTTAGAGCTGTTGCACATCCAACAGGGTATAGTTAAAGTCCCAGAATACAGCAAAGGAAAAATTTATTTTTATTTAAAATTCAAATATTCCAAAGGGAAGGAGAAAAATTCTGGAGCTAAAATAAACCTAGCTAACAACTCCTTTAAGCCACAAGCCAACATCCTGCTCACAGGGCTCGCTCTAATATAAACCAGTCCTCCAGTTTGCCATCATAATCCTCCTCACCCTGATGTCCACATCTGGAAAGCATCGAGAAGAACATGGGTATTTATTAGGATGGACTATGTCATCCACAATCACTCATACAAAGAAGGAAGGGCACGGGATACCAAAGTAGTTCTGCGTGTGCTTATGCTCTTCCTGCCTACCAGTGCCCTCCTGTAAGCTGATGTTGACATTGACTTTGGCCCATCAATGACCATAAGCAAAATCAGTATCTTTCAGAAAGCATGTGCTGCTCTGCAAAAGACAGATGGAGCAATGGCTGGGATAAACTTCTGGGAACACCTTTGAATGGGTAGTGTGGTTGAGATAAAGGGGATCCCTGAGAAGATTTTTCTTGTCATTTAAAAAGCCATTTTCTTCTTCATCCTCAGTTTCCTACAAGACCACCCTCTGTACCTGGTACTTTTACAATCACACAACTATGAAGTATATGATTTGGCTTTGAGTTCAGCTTTGAATGAGTATCTCAAGGCACGGCCAACCCAGGGAAAGCTGGTGAAGGCCATGAAGGCAGTGGGTATACCAGCTATCTGTGTGGGCATGTTGTGCTCTAGATCTGCCATAGTTGACTCTAGCCACTTGGAAGTACTTTCAATCCAGTAAGAGAGGGACAAAGATGATGCATGGGTTATCTGAAGTAGCAGGGAAGTCACAGCAAATAAAATGAAAACCTGTGATCAAGAGTTAACTTGACAACTCCAGTGAACCATCTCTCAGTCTTTAAGGGGAGGGAGTCCTGGCTTTTGGCCTCCTGACCCAGAGAAAAGTCCCCTACGAATGACATAGGTGCCTTGGTTAGTTTAGGGCCAATGTAATTGATTTTTAACTGTTTCCAAGTCAAATTTGAGTAAATGGTGGGGTTATAATAAGATCTCCACAGCAGCAGGTTCTACAAACAAGAATCTCAAACTCTTAACAGAGTTTATGCTGTGCTTTAGGGTATCGGATAACTCTTAATGTCATGTACACAGACATGCATGTAGTCAACACACACAGATTTTCCTAGACCTCACTGTCTCTCAGGGCAATCTAACATTTGAGAACATTCTCTAAAATGTACTATTCCAAAGTCACAGCAGATCTGTCAACAATTTGCCATGAGATGGCTTGAAAGGAAAACAGGGTCACAGCACAGTAATTGAATTTTGAAAATATTTCAATGTTTTCTCAGTATAATGTCAATGTTTTTAGCAACCCTGGTGTGGCAAAGCAGACAAGGTTTCTGCCTCAAGAAATCACAGCCAAAGAAAACCTCCTAAGCTGGTATGTTTTTCAGTACAATGCTTAGATAATCTTTTAGAATCACCTTAGCAGCTTAGGGGAAAAGGGATTCCTTGATTGTATTTGTCTTGTCAAATAAGACTTTCTAGAATGATGGGGCCTGGGAATCTGATTCTCATTGCTCAAACTTTGGCTTTGGACCTAAAGGTCAGAAAGCACAATGACCACTCAGCTGTGGTGAGAGCCCTCATTAATTTCAACCTTCCTGGCCCTCTAACATGCAGGAAACTAGAGCCCATTATAGCTGGAATTGTTGTGTAAAAAGGATATTCAATCAAAAGCTTCTCTTGGACTGCAGAGAACCTGAGCAGCCTACAGCAGAAATACAAAAGACAGCTACGTGAGTCAAGGAAACATCACAAATACATCCTCTACATTCAGATGCAGATGTACCTGTGGCAGACAAACCCATCTCTTGTGACTCCAGGTACCACTTGTTGAGGTGGGTATTTTTTTCAGAGAAGGAGCATTTTTTGCTCAGCAGTACTGAGTGGCCTGTATACCCAGGAGATTCTAATGCAAATCCAAACTTCAGAGCCACATTACCATATGTCCATACCAATGATGCAATGGTTCACACAATAGGACTGGAACACTGGAACAAAAGTAAGTCAGTTCCGACCCAGGGGAACCACCTTGGATAGGTTAGAGGTCAGGGCTGTAAGTGGCTTCAGATATGCTAACATTGTCCACTGATTTTCTATGCCATACTCAGAGTTGTCCTTGATGCGCCCTGTCATGCATCTCCAAAAATGTAGCCTAGTTTTCTATCAAAATCTTTCTCTATTTGCATACCTATTTCAGTTTACATGTCCATTACTTTGGCCCAAAGTACTGAAAGACTCTTAACTGAGCACCGCCCTTCTGTCCTTCTGTTTTTGCCTTTCACCAATCCAATCACTCCAAGCAACTCCCCCAGGCCATCTTATACCACATCAGTTTCTTATGTAAACCTTTAATATCTGGTCACAGATCTTAGGGTAAAACTAAGGTTCCTACCATCATGCATAGAACCTCCACTAGCTGTGGCCCATGGACCCCTCCTCCTCACCCCGGGTGACTTGCCATCTCGCTTTCCTCACTTTGGGTATCTTACATTTGCATCTTTTAGATGTCTAGTCTATGTTTCCTTCTGCTCAGCCGCCTTCATATATTTCGTTCTTTCCCAGGGGGAGCACTTTTCACATCCTAATTCACTCACTCAGCTCACTCAGTCTTCAGATCTCAGTTCATTATCATTGCCCTAGGGAGCTCTCTTCATTATTCCTGCCCCCCCTCCTCCCCAGCACCAAATCCGTTCCTCCTGTTCCATGCTTTCCTGGCCTCTGTACTTAGAACAGTTGACAATTGTTCCTTGCCTGGTGATTGCCTGTCTCACCCACTAGAATATGAGTTATATTAAGGTGGAGACAATGCCAGTTTTGTCCAGTGTCACCTTCTTCCCACAACCTGACACAGTGATTGGGATGGAGAAAAATGATAATATATATTACTATGTGTGTTCTTTGCAGCTGCTACTGCTGCTGCTGGTGGTGGTGATGCTGCTGCTGCTGCTGCTGGTGGTGGTGATGATGATGATGATGATGGTATCAGGCTAGCTGGTGTCAGTCCTGGTTCTGAGTGCTTTGCTTTCTTTTAAACTTTAAGCAGGTCATGAATTGACTGGCAATCTGCTGTGCTGTTTCATGAATGAATGTGCTTCATTTCTCTGAGCTTCATTTTCCTCTTGACAAATTGGAGAAATATGTGAATGAATCATATCCTATATTGAATATCGCATGTTTTCCCATAATTCTGTATGATTTAGAGAATGGAACTTTTTAGATTTTTTTTTCCTGAGAATGTGAAAATGCATATTCATTTTCATATACTTTCATATTGGTCTGAAATATCATTTTCCCACATTAGTTTTTAAATTGACATTCTAATATCCTATACAGAGAAGAAAAAAACTAAAGATAAAAAGTATTATACTTTAAATCAACTTATGTTCATTGAAAATGAAGATTATTTTTAAAGAAATCAGTAAGATTTTTATTATATCAAGTCGGGCCTTGAAAGTTGCAAACATTCTTACTACTTAAGGGTCTTTTCTGTATCTTTCCACAACCAGTTCTGATGGAAATATGATTGTCTTTCATATTTAAAATGAATCTACTGAGAAAATGAACAAGAGAAGGAAAGTGGAAAAGGAAAAATAGGAAGGGAAGGAAAAAGGGAAGAAGGAGAAAGGAACAAAGGGAAAGACATCTATTGACGTCTTCTGATGGAAGATGAGGGACTGGGACTAGGGCAGAGCAAGTTAGCATGTTACCCTGTGCCTCTCCCATCCTTCTTGACCACTCTCTATATAATGACAAACTCCCTTACATTCCTTCCTTTTTCTTTTTCTCTGCCACGTGGAAAGGTGCCAAGTAAGGCTCATAGCTGTTCAATTTCCCCTTTTTGGAGAGGACACCAGGTAGGGACACCCTGTGTTCCTCCAGGGAGCATACTGTTTGATGATGGAAAAATGTAGCACTTACTGAGATAAATAGGTTTTTTAGAATAGAAAAGGATACTTTGGGGTTGAGGTTGAAGTAGGGGCAGAATTTTGACACACTAAAAGTTAGAGCAAGGGGAGGTTAAATGTAAGGCAACAACAATGGAACACACTTGCCTGGTGTGAGAGGTACAGGCACACCCAGGAAAAGGGATTCATCCAAGTGAGCCAAGCTCTAGGTATGTAGGCTATGATGTTGTGGCCTAAGGGGAGGAAGTAGGGACTAAGATTGAAACTATTTTGGGGAATCTTGAATAGCAGGATTAAGGACTGGCTAGGCACTATTGAAGCATTCAAAAGTAGACATAAGGAAGACATTTACTATTAACTGTCAGCTAGGTAGTAGATGAGCTGATACAGGGATCTAGGAGCCAATGAACACAAGTTTTCTGTGGAGGAGGCTGATACCCCAGGGAGTTGTACTACACAATGTTGGGCAGCATCCCTGAACTCAACCTATTCTGTACTAGTTATGACAACCAACAACACTCCCTACACTACTAACTATTCCCAACAATGCTATCAATGACAGGGTGCCTTGAAAATTACTGATCATGGCAATCATCAGTGATGTACTGACTCAGGGTCACAAGGGACAAGAAAGGGACACAGGGACCACAGATGCTTTAAGCTCTGCAATGTAACAACAAAAGCAAAGGTTATAAATAGCCAGGGAGATTTTTCAGGTTTCAACTTGGAGTGATGAAAAAACAGTAACATACACCAAAGGGAATATGGGGACTAGTGTGAGGAAGTGGCAAGGTTTAAGTGTATGGACATAGAAATACAAAAGGAAGTAAACAGAAATGCTCTGAGTGGTGTGTTTACTCAAGATGTCATGAATGAATAAAGATGAAGGTGAATGACATATGTCAAAAGAGAGACTGGAATGTAGAGACTGGGTATTGTGAGGAAGTAAAATCATTAAAGTAATACTTTTTTAAAAAAATATTAGGAGGTAGAAATAATTTAAGAGCCAAAGAATAGGAAGAATTCTGTGAAATGCTGGGTTTGGGACATGGCATGAACTTATAGCATCTATAGTGACCTACATAAGACCTGGATAAGATCAAGCCAGTCAAACTTCTAGCATAGCTGAGAGAGGAACAAAAAGGAACCTACTCCTGGCTAAGCAGCTGTCAGCAGTTGATAGCCACTAGTAGGCTTCCCATGCAACAGTGGATGGCTTACACCCATGCACATATGGGCAGCATGAAATAGACTTGAGTGAGTTATGATTTAAAAATAGAGGATGTGAGTTGGGGGATGGGAGTATGAGAAGAGATCTTGGGAGAAGTTGGAAAGGCTAATAATAGGATGGATGTGATAATATTTCATTATATACATGTGTAAAATTCACAAATAATAAAAATGTGAGAAATATGAGTACAAGGCAGATAGCTGTTTGTTTTCCCGTGTGCATTTGTGTCAGCAGTGCATTTATTGCAGAAAGAATCTAGGTCCTATGGATTCTGCCCAAATAATGGTGTTTCAAAGTGCATTTGAGGTAGAATAAGAACAAAGACTCTACCCATTTTCATAAGCAACCCCAGTTGTGGGGTGGATGCATGTATTCATTTTATACTATCCATAGAATCATTTTATACTATCCATAGAATCATTTTATACTATCCATAGAATCATTTTATACTATCCA
>NC_034595.1:9869778-9904898 GCF_900095145.1 Mus pahari | reverse complement strand
TCATTTTATACTATCCATAGAATCATTTTATACTATCCATAGAATCATTTTATACTATCCATAGAATCATTTTATACTATCCACAGAAGTACTTTAACTGGATCTTATTTTAATCCCACAGCAAAAAAAGAAAAAAAAAGTAAGAGTGGAGTTTAGAAACTTAAAGACTATTTCATGCCCTGAGAAGGGGCAAAGTCAAAAGAGTTTGGTCTGTATTAAATAGACTTAACAGTCAATAAGAGAGTTGTGATTTCTACAAATGGGAACATTTCAGTATCATTCCAAGAATCATCTTAAGGTTTCTTCTGCATCATAGAATCCAATACCTATTGGTAACCTGGCCTGGTCCAGGAAATATACTGAATTCACAGCAAGCAGACTCATACCCCCTAATCCAGGGATAGGTATACACATCTCAATTTGAGTACATGTTTAAAACAAGTGACACCAAATTAAGAGCTTAAAAACAAAATCCAAATGCAACTTCCTCTCCTGCCACTTGCAAACTCAGCAAGCTTGCATGGGTCTCTTGAGCATTCTGATTTTCATTTCTTAATAATCAAGATAGTCTTACTATAAGGTCAAACTCCATTGTGACTGTCCTATAATATGAAGTATAAAGTACACATTTGACATTGAAGGTGGTGACTAACTTATTGCTAGGGATACAAGGAGGAAGAGCAGATCCATGAGAAGCAGAGTGGCTGATATACCAGGAGGACAGCCCCTGAGGTTAAAGAGAAGAGTAAGTCTAAGAGTGAAATGACACTGAAACATTGTCAATTGGCTCTGAGAGTGAGAAGATGATTCCACCAGAGAAACATCTGGAATTGACATTTGAATTGGCTAATCAGGGCCTGAAAGCAGTTGAGGAGCCAACTGATGATGCATTCACCAATCAACTGCTGAGTGCAGAGCGAATAGGAAGAAACCTAGATCATTTTCCCCATAAATTTGGTAGAAAAATATGCCACTATATAAGAAGCAGTAAGACTGAGAAAGTTATAAACATGAATTTGAAGCTACTACTCAAAGTCTGGAAGGATCTATCATAAGAGATTATGACAGGAAACCCAAGTGAAATTTTCCCGTGTAAGATGTGTATCAATTGTGGTCATATATCTTTTTAAGGCAGGAATTAGACTATCATTCACTGTAAGCTTCTGGTAGTCTCACACACACACCCCTTCACACACACACACACACACACACACACACACACACACACTCGCATGTTCATTCTCTCCATGGGGCTCTGTGGTGTAAGAGGACATGGCAAATGTGGTTTTAACTAAGATTGGGCAAAGCATATCACCTTAACTACACTGAATCTGTGAGGCAAAAATATGTACCAAATCCCAAAGTTAGTAAACAATGGAAATGTTTTTTTTTTCCTCAAAGAATTTCCCATGACTTGTGTTTGGAACAAACTTAAAAATAATGCTGCCTTAAACAAAGCTAGCGACTATCCTTTTTAGCATGGTTTTTAGAAAAGTATCAATGTTTCAGCTGGCTTTGTAGCACATGCCCTTCCTTCCCTGACATCGAAGAGATCTGCAGGTCCAAAAGCATTTACAGTTCTCTCAACATCTCTGTCAAGTTGGATCAAGTCACAACAAACAACCAAGCTGATGACAAGGTTGCTTTAGGACCCCGTCCCCCAACCCTTCCCCGACCCAGTAGCCCTCACACATTTGAGCCATCAGAAAGGGAACTAATATAAAAATACAATCACTTCTCCCAGATTGACACCTAATGGAAAGACAGCCTTTATGATCATCAGTAGGAGGTTCTGGGAGCAAATCATCTTCCACCACTTCTATGAGATCTTACATACTATCCTGAAATGCCTTCCCACCGGCAGGGACAAATGTGCAATTTCTGTGGAAATGCTTGGGTGAGTAGAGGTTGAAGAAAAGACAATTTCTACATGGAGTCTAAAATCATGGTGATTTTTGATGACCACTGACACTTATAAGGTATTTATTAATAGGATGAATCCTTTCTGTAGACTCAGTGGCCTTGTTTTGCTTATTCTTTGTTTTGTCATGCTGTGTGTGTATGTGTGTGTCTGTGTGTGTGTGTGTGTGTGTGTGTGTGTGTGTGTGTGTGTGTATGTGTGTGTGTGTAAACCAGTTTTTAAAAAGTAATCTTGGGGGCTGGTGAGATGGCTCAGTGGGTAAGAGCACCCGACTGCTCTTCCGAAGGTCCGGAGTTCAAATCCCAGCAACCACATGGTGGCTCACAACCACCCATAACGAGATCTGACACCCTCTTCTAGAGTGTTTGAAGACAGCTATAGTGTACTTACATATAATAAATAAATAAATCTTTAAAAAAACAAAAGCAAACAAACAAAAAAACAGTCACTTAAAAAAAAGTAATCTTGAAGAACAGAAACAACTGTTTCTGTTTCATTTAAAAACATTAAAATCTGAGAAAAAAAAACTTTGTTGTTGATTCTGAATTCCTGAGGGCAAGTGACAATCAATGCCCTGTTGCTAATTGTTATTTTCTTCTCTGAGAGTGTCTGTGTATTAACTGCTTTCAGATAGATCATTGAAATCTCTATGATTTTCATTTAAAAACCCATCCCACCCAACCATTCACAGAAGAAAGAAAATGAGATTACCCCACGTAAGTCAACATGCTGTTCTATGACCTCAGCATGTTTTTAAAGTCCATTGTGAAAGAACTCTGACAGACAGGCACGGCAGCATCACTTCTGCACTAGCTGAGGCTCAGCCGCAGCAGTGAGGAGCGGCTCTATCTCCTGATCCCTTGCAGGAGAACTGGCTACAGTTGAAAGGAGAGGCAGCCGCACAGACATAGCCTACTTTCTTGGTCACTGGAGAAACAGAGTTTGTTTATCTTAAGCAAACAGCTGAGCTTACTCTAGGTCACTGCACATCCCCTTTTTTTTTTTCACACAGGGCATCAGACACATTTATCTCATCTGCAGGAGGTAGGGGTTTGATGCCACTTGGCACCTTAGCATCCCTCAGCATCCTGCTTGGACCACCATGTGAACTTCCTAAGTACATTTTCTTTACCTCTATCTGTTTCTGTCTTCTGCATGACCCTTGACCTTGCTACAGAAAGCTTAGAATTTATCATATTTTGGATTAAAACTCTCCAGTAACTCTCTATGACAAAGATGTCAAAGTCATTCCTCATAATCTTCAGTAGAATAAGCTTATTCCTGCCACCTACATCTCTTTCTGGTTTTAACTCCCATGTTTTCTCTACTCCTTACAGGGCACCAGCCACATCAAACCCAAGGGTTCTGTGATGACTAGGTACTTTCTCAACTCAGTTTGTATACAAACTGTCTTTTACTTTGGGGCATTCCTGTGAAATCTCTCTTTAAGGAGTCCCAACTCATTTTGCAATATTCGAACTCAAATAGTACTTCCTCAGTAAATCCTTCATAGAAGCATCTTGTCAGAAAGGGCAGAAAGAAAAAGTCTGTGTCATATTGCTTATTTCTCCATACCTTTATGAATGACAAGATAAGCACACCCTGCTCAGAGGAATACCGTAATAGATACAATGAGTGAAGGCAAGGTCTGTACATTGTTTTTTTCTGACTTTGGGTAAACCCACTAATATCTTACTCAGTTTTCTAAGCTGAAAAATTAGAATAATGGCTAATATTGCATAAGATTCCTGTAATAAGTGAGTGGGACAAATATTTTAAACCATCAGAAGAGGTCTTTATTCATTGTGAGCATCCAGTAAGTGGTAGATGTTGTTATTGTGTTTACTAATTTTTAGATAAGTTCATTACTTGCTTAGGCATAATTTATATAGAAGAGAGGATGGGGACTCGGCCTTGGTCATTCTTATCATCATATAATCACAGTGCTTATACCTAGTCTATGTAACAGAGCAGGCATGAGTGTTTATTGGGTTGGGAGATGGTGCATTGTTTTCTGCACAGTAAAGTAGCTCTATGACTCCAGACATTGTATCTCAAGGAATTTTTTTTATGCTGCTCTCTCCATGGAAAGGAAGACATTAGATAAGTCCATCAAATACTTAATCTTTAAGAGAGACTCTTGAGTGAAATGAGTTCATGAAGCTCTTAGTGATGTGACAATTTGGCAGCCAGATCAGAGTCCTGGTTCTGACAGGGTTCATGTCATTGTAACAGTTATTTCTATTCATTTGTTCAGATTACGTTCTGGATCTCAACCACGTACCAGACAACATTCTGGGTACTGGAGAGAAAGCATTGCCTAAGATCCCCAAGGTTTCCATTTTCATAGATATAAATTGGAAAGGAGGATGCAAAAGGAAAGAAAGGCAGAAGGGATGTGGTTTGTCTATCTTTTTAAAAGCCCACAAGGTAAGTCATTTCAAGTATTTTTTAAGCATTAACTCATCTTTGTTCAAATCATCAAAAGAATCCAGAGAAGTAAAAGAGAATAAATCACATCTGCTGTATTTCTAAAGAGACCCCATAAACTCTTGTAGCTCCTTATACTCACTCCTTCCTCCAACTGTAGGCAGCATTAGGTCTCTTTGCCCACACTGTATGTAGGAATGCTTAGGATCCCCTATGTAAGTGATCCGGCCTTGTCTCAGAACCCAGTTCCTTCCAGTGGAGGCCATGGATGCTTTGGGACACACCTAATCAACTGGTTTGTCCAGGTCCTACCCATCTGCCACACCTCCACCAAACATCTAAAGCCCTTCCTTTATTGCAAAATGATTCAGTGTCATTTCCATAGACATGGGGATCTGGGCACGTGTTCCCACATGCCACCTACATTAGGAGACTTAAAGGGGGCATCTTTGTAAGATATCAAGACAGCTAAAGTAAACTGTTGATTGACTTAAGAGATCCGCCAAGCCAATCATGGTTTTCATAAACCAAGCCCTCACCTAAGCAAGCTGCGGCACTGGTAACAAGCATGGAATGAACCAGAGCAGAGCTAGTGTGAGAAGAGAAAGAGTGAATGAGAAAGCAAAGGTGTGGAGCCTGAGGTCACAGGTCTGTCCTCTCAGCACTTTGGAGGCTAAGGCCACTGAGCGTTTGAGGATAACCTGTGATACGTAGTAAGTTCCAGGCCAACCTGGACTATCGATTCAGATCCTGTCTCAAAAGTAACCAATAATCTTCGCAGTGTATGTGTGGGGTCAGGTGGGAGGCAGGAGTCTGAGGGGAAGAGGGGAGTTGGTAGTGGATACCATTAAGATACATTGTATATATGTCTCAAACTATTAAAGAATAAATGAGTATTTTAAAAGAAACAATAAATAAATAAATAAATAAATAAATAAATAAATAAATAAAATGGATAATAAAAAAATGATCCCTAGGAAGTACTCAACAGATCAACTGAAGGAAATAAAATTCTTGACCAATGGGCAGCTTACATTGAGTCAGATACTCTGTTAGGGAGACCTACAGAACAGATGGGAGACAAGCAGACAGGAAAATGTCTAGGAGACATCTCTTAGCTTGCTCTAAATTGAGTCTTCTTCCTTCACTTAGAGTTAAGGTTAAAATCAGAATGTCCATTCAGATTTCCAGGTTTTCCTGAGAACCAAGTTCATTCATGTTACCAATGTCTGAGATCAAGAGTGGTCGGTCATGGAGGTATAAGAGCTGCTCCAGACGCAACGTGAGGAGGCGCGTCACACTTTATACAAGGCTTTCGTAAACATTAAGAAATGGAGCCTTCCTTCCATTTTACTCTGCATTTTTCTATTGAATTGCTTTTACTGCTTCTCTGTGAGCCATTTATAGTTGTTTTATTTGTACACAATATGATCAGGAAACCAAATTCTTTTTTTTTTTTTACTTATTTTATTGGATATTTTCTTCATTTACATTTCAAATGCTATCCTGAATGTTCCCTATACCCTCCCCCCACCCAGCTCCCCTGCCCACCCACTCCCCCTACTTGGCCCTGGCATTCCCCTGTACTGGGGCATATAAAGTTTCCAAGACCAAGGGGCATCTCTTCCCAACAATGGCTGACTAGGCCATCTTCTGCTATATATGCAGCTAGAGACACAAGCTCTGGGGGTATTGATTAGTTCATATTGTTGAGGAAACTAAATTCTTCATCATTATATCATGGTGGACAGACACAAGGATAGTCATTCCAGGTCTCTGTGAAGAGGCCCTTGTACCTAGGGACACTTGTGATGCCTCACTCTAGGAAGAGTGGGGACTAGCAGAGGAGCTTGGTAGACGTGTGGAAGCAACCATCACGGTCAAGTCAGGAATTCTGTGAGAAAGGCCATCAGAGTGCCACCTACATGACCTTCTATTTTGATCACCTACTCAGAGCCTTTTAGACTTGACCATTCCATTCTCAGCCAGTCCATCAGTGCTCACGGCACCGCCAAATGGGAAGCTACAGGACTGAGAGTGGAGAGATGGAGATAGTTTCCACAGTATCTCCCTGGGAACTAGTAGAGTCAAGAGAGTTGATAGGACTGAACATGACACATTAGCTCACCATAGCTCTGCCTGTTCTTGGACAGCTTACCAATGTGAGAAAACTTCTTCCCAGTTTTTTTTTTTTGAATGGTTATACAAATTCTGTCTTCTCAAGCCACCCTGTGAGGGATGTATATATTTGTATTATTATTTGACAGAAGGGACACAGAGAAGCTATGTGAGCCAAGTCTCAGGGCTCATAACAAATGCTGGATTTACTCGCTTCCAAATCCTATATTACTAACTAACCCATCATCTGGGTCATCCAAGAAGCAGGAGCAGAGATTAGAACTCATGTCTCCTTCACTAGTTCCATAGCTGGCCAGAAGTCCCCCAGAGCAGCCTCCTCACGTCATTTCACTGAGTACTTAGATCTTGGACTTTATGCCTGGTCACCTGAGTCCCTTCCTCAACCCTTCTCTTTCATCTTTTACAGGTTGTGTTGTCAAGATACTTCCTAAGGGAAGGAAGGCAGGCCCTCATGGCCACTGGGAATTGAACTTGAATCCCTTTGGAAAGCATTTCTGATAACTCAGGGATAGAAGAGTCCAGTGGTTCTGGCTGGGTTTCAACCAGAAAACCCTCCTCCTCCTCCTCCTCCTCCTGTTTTATAGGATCCAATGCATGGGCTAGTGGTGTTGTGTACAGATCCCCAGGGCTGTGGATAGACTGACATAGATCTATTCGAGGTTACCTCTGGTCATTTGCAGCCTGAGATTAATGGGTCCCCAATCCTAATGCTACAATGATAATGATCACGCCCAGATTTTCATCTTAATCCGTGGAGATGAACACACATCAAAAAGCGTAGCAGGTTGGCCCAGATCGTTATGATAATGATTAATAACAGGCTTGTTGACAGTGCTACCACTTGCACGGCTCACTGTCGCCTTTATACAGAGGATTCTGGTGCAAGAAGGGAAAAGTAAGAACAGTAGCAACGCTGGGGACAGAAAGGGTTTCCTTAACTAAGTCAAATTTTCTGTGACTCAAAATCAAGGCTGTTTCTGAAATCCTAGCGCCATAACTTTCTTTCAAACCACAGATTTGAAAAAAAAATTACAGTTTGTGTATGAACATAGATAAAAGAACACGCCAGTGAATATTGGATCATGTACCTTTCTTTAAGTGTGTTTATGTGTTCATTTGTGTGTGAGGTGTGTGTGTGCACATGTATATGTGTGTGTACATGTGTATGTGCATATATGTATGTGTATATGTACATGTATATGTATGTATAAAAATATGCATGTGGAGGCCAGAGGTCACATTCTTCTGAAACCTTCCATCTTGGTGTTTTTCTGTTTTGTTTTGTTTGTTGAGAGTGGGTCTCTCGTTGATCTTGGACTAGGCTAGAGTTAAGGAGAAGTACTTTATTGACTGACGCACCTACACAGTCCTTGGATCATATAAATTTCTAACACCAAATACATTACATTGATGCTTCCAGTATCTGGATTTCCATCTAGAGATTAGACACTGGGAATGTACCTTTCCATTTGGATCATTAACTCAGTGTCCACAATGTAGAAGCTACTCACCAGATGTTAACCGTCATGCTAAACTCATGAGGATGAGCCACAGTCACCTTTATTTTAAAGATAAGGATAAGTCCAGTTGGTGGACAGGGGTTATCCAAGGTCACTGACTGAATGACTGGGGCAAACCTTTATCTAGAAGCACTGTCCCTTGCCTAATCTCAGACTGCTCTTTCCAGACCACCTTTAAAAGGCTAAGAATGACAAGCCCATCAGATATCAGCCTCTCCGGAAGTTCACTTTAAGAAAGGCTTGAGAGCTTTAGCCTAGTGCAACAGTTTGCAACCTGTGGGCCATGACCCCTTCGAGGGTCAAACAATGCTTTTGTGGGGATAGCATATGAAATATTATGATTTATTACAGTAGCAAAATTACAGTTATGAAGTAGCAAGGAAATCAATGTATGGTTGGGGGGTCACCAAAACACGAGGAGCTATATTAAAGGGTCACAGCATTCAAAAGTTTGAAACCCCCTGGTCTAGTGTATCTGTGTGACCATCTTTCCAAAGGCCTGCCTTACACTCTCCCAAGGATCAGTCTATGCAGCCTGGTTTATTTACGAGATGAAATTAGATGTCACACTTTCAAATAGTTCACCCAGAAACTGTGAGAGCACACTTGCCTTGGATTTCTTTTCACTTAGCATTCGCATGGAGAAAAAGGAAAGGAAAGATTCATTTCTCAATATTATGCAAAAGGAGATCTGGTTCTAAGGCACAAGTTAGTGCTGTTTATGACATCAGGGAGTACTGAGCAAAGCCAGAGTTGCCATTGGCCATTAAGTAGCATCAAAGGGAGAGAGAAATACAGATTTACTTTGGACATGTAGACTTTTGAGGATTCTTCTGTCTCAGCCTATCAGTCTTGTGATGGTTTCTGATGTCTCATCACTGACCCCAAACACAGACCCTTTATTCTTGAAGAGCAGTGGTTTGTACATGGCAGCCCACTGTCTCTGCCTCTGTTGCACTGTGGACAAGGAAGAAGACAAATGGATTAGGAGAGAATCAAATATGTGGGCTTTGCTTCTTTATTCCTGGAACATGCAGAAGGGTCATTGTTAAAAACTGCCCTGGATCAGTGACTTTGGGGACAGTGTACCTGTATCTATTGGCTCATATGAACCAATCAGTTTACTGTGGAAGGAGGGAATAACTCAAGTCTAACTTCCTTCTACTGTTTTGGGCCATGTTGCTGCTCTTTAATTTCTGATGATACATTTCAAACAAGTTATTGGAAGTTGAAAGTATATTTTTAAAGTGCATTTAAGACTCCTAATTTATTCCCAGGTGGGACAGTCTCTGGGTGGCCCTTCCTTCAGTCTCTGCTCAACACTTTATCTCCATATTTGCTCCTGACAAATACAGAGGCAGATGTTCACAGCTAACCATCGGACTGAGTGCAGGGTCCACCGTACAGGAGTTAGAGAAAAGACTGAAGGAGTTGAAGGGGTTTGCAACCCCATAGGAAGAACAACAATATCAACCAACCAGACCCACCAGAACTCCCAGGGACTAAGCCATTAACAAAGGAGTACACATGGGTCCAGCTGCATATGTAGCAGAGGGTGGCCTTGTCATACATCAAAGGGAGGAGAAGTCCTTGGTCCTTGGATTGATAGATGACCCAGTGTAGGGGAATTGAAGGTGGGAAGATGGGAGTGGGTGGGTGGGTGGGTGGAGGAATACCCTCATAGAAGCAGGGGGAGTGAGGATGTGATAGGGTGTTTCCAGGAAGGAGGGAAACCAAGAAAGGGGATAACATTTGAAATGTAAATAAAGAAAATATCCAATAAAAAAGTAAAAAGAAAAAAACAAATGTAAATGAATAAAATGATTAATAAAAAATAAAGTAAAGCCAAATAAAATAAAATAAAATAAAATAAAATAAAATAAAATAAAAACTCCTAATTTAGAAAACACTATTGCTTACCAACTTGGTAAAGTCTAAGATCTTGGCTGTGTGCCCTGTTGATCCTGTTACTCATGTTACTGATCAGTGCTGTGATCCAGCACTGGCAGTGTCATACTACAAAGTCACTGGACAAGCAAACATAAATATTCAAAATATGGGAGACAATTTGTACTGCTGAGCGTATATGCCAAAAATTAGGAAGTTGAACTTCTGTAGGTTAAAAAATCGGGACTATCTTCAAATGATTAATTTGAAGAAATATTCTTTTATTTATTTGATGATGAATAGAATTGTTCTCATACATTCTTGTCAAAAGAGAAAGGACTTTAATCTGGTTGTTTGTTTGGTTGGTTGGTTTGAGGTTGGTTAGTCAGGTGGTTTTGGTTGATTGGTTGTTTGTTTGTTTGTTTGGTTGGTTGGTTGGTTGGTTGGTTGAAGCTAGGTCTCATGTGTAGGCTGGACAGTTCTCTAACTCATGATCTTCCTGCCTCAGCCTCCCAAATCCTGAGACTGCCTGAGTATACTTTCACACAGTCCTCTAGAAAGCAGCTTTTTACTGCTAGGGACCAGGATTAAGGATCAGGCTATCCTGAGTTCCAGTCCTTGGCCATTTCCCAAGGTGACTGTAATTAGAAGCTGTTCAGCCTCTCTCATCTTCAATTTCTTCATCTTCAGAAAGAGAATAGCAATTTCCCTTCTACAGGTGTTGGCTCAGAAAATAGCTTCAAAAATATATTAGCAGTACAAGACATTAAAAGGATGCAACATTTCTTTTCCTCTCTTGAAACCTTTAAAATTACGTTCTGAAAACAAAACAAAACAAAACAAAACAAACAAAACAGTCTTGACTTAAGTAGATTCAAATGTGGGCCCTTCATTCTTTTTAGTATAGCCAAATTGAAGGGTGATTCACTTGGCAATATAAGCATGTTATTATAGGCTACCTGGCATACTCATGGCCAAGCCATCCATCAGCTGGTGTGATTGATCACACTGCTTCTGTACCGAGAATACAACCTCTTCTCCTAATGAACCCTGGGTCAGATTTGTGTTGTAAGATAAAAGTGTATGCTGCAGGGTACTCAGGTCATTTTCTATATGTGTTAAAGGCTATGTAAAGTTTGATAGTAGCCACACCCAGCAGAAAAATGGAGGTGGGTGGGGTGCTGTGGTATCATTGTGAGTACTGATGGTCTGCGTCTGAATTTGTGGATTCTACTTATTTGCCTCTATATTTTTGTACGGATTCTTTAAAATGCAGTACTTGAATCGTGACCTTTTTGAGGAGTGAGTCTTTGGAATGGTCTTTAAGTGACTAAGTTTCAGTCTGCTCTACTTTACCTTCAGAGCCTCTGATGGACTTCAAAGCCTGTGTGAGGACACACAGAGCCACATGTACATAAATACCTGAATTATACACATGAATATATATGTAATTTAAGAATCACAGTGAAGTTTTCAAAGCATTCTGAAATACATGGTGGTCTTTTCCTCTCTCACGCTTTTTCAGTTCTGCTACTTTTCCCTGGGACATGATACAGCCTTTCACTACTGGTCAGGCTTTTCTTGAGTCTGGTGCCTCCAGCCAGTACCTCTGGGTCATCTCGAAACTATGACTCTTCCCTCTGCTCCTCCAGACCACTGTCTCATTACAGTGTCTTCACATCTGAACTTAATCATCTTTTGATGACTTAACTTTCCACACCAACACTGTTTATAGAAGATCTAGAACATCGTTAATTTATCTCAGTAACCATGGTCCATCACGACACCTGAAATACTGAAGATATCAGTATACATCAGATGAATGAATGAATGACTCAGTGATTGAATGATTGAGGAAGTGAATTGTGGGTGTAATGCCAGACCCAGTCTTAGTATGGTCACAACCAAAATGGGGCAGGATTTTTATTTAAAAAAAAAAAGATATCTTAAGCATCAATCTATAAAGCATTAAAACTTCCAAAAGGAAAGAGCTTCCTAAAGCAGGTGCACTGGCTTCCATGACACAGTGATTCCAGAGCGGCTAATAGATCAGGTAATTTGTCCACTTTCCTGGAGTAGAGGCTTAGGCTGGGCTCACATTAGCTCAGAACCCTGTGCATGAAGCTGCATGCCTCCTTCAATGCCGTTCAATTAAGCTTAATATCCTATGACTCAAGGGTTTGCACACCAAGGCTTGGCACTTAATATTGTAATTACCTCTTTTGATTAGAACTGCCTTTCATAAGCAAATCAAGGCAGTGGTTTGACAAGCTTGAGGAATTGCTTAGGGAGCTCACTCTACAAGTTCCACGGGGGAATTATAATCACGGTAATTACCGTCCAAGCGAGATTCCAGTTCTCCATGTACGGGATGTACTGGGAGGTAAGTGCATAAGAATCACACATTGCGTCCTTTCCCCCTCTCTGGGTAAGCTGAGGAACTGTAAACAAGGAACAAGCGTGAAGCAAGCTCAGCGCAGTCAAGTTAGTCCACAGGCTGAGGTGCTGGTACCAAGACAGGGCTCAGACTGTTCAGTACATTGAAAGCAATTACTTGGCCATACTGCAGTTGCGGGTTTTGGTTTTTCCTCCTGTCCACTGAAACTGGACACATAACTGGTAAAAAACCCACTCGCCAATTCTGTGCTAATGATTGGAACTCTGTGGACAATGAGATGCGAACCCACACTCCTCAGCTCTTTGAGAGGTTCTTAAGATAATGTTGCACTGATTATAGGAACTAAAATCATCAAGAATCGGGGAGGGGAGGGGTAATGATGCAGGACAGGATTTGGCTCAGAGTTTTTAGGGTCTCAGTCAGTGTGCAAATAAAATGGCCCCTGATGGATGAATAAAGACTCTGTTGGTGATGCTCTGAGCATGCTGGGCTGATTTTTACAAAACAGATGTCTCGAGGAGACTGAAAGCCTTTTCTAAGCCGCAAGAGAGTCTTGTTACACAGAAGTATTCAACCTACGGATGAGCAAGGCTGCCTTTCCGGACCCATGGCCACGCGCTGGTTGCCCTGGGAAGCTGGAACAAGTCTCTCATGTTAAAATGCACCATCTGCCTACAACGCTCCATGGAGACGCTAAGAAATAGTTACTAGTTCTCTTTTTCTTGGAGAATTTTTTTTTATGTTGGGGGCCCCCTACTCTCTGGAAACATTATCTCTCATGTCAAAAGTCCACATTAGTTGTTCCCCACTACACACACTCCACAGTCATTGCCCCTCACCCTGGACTTTTCCCTCCATCATCCCCAGCCCAAGGATTCTTTTAAAAATTAACAAAAACAGAAGGGAAAAAAAATGCCACAAGACCAAGATTACTAGCAGATGTTCCGGCGATGCCGGAGAGTGGAAAAGGCGCTGGAGGCTGGGGTTCCCTCCTTGGCCGCTTCGGAAAGCAGCACAGAGTTAGTGATGGTCTCGAGGACACACCTCAATGCACTTCCTCACTGTTTCGTTCTTTCAAGAAATATCCTCGGAATAAGAAAAGATGCCAAGCCTGCAGCTGAGCTCCTCCGCTTCAAAGGGAATAAAAAAGATTCACTGAGAGCTTGTTATGTACAAGACACTACTCCAAACCTCCCAGGTTAGAGTGTACTAACCCAGTTTCCATAACAACTCACTTGTTTATCCTCAAATGGGAAAACAGTGACAGGGAGTGATGATAAAAATCCTTGGTCCGAAGTCACACAGGTGGGAGAAAGAGAGTTCAGAACCGGAACCTCAGCAGTCCGATTCTTTAGCCTAAGCCATAGGTCAACAAACTTTTCCTGCAAAGGGCAAGATAAGAAATGATTTAGACTTTGTGAGCCAAATGTTCTCCTGCTATTACTCACTTCAGCTACAATAGCTCAGAAGCAGTGCTGGGTAATGCATACATAAGCAGGCGTGGCTGGGTTCTGATATGACTATATGCACGGATGCTGACATCTGAATTGCATAGCATTTTTATGTGTCATGAAGAAGTCCTGATCGGTTGAGTAATTTTTCCTAGTCATTTAAAAATATAAAACCCTTACAACATCATGAGTTACACAAAATAAGAGGTAAGCTAGACATATTTTCAGTCTCTGAGACTGATCCCTAGCCCAGGTTATGCTAGAAAATAACACAGTGTTATTTCCCTTGTGGGTCCTGTAGCCTGGCTGGGGGTGTAAGCCGAGAGCTTTACATCTGTGTACTTGATGATTGTTTGGCCTGCATCACTCCACCTATAGCCTCCCCTGTCCCTGGTTCAATTCTTCTTGTCGGAATGGGGTTCACAGTGGCCTCTTTCCTCTAAGGCATCTTTTCTTAATGCTTGTTGCTCTCTTCCCAGTGATAATGTTTCTTCCTAGCACTCTCTCCTCTATGTTAATGGCCTTACAGCTACCTAATGCTATGTCTGCAGAGAGAAGTAAGCTCTCATGTATGTGTCCTTTCCAGGATGCTAACCAAACTCGACATGGACAGGACATACACAAGTTAATGGAATTATTTTAAGGATGAGGAGTTATTGCCCAGGTGAAGGTGAAGATGAACATATAAACTGAGTTATATAAAAGAGTACTCAGAGCCAGTAAGATGGAAGAGGGTGGTATCCTGGGGGCACAGCAAGTATGGTCAGTCAAGAAGCAGGATGAGCAGGAATGAGCAGGGATGAGCAGGTATAGCAGTCCATGACTATCATCCCTAGCACTTAGAAGACTGTGACAGGAGGATAACCATGAGTTCAAGGCTACAGAGTGAGTGGGATAGAGTCAGACCAGGAAACATAGTCAAATACAAACCAGAAAGAAGAACAGGAGGAGGAACAAGAGGAGGAGGAGCAGGAGGAGCAGGAGGAGCAGGAGGAGCAGGAGGAGCAGGAGGAGCAGGAGGAGGATGCAGTAGAGGAGAGAGAGGAGGAAGAGAACAAAAAAGAGGAATAGTGAGTGCAGAAGCTAGGGGCAACAGTCAGAATAATGAAAAATGTGACATGACCAGGTATCAGCAGACAGGAAACCCTTGAAGTCAGTGTTTGCATTAGCAATGGATTCCCCACTGGGCATATCTGCATGTTCATCCAATTTATGGGATGCTGTTGACAATTTCAGGTTCATTGTTTCTATGACCTGACCTTCTCCTAAAGGATAAGAACATTCCACCCCCAAAATGTGTGGCCTGGGTGTAATGACTATAATGAGCTACAGGCAGTAGAGACTCACGGGATGCAAGATGAGTTCTATACTCACTCTATTTCCTTGAAAGTAAGATGTAGACTGCCCTTTGAGGAAGATAACTCTGTGTGTCAGCAGAGAGGGCTGTTATCCTCACTGAAGAGAGAAGAAGCAAACACTCAGATGTGTCGCAACCTCAGTGACAGACAACTTTGCTTCCTTTAGTTCATGCAGTGATTTCCAATTGCCAATGTCAATTGCCAGACATGGAGTTAGGGATTCTGCTCAGGCACACCCTTGTAATCCTACCATGGAAGGAGAAGGAGGAAGATCATGGGTTCCAACTCACTCTTGGCTACAGGGCGAGTTCAAGCTCTGCTTAGAATACATGAAATTCCCATCTTTTAAAAAGTCAATAAAATTGGCTTTTTTTAGACTTATTTCAAAGTTTCCTTAGAGGATAAAGATATAAGAGGCTCACTTATCCCGGCTAAGGTAACCAGTTTCCTTCTATAACTGGTCGTTCTCTTATTTTTTTTGGAAAACTGGCCCACTTCGATATTTGATCATATGGCACCTACTCCTACCAACTCCATGTTGCCTTGTTAAGATCAAACAATGGTCTCCTATCAAATGGCTAACAAGGCCAAATCATGTTCTTCTTTAAGAATGTAAACTCTCCCTCAGCCAGATCTGTTTAGCTGTAACCAAAGTGTTTCCTATGGTCTCCATGCGTGGAAATGCTAATCCATGTTATGATGAGAGCAGAGGAGAATCCCTACTGACAAGGTTCAGATGCCTGTAGAGCATCCTGTGAAGCACAGAGGTGAAATAGTGAGATTGGTGCCATAGACTAAGGAGTCAGATTGGCAAGCAGATGGAAAAAATCCAGTCCCAAACCACACAGTTACAAAAAGATGGAGCTGAGGAGGGAATCCAAGGAAACAAATCCAGTTCTCTACCCTTTCCATCCTCTGTGCTCTTCCCCTGTTCTAGGCATCTGGCCCTGGGCTGTCACTGACTCTTCTTGCTCAGATATACTTAATTACCACAGATGCAGTCATGGTGACTGCTGATAGAGTTGTTTGTGGGCGAGAAGTGAGAGTCAAGTTGCTTCTCCCTAAACTTGTGCCTTGTGTGCATCCTGAGACTCGTGACCTCTAAGCAACCTCTCTACTCATCTCTGGACATGTGCCTGCTTCTCCTGGACTGTATGGCCTCATATTTGCAATGAGATGATGAAGTGCTCTTTAAAGTGCCTTCATTAGCTAAGCCTGGAGACATTAGAAGGATTCTGTAAGACATATTAAAATAACTGCAGATAGGTTTTGGAAGGGGTGAAAGTTCTGGAAGAGTAGGAAGTAGGAGAAAAGGCATCACTTTCACTCTTAAGGGACAGAGGTAAGCCACCATCCAGGGGTTTGGAAGGGAAAAGGGGGGGGGGGATCTGTACCAGATTAGCTCCAAAGATGGAGACTTGTTAAGGAGATTTAAAGTCTAGCATCTTAAAACCCTTTGTAGTTCCTGGCGCCTGGCTTTTCTTGAAGCTCAAAGTCTTTTGCAAACATTAGCTCTTTAATCCAGCCAGCAGCCCTGTGAAGTGGGTAGGTGTGAATTTCTTATCCCCACTTAGGAACTTTGAATATGAGGGAGAAGAGATCACCAATGAGGGAGCTGGTGTGAAATGGGGAAGGTGATGAGAGAACTACACATGATTAAAACTTGGATTTCCTTGATGCCCTACGGTAGGAGCCATGTCTAGAGTGGAAGGCAGGAACTCTGAAGCCAGCTGTATCTGGATACAAAGGGATCTTCTGGCTACTGTGTGACCTCAGACAAGTTTCTCAACTACAGTCAATGTGTCTTTCCTTTGGAAAGGGCAAGTGAAGATAATTACAACCTCATTGACTTATGATCTAAGACCATTTTGTATTATATCAAAATCATTTGAATACTGGAAACTTGATGAATATGTTCAAGAGGTTTCTAAAATCATTGTTGTAAAGCTCCTCAAACACTTGACACAATATTGTGTTCTGAAGAATGATATACTTGTACTGAGCATGAGGCTGGAATGGAAGGAAGGGTACATATAGGCACAGATGCTCAGCTGGCAGGATGAACGTAGGACTGAGTCCTGGAGAATGGTTTATGTTGGGTTTGTTCAGATAAACCAGCCAACCAGGTAAACTGCAGTAATCCTGATGTAAAGCTAGAGAGAGGGCTCAGCTCCTAGGGAAGTTATTAGGACTGTATTGCACCTGAGAGTCTTAAAAAGCTTGAGCATGGATAAACCTTGTCATATCTGTAGTGTTATTATGTTTCAGCACAGAAAACAGTGTCAACAACGACTTAAGCAATGGATGGGCAAGAAGATCTTCTGTGGTTCGAGAAGAAAAACATAAAACATTTAATTGGCCATTCCCCAAATCTGAGTATTCTGAAATTATTTGTGTGAGCATATCTTAGAGGAAAAACAATACGTTTATAAAATTGAGTATTAATGTATTTAATATTGGTAAGATATATTCACATTTTTAGTGATGTGAAACATGAGTTAAAATTGTTGGGGCACTCACCACATTAGTGGGAAAAGTAAGTGCAGGATCCTACAAAAATTTCTTCAAGGCATAGAAGAGATGAGAGACATGTGCAAAGAACAGTGGCTGATGTGAGAGTGGTGGGAGAAGGATATGAAGAACCTGTGCCACAGAGAAGAACTCCAGGCCCAGACCTCTAAATGACCAATCACCACTGACTTGCTTCTAGAATACCCAGTAAAAGATATGTTACTGTCCCAAGTCCAAGTTCCCTACCCTTCTGTTCACAGTCCTGCCGTAGTTCATTAGCTGGCCTTCTTGTACTCAGTCACACGGGTCAGAATGCCTTGGTGAAATCTGAGAAGAGTAAAGACAGGCTCATGAAAGGCTTCAGGGTCTAGGAGCCAGCACCATAGAAATAATCCTAAAAATCAAAACACTGTGCAAGTTGATTATCTCTTATCTGAAATTTCTGAAAGGAAAAGTGTTTCAAATTTGGTAATGAACTATCTTGGGGATAATAATATGAGTCTGCATATTAAATTCATTTTATTTCACAAACATCTTATACATTAAAAAAAATCGCAAGAAATTTGATGCATTATCTTTTGGGACGGATGACAATGTATCAATCACCATGATGGAACTTTTCAGTGTGTTTCTTATCCCCAAAACTTTCAAATTCTGGAGCATTTTGGACTTTGAATTTTGTGATTACAGATTCTCAATATATATCAAAACAATGTAGGGAAACGCTAGGTTATGTTTCTATTTGACCACCAAGCAATTTATGAGAACTTTGTGTCTTGAAGTGCTCCACCATGCTACTGTTTACTGTCACTTGTCTTAGCAGTCACATTCCTTACCAAGTCAACAGAGGCCCTGTAGACCCGTTCCTCTCCCTCCGGCTCATCCCTTCCCTCTTCCTCACCCATCTTCTCTCCTCTAAGCATGTCAGTCTTCTGATCTTTACCAAACACAGATATTCTTGTCACTCTAGCCCTGGCAAGCCCCTGCTGGAGAGGGCTTTCTTTTATTCTTCTTTATGCTACGACCTATTGAATCCCAACTGTTCTGGAAGTCCTCCAGACGCCTTCAGAGAAAAGCAAGGGCTCTCTCCTGCTTGGTCCCAAAGTACAGAGGCTTCAATCCAATCTTTGTTGACTTCTCTTATAGGAACTTCGTCCTACAGTCTCATAAGTCTTTGGCACTTAGATTATTGCAACAAGTGCCACACTATGTATCATTGTTTGTTTACCTGTCTGCACGATACAGCCTGGCGACAGGCAGCTAGGTGGAGTGTTTGGTTAAGACAATGGCATTGTTCCCTTCCTCTCCTCTCCTGTCCTACCCAGTTAGAGTTGCCTGCCCCCTCCATTTCTTAATACATCGCCTGACAGCTAGCATGCTACCTGTGGTCCAGAGAATGATCAAGAGAACTACCTACTCCCTCCCCTGTTCCCTGTACCCCGCCCATTTGTATAGACAATGTTATTGAGCTGCTTCCTAGAGCTTTCTACAAGTATGTGATTTCCCTGCAGTCACTATATTCCTGAGAACCTACATTGTTCACACCTGACTCCTGGGGCTGGATTAGTGCCAGATAGATGGAGGGATGGTTGAGGTGATGCGGACAGATGCTGCTGTTGGTCTACTACAAGGCCTTTTGTGGCTGCCTTCAGTGAAGTGTCCAGCCTGAACATGCTTACTTTCCGTACCTGCTGAACCGAATATTCTCTAGAGCTGGTCCATGAACTCCCTCAGTTCTTCTGGCCAGGAACACTAGTACCAGGGGTCTTTTCCTCTATCCATAATAAGTCTCTTCTTACCCACAGAATCTTTACTTGGCAATAAAAGTCAGAAAGGTTCAGGCTGAGGGATTGTTGTGCTGCACAAGGAAGCTAAGATGACAGAGAAGAGCATAGTGTTTAAAATAGCTACGGAGAGTCGTCCGTGAAGAAAAAAAGGAAACAAAAGACAGAAAGGGAAAATATCCAACTTAGGTTTTTTTTTTTTTTTGCTTATTTTAATGTGAAATAGGATTATGCACACCAGTGAAGAATTTTACAGAAAAAGAAAATTGTTTATACTTACTGAGTATTTAGAAGATACTAAGAGTTTTACTACTTTAAATGGAATATGTTAACCCAATGAAACAGGTTCTAGGCAACCAATCAAATTGCTTTTCAGAAGAAGCGATAACCCAGAGAAAGGAAGGGAATGTCCATCAGTCAGGAAATAGTTGAGTGAATGATGATTTCTCTTTATTTTAAAATAATGTACATCACAGAAAAAGAAGTTCAACATGCAGAGATACCAAATGACTCAGGAAGAATTTTGAAAGATGGGTGAAAGAACTCATGTAAGGGCCCGTGCAGGTTCAAACTCAACAAACCTCTTCCGTATAACTGTGTGTATAAAGCTACATTCTGTGTATACTGTGGAGAGCAATAAAGGCATTATAATTTCATGTCGGAGTAAGAATGGAACTTTATACATGTGCATGTATATTTGATGGTGTATGAATGACATAGGAGAGAATAATGGAAGAATATACCCTGCTATACTGACAGTGACCATCTGAGAAAGGAGACAGGGAGGGGATATTATATACCTTTGCACCACTGCTCTTGTTAATCAAAGCATGTATTGCTTTTTAAACCAGAAATGGATCAGTAAAGAAAACTATTTAGAGCAAATAAATTCTCCTGGAATTCAATGTTCTTCACCTGGATGCCAATTACTGAGCGCAATCCTCTCACCTCGGCCTGCTCAGAATGTTTGGAGCCTTTCCAGAATCTGTCTATGACCCATCTGCTTCTAGGATATCTCCCACTTCCCTGGCATGTAGGGTGATTATATATTTTCAATTTATGTTTCCAGTTTATGTATCTAAGTCTATACAGAAGACACTGAGAGAAGCTCGCTCAGCAGGCATTGGGAGAGAGACTTACAAACTTGCAACACTGCTCTTTGGACTATAAGTCTAATGGCTTTATTCTACATAGTGAGTTCTAGGCCAACCTGAGCTATAGAATCTGTTTCAAAAAACAATAACAATAGTAAAAACAACACAAAATATTATATGAGTCATTACTGTAATTAACCCTCCGTTTCCTTTTTGCCTATCATTAGGGTAAGAAGTCATCAGTTACGTGAGAAGTGGATTGCTGATTACAGTCTCACACACATTCATTCTGTAAATATTTATTGAGCATCTATCATGTGCCCTGCACTGGGGTAGGTGCAGAGTCAGCCTTACAATCTGAGCAAACACATTTCCCACAGGCAGGCATCCAAGAGCCATTAGCACATGCTTCCAACGTTTGTCCTTTAACAATTAAAGAGACTCCCTTTATTGAACTTGAAAGTTTAGTAAACATGAAAGACTTTATTTCAGAAAGACTCTGAATCAGAAAACACTTAAAAGAGCAGAGCACAATGTAGAGACACATAGACTACAAATAAATCCAGGATGGATGAACATGGAGAATGGAGGCTAGACCCTGCATTTTGGAGCATCTCGCATGCCAGGTGTTTCGCACACATGTTGTAATAACAAGTGTTGTTGACCTCATATGGGGGGGGGGTCGGTGATTCTGTAGTTTGTACTGAAGCTTTGCTCAGGAAGATGAGAAAAAGGTCAAGTTCTTAGAAAATGTTATAAAGCCAAGACTTAATTCATGTCACTGTAGAAGTCATAGATTTCTTGCTAATAGGTCCTGTTTGCAAAAGGGACTTGTCATCAGACTTACATGGCCAAGGTGAAGTGGTAGTTGTCAGTCACCCAGGCTAAACACACCAAGAGGAGAATTTTGTCAGTAGTAGAACACCGATACTAACATTTATGGAGTCCTCGTCATCTGCCAGACACTCGTTTGACATTCTTCTAAACACTTTATGTGGGGATTTTCTGATCGACCAGCCAGGCGTCCTCGTTTATTTATTTATCAGCCTCCTGTCTCCCTCATTGCAGCACTCACAAACATCCTCCTCAAAGTCAAGTTACGTAGCCCTTCCCTTACCCAAAATGCTGGTCTGACTTCCTGCCTTAGTCAGGATACACACAAAGGCTTTAGAGTGATGGGCAGATTCTCTATGTCCAGCCCCACCTCCTTGACCTAATGTCCCTCTGATGTTCTCCTTGATCTTTGACTAGCCCTTTTGTTGTATGAACCTGGGTGTCCTAATTGTCTTTCTTATTTTAATTACCCTTTAACATATAATTATATATCCATACACAGGACTAAGCTTTGCATCTTTAAAAACACACCAGGCTCGCTCCAGTCCCAAGGCTCTGCACTGGCTCTTGCCTCTATCTGGAATGCTTTCCCACAGGCATGTGACTGACTTACCTCCTCTGCAAGGTCAAGTCTTTAATCCAATATTGTCTTCTCGGTGAATCATTTCATGACTACTTCCTTCATCCATATTGTTCTGGGTACCCCTGCTACTATTATTTTCTCCAATATCAGCTGCCCACTTCTAATATAATATACAATTTAATAATGTGTGTAGCTCATTTGCTGTCTCTTTCTTCCAGAACATCAAATTTTAGTCTTTTGGGTCACAACCCCCCAGCATGGGATTATAAAACACAATGTGAGGGGGGAATGAAAAATTTGGTAACACTGAATGATTTCTGACTACACAATGATCAGAAATTGACTTTTAAAAATTCAACGCATAGTGTGCTGCTAACAACATTTATCCTGTGAAGCGATGTGTCACTTCACTGCAGCCCTGGTTCTGGACACACAAGGTGCTACTTTGCATGACACCAGACCATGCTACTCACCAGACAGGGCAACCCGTGCTGCCAAAACCACTTTAGTTCCAAGGAGAAGTCCCTGTATGGTGTGAACTGCAGTGTTTTTATTGTTTGAACAAAGTGTTCTGCTCTTATAGCGGTGGATTGATGTGATTTCAGAAAATAGAGCCTTTAACGTTTTACTACTGGCATTCCTCTGCATGTAAGTATCAAATTAGTATGTCTTTGGAGTATATTGAATTTCATTAAAAAAAAATCGTTGAATGAATTTTCGCTTGGATTGGGACAGAATTTTCAACATGCTTTTGCCATTTCAGATTACATATTTCTGTGAAGCAATGTTCTCGGCACAATTATAAAACCAAAATAGCCATTGACTCAGAAATGAACTAACGATGGTCTATACTCTGATATAGCAAATATGTAGCCAAGGTGTAACTTTTTCACTTAAAAATAAGTAAACACCTCCATCTTTTTTTTTTTTTTAAACACCTCCATCTTATTAGTGTGAAATTTGATTTTATCTTTAATGAACTATATAATTATCTGCATGCTAAAGAATTGTTATTAAAACATTGTATGATATATTGTCAATAAATATTTGATTTAAATATATATTTTAAGTATTTATATGCTCAAGATGGATCAGAGCTTCCCAGATTGAAGGCGTTATGAGTGGAAAAGGCCCGAGGCGTGTGTTCTGGAATACAAGAGCCGGTAGACTGAGTTACCGTGGTGTAAGAGTGACATAGAGAAACTTAAGAATGCAGTAGCAGGCAGCGAACTTGTGAGTTTAGGAGTGTTTTCTCTGTCACTGTTCCTGAATGAATAGATGATTGTTCTTTTCAACCCTCAGAAGCTCTAGGGCAAATGTGTATGTGCAAAATCCACTACTAAGGAGAGACAAAGGCTCTTCTTAAGGCCACAAGGTCACCTTGGAGAGGAAGGAGGGAAGACAAAGCACGAGATATTATTCCACGGAGGGGAGGAGACTCCCTATCAGCAAGCAGCCCAACCAGCATGGCCTCCATCCTCCGTTGTGATTGCACAGAGCGAGCGGAAGTGTGGGGAGAATTGTCTGTTTTTACTGTGTATCGTGACCGTTGACCTCTAGGGTCCTACGCTGGCTGCAGGCTTCAAAATTGCAGGCTGCATCCAGAAAGCAGATGAACAGGAGATGTGAATGAAAGGTTCCGTATACATGCTTATGTGTAAGCATATTAATGTCAAATATGAAAATTAGCAGGTGTCGTAAGGTAAGACCAGCTCTGCTGGGAAGGTTCCTGTTTGCCCAACAAAAGGTGCCGACGGTTGAGACGGTCACCCAGCCTCATCACTTCTGACATGAAACACCACTGGTGTGGTGAGTGCTGCCTGAGGAGCAGTCTGAGGGAAACTTCAGCCGAGGCTCCATACGGTCATGCTTGGACATGGCTGTCCATTTACATTTAAACAAGGATTTGTGCCCTGCCCTTGCTAGTCCTGTGATAGCTTCTGGAAACAGCACTTAAAGCAGATGACTGCTCTTAGAAAGTTGGTGCAACAGAGAGACAGTCACATGGATGGACTGCAATGGAAGTCATAGGAGCTTGGCTTAAATGAGGGTGGGGACTGCGAGAGAAGCTGACAGATGTTAGCAACAAGGCTTCTAAGAAAGTGCTTAAGTTAGCAAGGTACCCCTTGGAAGACACAGGTTGACCATAAATGTCCTAAATTACCCCCCAGACCTACAAAGAAAAGCAAGTGGCCTCCTGTTGACAAGGGACCATGCCCTGAATTCAAGGGCATACCTAGCAACATCACCTGTGAATCAAATCTTATGCCAGGAACCTTTCCATCATAGCTTTATGTTGTTACATGAGAAATGGAGGCTAGTAAGGCTGAACGGTTTGACACAGAAGTCTGACCACTAAAGGCAGCATGGGAATTCAGGATGGAGCACTCAACATCCAGGGTTCTTTCAGAAGATAGGGCCTCACTCCTTACCACTGACAGTCTTGTATAGATTGCCTATTACTCTTAGTTTAGAGGCAATGTCTGCTACAAAGGGGAAAATGGAGGGGGTTGTGGTTGTAGCAAATCAACACCAAATTTCACCTTCCATTATCTTTGCTTGCTAACCCAAGGACATCACTATACTTCCTGAAGGCTTAGTTATTCATTCCATGAACCTGTGCACTGTGCGTCTACATGGCCTTAACATTGGCCATCTGTCCTGCGTTGTGAGGCAGTCAACACAAGCGAGCACTGTCTTTCTTCTAGAGAATCCCATGCTACATTCTCTTGCCAAAATCCCTTTTCAGAAGACAAGTGAAGAAAAACAATGGGCATATGCCAAGAAGTTGTCATCGTGACCTGCCTGTGTTACGTTCTGTGTATTAAATAGGGAAGCTATGAACTGTCTTGTCATCATTGTTCTTGAACAAGAGTGTCAAACTCACTGTTAGGATACTCCATTCTCCTCCCAGATGTTTTGACCATGGTCATGAACTGTGCAATTGAAGACCATTGCCCTGCAAGCCCTGACAGAGCATTAAGTTGGCCTGATTTTTGGTTTGGTTTGGTTTGGTTTGGATAATGACTCCATAAATGTTTTGGTTTAGGATTTCAAGACAGGGTCTCACTATGTAGCCATGCATGTCCTGGAACTCACTCTGTAGACCTAACTACCCTCCAAATCAGAGATCCTCCTGCCTCTGACTCCCAAGTGCTGGGATTAAAGGCATGAACCAGCAGGCATGGCTTAAGCTGATCTGATGTTTAAATTACAAATATTTTTTCTTCTTTGATAATTTCATACAATGTGTGATATACTTTGGCCATATTCATCTTCTCATTTTCCTCTTTTTCATTTCCCACTCTTGCCAGACCCATAATACTTTATTTAAATCCTTTTTTTCATATATATATATATATATATATATATATATATATATATATATATGTGTGTGTGTGTGTGTGTGTCTATGTGTGTCTGTGTATCTATGTGTGTATAAAAGTTTTCTTCTGCAACTCTTCCCACATCTTCCCCACCTTCCTACCCTCCCAGTTTCATGTTTTTCTCTCTCCTTATTCCCCCCAAAAGTGCCCCCTTTATCTCCCTCCCCTCCTTTTCTTTCTACCTTCCTTCTGTTCTTTACTGACTCATCTTGTTTAATGAGTTTAATGAGTTGCTTGCTTGAGCACAAAGGGAAGATTGTTTACTTCAGCAAGAGCCACTTATCACTGGCACCCAGAGGAACATAACTCCCATTCCCCCAACAAGCACTGCTGCTTATAGCTCTTCCAGGGGTTGGGAACCACAGGAGCCTCTCTCCCATCTGTTATAGGATGCTGGTGAAACCAGTCTTGTGCAGCTATTAGGCTGTCATGCATTTGTGTATGCTGTCATGACAGGATTTCCAGGCTTTTGTTCTCCTCTCCTAGCTTTTATATTCCAACAGAAGATCTCTATCACTCCCTTTAAGAATCAGGGAACATTGTAGAAGATGATTTCTTTGATTTTTCTAATAAATTGATATTCACCAATTACAAACATCCATCTCCAAAGGTGTTCTGTCCTGAGTAATTACTAAGAGAACATGGTGATTTCCAGCATGGGAAAGGCAGTGTAAGTCTCACTGTCATTACAGTTGGAAGCCATGAGATGTAATCACTAATCAGACTGCACAAATGGTGTCTGTTGGCACTGTTGGACTGCTGTGCTTGCTATCAAGAACAGTGGTCAAATCATTTCCCAGAATGAACCAGGGTATCTCAACTGATACGATTTTTAAATTAAGCTTTTCCTTATTGTACAATTGTAGATTGGTAGGCTGTTGTAAGAAACAATGCAGAGAAATTCACTATTTATCTTAACCAGTTGTGTCTAATAATCTCTTGCAAAACTACTGTACAGAATTCTATCCAAGGGGCTGGCGTGGTAGCTGTTTAGAAACACAGAACATCAAAGCCAGAAAGAGGACTTCATGTGTCGCCTTTTCGTGGCCATACTTCCTCTTTCTTATCCACATACCTTTACTTCCTGTCAGCTTCTAAAATGGTCTCCATTTCTACAGTTTTGTCATTTCAAGAATGTTACATAAATGGAACCAAATATTGTATAACCTTTTGGAGTTGGTGGTTCCTTCAGTGTGACTCTCCGGAGATCCCTCCTCATTCTTCCACACAGTGATGATTTCTTCACTGTTATTGCCACAGCCCTGCAGATCCTGGGGCTTTTCCTCATTTCCTGCTGTCTATTTTCCCCTTTGTTGTTTTAGACACAGATCCTTTTACTTCTTCCTTTCCAATAAAGATGCTGTTCTTTCTTGCTCTTGACCAATTGCTGTGGTTAGGACTTCTAATAGGAGCCATTAAAAAAAAAAATAAAGGACTCAAGACACTTAACATGCATATATGAAATTCTCAGACAATAAAAACATATTAAAGACTATTCATAGATGGGACTGAGAAAAGGTGAGAACTCATGGACAGACAGAAATCTGGCCTCTTACTACAGGGACACTTGACAAAGACAGCAGCTCCCTTGTGTTGTGTAGATGACAGAGGCTCAGGACGCTGAGGAATCTAAAAGAATCTCACATTGGAGATAGAGAGGGAAAGTCTTCTATAGTAATTCATAACTACTTACCATCCTCCTAGGGGTTGGTCAGCCCCAGTGTGCGTAAGTAGGGAGCTACCTTAAAGATCCCATTGGAAGATATATTTTAATGCCAGTAGTACCATCTGACAAAAATACACTCATTCACTCAGCATTAACAAATATTAGTTCCAAATATTGAAGAATTTGAAAAGCTCACGTAAATAGGTGGATGACAGAAAACTGCTATTCAGGAAATTCAAGTTCTCAGAGTGACAGTTGAAGTCAAAGGAAGCAGACTCAGTGTTAGAAATATTAAACAGAGAGCCAGGGACAAATATCTAACTTTAGATATTGAAACGAAACTTGAAGAGTGCATTTAAAAATTAAGACCATTTATAATGAATGAAATAGATTTCTATAAGTAAAAAATGCAATCATAACATGTCATAACATATGATAAATTATATAATGTTCAGAATATTACATATGTAAATAGTTCTATTATGTCGTAACAATTTTACCTTGTTGTACTGCTATATAGATTATACAATTTACGTGTATTTTACATATACTAAAAAATTTATGACTACCAAGAAGAATAATTAAATTAAAAATCTAAGATATAGATTTTAGAAATACGGTATTTTAAAATATAATTAATGAGTGGTTGATTACTCCCATAAGATTTCAGCCAACGTTGTATCAGCATATCTTGTAAGCAGGTCACTGCTCTAGGCAGGCATGATACTGATTATTATTCTTCTCCTCTGGCAGTGAACACAGCTCCAACACTGTGAATGTTAGCCAGCAAGGGAGAAGCTTCTAGATGGGCACCAGCTTTGATTTCTCCATGTTTGATGACATAAGTGATGTTTTCAGCAATAAGGCCTAATTGTAAGGTTGTGAAGACAAAAATTAGCATTGGCAATAGCCAGTGATATTGGGGTGGTGGGTCTGTGGGACTCCTTGGATCAATGGCTCAACAAAGTTAAAATCTATTTTTGGAAACAAATGGTTTTCAACTTACATCAAGTAAAAATGTTTTCCATAAATGGAAACAAAACAAAGACTTTCCCAAGCCAGGTATAGTGACACCCACCCAGGGTCCCAGCACTTAAGAGGCAAAGGTAAATGATGAATTATCATCCATCTCCAGCTATACAGTGAGTTCAAAGACTTCCTGGGTTACATGAGGTCATATCTCAAAATGAGGGGTGGGAAGAAGACAAAAGAAAAAATGAAAAAAGAAAGAAGGAGGGAAGGAAGTGAAAGAGAAGAGATAAAAACAAAACAAAACAAAACAGACTTCTCAGAGAACTTTGCAGCAGATTTTCCTTAAAGTTGACTCTAAAGAATGCTGTTCAGCTAATATAACTTAAACAAGTGACTTAACAATCTGTGCCTGAGTTTTCTCAATGACAAATGAAAATAATAATTAAGTCTAGTTCATAGGTAGGTTTAAAATGGCATAAGGTTTTAGGTGTCTGGCATATAATATAGGCTATGTAAGTGTTAACATCTACATTTATTGTTGTTAGAGAAAGAAACTGTCAAGATAAAAACTTGACAGTGAAGAATAAATAAAATATCAGACCATAAATGTAAAACAAAGCTGATACTAATGTCTTACACAACTAAATTATTTAAAAGAAGATGGTGAAAATAAATGGTAACTAAGCAAGAGAGATTGGAATTCAGGAGTCTAAGTTTCTTGTATTTTTCTGGAAGCACACAAAAGACATTAATTTTATAATACAAAATGTTTATTATAGTGCTACGTTTCCTTAAGCAACAATAAAAATAATAGAAATAGAATTTAAAATTTTCAAATTACAGAATCATCATGAAGCTTACATTAAAAAGCTTCGGTTATAGCTTCAGAAATGCTTAGTACATGATAAATCCTATATAAGTGTTTCTTTCTATGCTTTATGAAAATCTAGAATGGACATACACAGATGAAAATATTAATTATATGTATTCTCATACTTAATTAGCATGGCCTAATAGTTTCACGTTTTTTACTATGGCCCAAATGAATTTTTACATTTATGGTCTGATATTTTATTTATTCTTCACTGTCAAGTTTTTATCTTGACAGTTTTTTTCTCTAACAACAATAAATGTAGATGTTAGAACTTATATAACCTATATTATATGCCAGACACCTAAAAATTGAGAAAAATAAAAGACCACTAGAAGAATAAGGATATAACAAAAGACTTCTAAAATTGGTCAAGAAAATATAAAAGATTCAAATACATGTATAGAAGTAAAACAAAATTCAAAGCCGTTGAAATTAGAAATCCAAGGTCCGGGTTGATCATTAGCTCAAATAGAGCTGAAGAGGAAATTGGAGAAGTGGAAAATTATTCAAAGAAAATCACTCAGAATTCACCCTAAAAAACAAAAAGTATAAAAATACAAATGAGGATCTAAGAGATATTGGTTATAAAATGGAGAGAAATTTGAAGATTTGAGATTATGGATATAAAGTATAAAGTAGCATACTTTATCATCAACCCTGGTCTTGTGAAGATCTTATGACCCAGTACAGGGAAATGCCAGGGCCAGGCAGCAGGAGTGGGTGGGTTGGGGAGCAGGGTGGGGGGAAGGTATAGGGGACTTTCGGGATAGCATTTGAAATGTAAATGAAGAAAATATCTAATAAAAAATTAAATAAAAAATGACATAGTAACTTTCATTTCAGAAAGAACAATTAAAATATATGTATAAATTGTATACTACTTTATAGAAATCAGATATAAATCAAAGAGAGGGGAAGTTAATAAGAATTTCACTAATTATAATAATAATTAATAAATAATAAATAAATAATAAAACTATTCATAATAAGTTATAAACTAATTTTAAATAAAACATATGTCTACATAAGGAGTTAAAAGCAAATTTATAAATGTGTAATTTAGATACTATGTAGTTTAAATTGGTTTACTGGAATAGACTGAGAAATATTAACAATTTCACCATTTTTTCCAGAGAAAATAATTTCTAATTGATTTACCAGTTAATTCAAGGGCTTTTAAAATTACATGTTTTATGTAATGGCCTCTCAGTAGTTGTACATGTTTGTACTGTAATATGGATTAATGTATAAATTACTATTCTGCCATAATATGTTATTGCATTTAAAAAGTATGGAATATGAAGCATCTAATTGTCTCATAAATGATAACTATTTTATTATTCAAGTTTTCTAGTGTTTCAAACAGGTTAAAGACACAGAGCTTTTCAAATCCAAAGCACAAAAGTTTTTTATGTAGTTTTGTATTCTTTTTCTGAAAAAAAAAATCATAGTGAATCATAAGATCTGGTCACCTGAGACTTTCATAGTTATATGAAATGTCATTTTCTTGCAGCTTGTTTCTTTTTTAATAATGTATTTTATTGTCATTCCATCAGACTGATCTCCAAAAGTAACAGAACAACAAAGCATGAGGTTAAATCCTCAACTCTCTGAAGCCAAGAAACTACACATGAATAATTTCTTGTTCAATTGTATTCTGTAACTGCTTTGTTCTTAGCATCTACTGAGAGCGAATGTGGACCTGTATTCCACAACTTAGCAAAACACTGAATAAAGTGATTTTGGGAGCCTCCAACTAACAAAAAATGTCTCTAACAGTGTTTCTCTCCATTTCTCTTCCTTCATTTTTCACCTGGTCTTCTCAACATCTGGCTGGCTTTATCCCTTCATTTTCACCTTCACCTTAAACTGCCTCATTTTGTTTCTTGACTTGCAGTGACCCAGAATGCCTTTCGCCACACACAGGATGTGTGGAACTGGTGTAGGATGACACAAGATTCTGGAGCTCTGGGATCTTGATCCACATTTACTCTCATAGACACAAGAGTCCCCAGTAAAATAGTGTTCTCTACGATTTTTAAATTGTTACATCATATATAATTTTTATTTTGTTATACCTCAAAAAAGCAAATAAATAATTAAGCTATACTAATTAAATCATGTAGTCAAAACAGTAATCATAAGGGGAAAAAAACACTCTATCTTCTAACTGTACAGAAACAAATCTTTGCTCTCAGCATCAAAATTCAAGGGCATCTCCAGAAAAAGTTTGTGAAGAGGACATAATGTCTGCAGTCATCGGAGATGAGAGCATGTAACAGAGTTTCGTGTGGGGAAAAAAATACCCTACATATTATTCTGAGACATTAGGCTATGTAGAAGCATGTCTTAAACTACAAATGTGTAAAACCTGTACCTGTCATTGCCACTCAGGGAGAATTACAGGATACCAGGAAGTGCTATGTCCAGGAAAAGCTGCAATTAGAAGGGATAATAATTATATTGGACATATTCACCTGAAGATCCATCCCCAGAATTACAAACGTTTTTACCACTGCAGAGCTGCGTGGGTGTGATCCTGCAAGGGTTTCCTTGTTTTGAGGTCCCTGCCCATGAAAGAGACCTACTGAAAAAGTAAAATTTCATCATAAAACGTTCACATGGAACAAGATCTAAATGTCAGATTCAAATACTCCCACATATAAGAGTTCACACATATATGATTGAGAACAGGTAGATATACATCATTTGCATTTTCTATATTTTACAGAGAATGAAATTAAGTTCCGGTAGTTTAAAATCACGTATCCAAAGCCAGACATCCAGTGAGTGTCATGCTTTAGACCTTAGACTGTGTTCCTCTGGCTGTCAATACTGTGTTCTTTTCCCAGATCGACATGGGAACGGAAGCAGAGAAACTGAGCTACCTGAACATGGGAAAATTATGTAAAGTCTGGAAGAATGCCACAGTGGTCAGTGTTGAAGACCTGGTGTGGGGCAATTAGTTATTCTCTGGTCCATTGTTCTAAATTCTAAATTCTGCCAGAGTTTTTAGGAGGATTACTGTAATGAACAACTGAGCTTAAAAAAAAAATGTTCATGGCCACTTATGTTTCATGTATCTGTTATATTCTGCACTTGAACACTTCATACATAATTTACTTTTATCACACAAAAGAAGGTGGTATGAATTCTTTCCATTTTCTTCTTGAGGCTCAAAGAAAGAGTGTTGTATGCTTGTTTGTCTAGGACAAAGGAGCTGGGAAGTGATGAAGACAAAAACCAGACCCGGAATCCTTGATGTTAAGTTCAGTGTTCTTCCCATTGGCCTGAATTGGCACAGTGAGCCCAACCTTGTCCTAATGCTCAAAACACTATCTCAGTGCAGACAGGGAAGACACAATGCAGGCCGTATCTTCCTAGTTGAGTCTAAACCACCTTCTGTGGTCCTGAGGCTCACCTAGCTCCCAGTACTTTCCTTGTCTGAAACAAACATCACATCTACAATATGAAGACTTTCTTTTCAACATTTCTTTCCTTGGGTATTTCTTTCAGTAAGATGTAATGGCTGCAGGAGCTGGAAAAAGGATGAGTGGGTACAGGTAAGCCTGAACACCTGAGTTTGGGTCCTCAGCGCCCATTTAGATCCCAAATGTGACTTCCTGTTCACGTAAGCCTAACACTGAAGACTGGAGACAGGCAGGCTCCAGGGGCTCACTGACCCGCTGGTCTAACATTGTGATCTCAGCTCAGTAGGGGGTCCTGTCTCAAATAAGTATGAAAAACTACTGGAGAGGAGGCTACCTGATGCCCTCTGGCCTCTTCATGGTGCACACACCTATGCACACACATGTATGCATGTAAGGTTTTAATGTTCATTACTTGAGCCTTGGGTTGAGACACTGACGTCCACTGCTGTGTGTAGTTAACAAGAACTATATCTTCTTTGCAAAGTGGGGCCTTTGAAAGTATATCTTCTGTTGTTTCCAGTGGACGCCTTTAGATCTAGAGCATGCAGGAATTTCTTTGCGTATGAGACTTTGAAAGAGTTATTTCTTTGCTCCAAACTGTTTCTACATTGATAAATATTCATATTAATCAGTGAGCAGGACTATAAGGAATAAATGCCAAGTGGCACATAATCACTACTCAATAAATGATAATTTCTATCATGACAACTCTAGCTAAGACTGAAACTCACCAGTCAAGAAGCCTAGGCAAATCATTAAGTCTCCATGAACCTCTCTCCTCATCTATAATTTGAAAACTGTAGCTGATATTCTAGGTTTTAGTTTTTTTTTTTTTTTTTGACGCAGGGTCTCATGTAACTCAGACTGGCCCTGAACTTATGTGTTGCCAAAGATGACCTTGAACTTCAGATGCTCCTACTTTTATCCCCAACCCCTGCAAGCACTGTGATTACAGAGATGTGTGCCCATGCCTGGTTTCATGTGGTGCTTGGGCTCACTGACCAGCTAAACAATCACACTACCAAATGAACCACATCTGCAGCTCATGCCACATGTTCCTCATGCTCCCAGCCACCTCAGAGAGTTCTTTATTCTGTGTATTACCTTTGCACAAACTGGATTGAATTAAACTGGAAATCCCCTTCTAGGCCCTGCCACATGATTCAACAAGCTAGTCCTCCAAGGATGATATATTGGTACTTGATGCCAGCCAGGTTTCTTGGGCGTGATAACAAACAGGACAGAGAGATAACTCACACTTTGTTACCAATGTGCGGATTCCAAGTGGTAGGTCAGATTTGGGAAGCTGACTAGGTAAATATTAATACTTATCACAGCTCAAACAATCCTGACTGCCAAACCAAAGTGTTCCAAAGCAGGAATTGAGCTCCCTCTTCCGCTTTGGGGAACGAGAAATCACAATGTAATTTTGTCACACTGCCCAGCAGATAACTCACTTTCCTACCTAGTCAATAAAGGTAGGCACCACCCTCTGTGTTTAAAAGCACTGCATGTACCTATGCTCATTCTCTTTAGGGTATGAGAAACTGGGTTTAACAATGGATACTGTCAAGAAACTAGAGGTGGCTCTGCCTTTGGCATTGGAGAACCCTGGTGGTGCAAAGACACTACCTAGCCTAAAGAAGATAAAGAGTTCTTAAAAAGAGAATGAAACATGGCATATCTTCATGTTTGGGATCAGAATCATTTCCAAATTCCAAAATCTATGTCAGTGCAACCAATGGGGAGAGTAAACAACCATCCGGAAAGTTCAAGTGCAAGTGTTTTCCCCCGAGTTATTCAGTTGGGATGAAGGCACCTTGAGCATCTTTTTATCATTGCCTAGATCTTGTGTTTGCACAGTGATTTATAGTCTGCAGAGCATGTCCAATTAGCTATCAGCAATCTCAGGTTAAAGGAAAGTGAGTTGTGGAACACTGTGAACTGCCTAGAATCCCTTAAGTGGAGGATGGAACTCAGGGTGTAGGCAATAGGGTGGGAATAACACAGAGTCCTTTGCTGTGGTCAGTTAAGATTAGAGCACAAGTGTCTAAATGTCACTGTAGTCCCATGTCTCTTTCACCTGTCAAATCATCAGCTGTACCAAATGGCAAAGTTTGGCAACAGTGTGCAGAAGCGGACTTCGGGGGCAAGATCATAAGGCAACCCAGTGGAGAAAGAGAATTCTTGCTTTGAGAGTAGGCCTGGTACTTAATACCTTAAGTACATTGGTTCATTTCATCCCATCAATAACTTAATGAGATAGTGATGATAGACTAAATCCCAGGCATGGTAGGCTCTGGACCAGTCACTGACTGTATCATCAATATGAGGCTGCGAGTACTGGCACTCTCTTCCAGCAGCTTCTGAGTGTCCCTGTAGGAGCCTGAGTTAATTAGCAGAGCCACATGGGGTTGTTAAGAACTCTGCATGTGCACATGATAATGGGGTTCCGCTGTACTATGAGCTGCGAGGATGCTGGGGCAATGCCACTCAATTCTGTCTCATACCTTTCTCTACATCTCTATAATACTCCTTCCTAGAGTGTTCTCCACTTTACTATTCCTTACTAACAGTGAGCCTATGACACTCAAGCTTCAGACCTGAGTATTCTCCCAGCCCAGTGCTCTCAGATGTCACTATCAAACCTCTTAGGTGACTCATCTAGTATGCCCTTTCTCTTATCTTCTATACCATCTATAGCACAAAGATACATTCCTCAGTTCCTTAACTCTACTCATATATATATATATGTGTGTGTGTGTGTGTATATATACACCAATATATACACACCATATATACACCCCAACAGATTGGGAAAGGATTTTTACNAATCCTAAATCTGATAGAGGACTAATATCCAATATATACAAAGAGCTCA
>NC_034595.1:9867502-9868944 GCF_900095145.1 Mus pahari | reverse complement strand
ACCAGTACCCCCTGAGCTTGTGTCTCTAGCTGCATATGTAGCAGAAGGTGGCCTAATCGGCCATCATTGGGAAGAGAGGCCCCTTGGTCTTTCAAACTTTATATGACCCAGCACAGTGGAAGGCCAGGGCCAAGTAGTGGGAGTGGGTGGGTAGGGGAGCAGGGGCTGGGGGAGGGGGGATAGAGAACTTTCAGGATAGCATTTGAAATGTAAATAAAGAAAATAATAATAATAATAATAATAATAATAATAATAATAATAATAAAAGATTAAAATATGTCACAACTCAGAGTAGGTCCCAATGCAAAAAAAAAAAAAAAAAAAAAGACATCAACCCAGTTTTCATCTTTCATCTTAATTCCATTCAGAATCTACCCCATTTTTCACATTAAATCTTTCCCTATCATGGTTCAAAGGTATTATCATATTTTGCCTAAATCAACAGAACCATTCCAAAGGAACTTAATCCTCAGCTACCCTCAATTCCACCATTCACCTATGCAGAATTGTCCAAGCATCTAGAGGCTCCTGAGCCCGCCATGTGACAAGCGCTTTTCTACATAACAATAACCTGCCTCTCCTGCTGTCTTCTATCTCCTCTGCTGACACTCTTCATCCGATCTTTGTATTTTTATTTATTTATTTTTATTAGATATTTTCTTTATTTACATTTCAAATGTTATCCCCTTTCTTAGTTTCCCCTCCGAAAACTCTCTATCCCTTTCCATCTCCCCCTGCTCCCCATCTCACCCACTCCTGCTTCCTGGCCCTGGCATTCCCCTATACTGGGGCATAGAACCTTCACAGGATGAAGGGCCTCTCCTCCTATTGATGACCGACTAGGCCATCCTCTGCTACATATGCAGCTAGAGCCATGAGTCCCATGTGTTTTCTTTGGTTGGTGGTTTAGTCCCAGGGAGCTCTGGAGGTACTGGTTAGTTCATATTGTTGTTCTTCCTATGGGTCTGCAAACCCCTTCAGCTCCTTGGGTACTTTCTCTAGCTCCTTCATTGGGGACCCTGTGCTCTGTCCAATGGATGGCTGTGAGCATCCACTTCTGTATTTGTCAGGCACTGGTAGAGCCTCTCAGGAGACAGCTATATCAGACTCCTGTCGGCAAGCTCTTGTAGGCATCTGCAATAGTGTCTGGGTTTGGTGGTTGTTTATGGGATGTATTCCCAGGTGTGGCACTCTCTAGATGGTCGTTCCTTCATTCACTGCTTCACACTTTGTCTCTGTAACTCCTTCCATGGGTATTTTGTTCCCCCTTCTAAAAAAAAGGGGGGGCCAAAGCATCCACGCGTTGGTCTTCCTTCTTCTTGAGTTTCATGTGTTTTGCGAATTGTATCTTGGGTATTCTGAGCTTCTGGCCTAAGACAAACACTACCTCAGAGTAAAAGGCTGGGAAAAAATTTTCCAAGTAAATGGTCCCAAGAAACAAG